>NW_006206544.1:1171248-1211023 GCF_000334495.1 Tupaia belangeri chinensis
GACCTTGGATGGGATGTCATTAGGGCAGAGCCTCTATGCTTAAATATAGGAGGTATATCAGCAGAGAAGATGCAACGAGAAGCAGAGAGAAAGCCAAATGGACACAGACCATACTCTGTTCTGCTAAAAGTTCTGCCTTCTACCACTGGTGATGCTTCTGGACTTTCCAGTCACCAGAACTGTGTGTTATTCAACTTCTGAGTTTTTAATAATTCACTCAGCCTTAGGTTTTTCAATTAGCAATGCAATAATGAACTAAGATAGGAAGTTATGCATAGCCTAGCTACACCACGTCCAGAGGCCATCAGCAAAGATAAACTCTATGGGTTTGAATATGAAGATCATAGTTTACCAACATAATTCCCAGATTTTAAATTGACTATCTCCATCATAACCATTCCTAAGAGAATGCAAACCATTCAAGTACAAATATCTTTGCAGGATTTTTAACTGTTAGATACCAAGCATCAAGAATGCTACCTGAGGAGGACCAGCAGTTAGCATAATGGCTATGTCGCTGGACTCCCACGTAGTCGACCGCGGTTCAAGTCCTGGACCCGGCGACTTAAACTCACACAGGGCATGTGCGCATGCATGCCCAAGATCCCGAGAGGAGAATGGAGGAGAAGGGATTGAAGCGTGGCCATCCCCCCTGGGGGGTGATTTCTCGCTTTCTGTCTCTCTGTCTCTCTCTGTCTGTCTGGCGAGTGCACGCACCTTATAGCAAAAACCTCTCCAAAAAAACCACACAAGAATGCTACCTGATACACAGCACTCAAAAAATAGTTATCTATTGCATGAAAAGATCTTTCTTCCTCAGAGACTGTGAGACCCTTGAGACCAAGAAGCATATTTAATTTGTCTTTGTGGATCCAGCATCCAGTTTACTGACTCCTTGGCATCAGTGAATACTTGTTGAATTAATGGATTGGTTATTAGAAGTAGAACTAACAGAGAAAAACATTTTCCTTTTAGCCTAGAGATGGTAAATTGGGGAACCAGCAGATGGTATAATAGCTATGTCACTGGACTCTCATATAGTCAAGCACGAGTCAAGTCCCGGACATAGTGACTTAAAGTCATGCCAGGCACATGTGTGTGTGCCCAAGATCCCAAGAGAAGAATGGAGGAGAAGGGATTGCAGTGTGGCCAACCCCCTGGGGAGGTGGGGGTGATTTCTCACTTTCTGTCTCTCTGTCTCTCTCTTTCTGGCGAACGCACACTCCTATACTAAAAACCTGTCCAAAAAAAAAATCATAAATTGGAAATTATCTTTGGGCCACGTGCATATGACCTTTGTCTATCAAGAATCCTGCAAACTCTTCTGACCAGCTCTGCAGTGTAAGGACAAGAATGAAAATATAATTCATTTTTTTAGAAGGCTTTTTTGTTTGGTTTGGTTTGGTTTTGCTATACGATATGTGTGCTCGCTAGAGAGACAGAGAGACAGACAGTTAGAAATCACCCCCTGGGGGTTGGTCATGCTGCAATCCCTTCTCCTCTATTCTCCTCTCAAGATGTTGGGCATGCATGCACACTTTCTCAGTGTGAATTTTAAGCCACCAGGTCCAGGACTCAAACTGTGGTCCACTAAGTGGGAGTCCAGTAATGTAACCATTGTACCATCTGCTGGTCTCTATAATTCATTTTTCCATGGAATCCATGCAGAATCTAGTGTAATACTCAGGACAGAATATGACATAAGGAAACATTTCCTAGACATCAAGCATTCAAATATCACTTTTAGAATTGCTGCTTTCCCTGTACCTGCTGCACTGTTATGCAATGGTTTCCAACTATTATTACATAAGTTCAGATTTACAGAAAAGTTGTAAAGAGAGCACAAAGGCTCCTCAGTTCACCCAGTGTCCCCTAATGTTGACATCCTGCATAACCATGGTATATTTGCCAAAACTACGAAATTAACATTGTTTTAGCACTATTAACTAAGCAACAGACTATATTTGTATTTCACAGTTTTCCACTAATATCCTTCTTCTGTTACAGGATCCAATCCAGGGTAATCACCTCGCACTTAATCATAGTGTCTCTCAGTCTTCTCCAAGCTGTGCTAGTTTCTCAGTCTTTCCTTGTTTTCCACCACCTTGACTGATAAGCACTTCTGCAGATTCACAGTCAGGTATTTTATAAAATGTCCCTAAATCTAGGTAAATCTATTGCATCATGATTAGACTAAGGCTATAGATTTTTAGAGAGACTATCCCAGAAATGAAGTGTGATCATCCATTAATTTTTAATACTCCAAATGAAACTGCTATTTTACAAAGCAGTGTGAGCATTTCATATCCTACGCTAATACATAAAAACATATACCATTTGGGGTTGAGGTAAGTCTAGAAATTCTGGTAAAAATGTCTTCCATTTCAGAACATGTTAATTTGTATTCTAGATGTATATAAAGGAGCTGGAAGCCCAACCTTGAATTGGGGGAATGGAGGGTGGGGGAAGGAACCTTAGGCCTATATTAAATGGTTGGATAGAAACATCTGTTCCTATTTTATCCTTTTACCTACTGGTCCCAACAGCTGCTAGAGAATGGGGAAAGAAAAATAGACTATATTGTGGGCATACACTTCATTTCTTTAATAGCAATATCATAAGAATAACACATGCTATAGTACTTGGTACATAGCAACTGTAATAAATGTTTGTTGAAGAGACAAATAAATGACTGGGTAGCCAGGCCTCAAAAGCACATCTCCCGGTACCAATGACAGAATACTGGGCTCTGAGGACAATGGATTTGACCCAGTATGTCTAGCAATTTTTGCTTTTAGATGTCATTGTAACCTGCCAAAATTTAGCTTTGTAACAGATAGAAAGTAGCTGCCAGTAGGATCTTATCAGAGGTTAAATATAAAAGCTAGAAATTAAACCGAACCACAGATAAGTAGTCATTCTTCCTTCTTTTCAAACAAAAAAGAAGGATCCTCGAACAAGATTTGTTTCCATTATTTTAATAGATTTATATGTATACAAAAATCTTAAATCAAGGCATTTACTGTTTTACTTTACAATGGAGTGTTATAGACAATGCTGACAAGAATTTTCTTTCTGTTGCTAAACTGTAGTATATTGGCAGTATTCTATTTTCATTGTTTTTAAGGGCTTTATCTGGAAGATTCCAAAAATGTACATATAACTGAAAGGGCAGTTTTTCTATTTCTGAAATAAGTCCTTCTTAAAGAATGTTCCTGGCTTAAAGAAAATTTGGAAAAGAGTTTCTCTTTGAAAAAACTCACATGATTGAAGAGATTTCACCTTCAAAGAGTCTTACTCCAGAGGGAGCCCCCTTTGAGAATTTTAAGCACTGCATGGGAAATGTATTCTTTGAAGATTTTCATGTTAAAAAACAGTTGCATGACTTGGGTATCCTCTTTGAAGTTTTTTTTAAAAACAATATTTAAAGGATTTCCCCCTTTGAATGTTTTCATGTTACTGAATCCTGTTTTTATTTAAAAAAAAAAGTTACTCTCTACCCAAGTATTTTCTTTGCTTTTTGCTCTTCCCTCATTATTACTATAACTTTAATTATTCTGGTCTAGTAAGATAAATTGAAGATGTTACCACGCCACGTTTCTTCCTAGATACTATGAAACTAAGATTAAGTTACTCAGTTTCTCCCTACATCACGTCAGATTCAGAAATACTACAAAAACTACTACCCCATTTAAATAATCAGTATAGGAAAGCAACCTAACTTAGGAAATTTTCTAAGAATTGGCAGGGTATACTGAATTATTCAAGAGCATCACAAATTGTTTATAGATAATAGGGGACACCTCAATGGACAATTTTATCATCATATACCTAAATCAGATACAGCTACAGAAGAGAAAAAAAATCTTTCAGGTAGATTCGGTGACGAATATCATGCCTAATATCCCTTCTTTCCTTCTTTCTTTCTTCCTAAAATTTTGTCACAGGACACTTGCATTCGCCAAAGAGAGAAGAGATCCCAAATCTCCTTTTGGGACTTTGGGCACACACACACACACACACACACACACACACACACAAACACACGTCCAGCATTTCTAACTATTGGGTCTAGACCTCAAACTGGAGGGTTGGCCATGCAAGATCCAGCTGCCTTCATTCCACACCACCAGTTGGGCCAAAGTTTCTTCCCTTTGCCTAACTTCTAGTGAGGCTCTATCATGTCCTAGGTGCTAAACAGGACATAGAATGAAGTACCAGCCTAACTCTCAAAAAGTTTACAATCTTATGTGGAGCCTAAAACACACACAAATGACTGTAACAAAAGGTTTTGTGTCAGTAAGTGTAGCAGTGAAAAGCCCTTTTCTGAGTTTAGAGAAGAAAGGCAGTTTTAGAGTAGGAGGAAACACACACACACACACACACACACAAACACACGTCCAGCATTTCTAACTATTGGGTCTAGACCTCAAACTGGAGGGTTGGCCATGCAAGATCCAGCTGCCTTCATTCCACACCACCAGTTGGGCCAAAGTTTCTTCCCTTTGCCTAACTTCTAGTGAGGCTCTATCATGTCCTAGGTGCTAAACAGGACATAGAATGAAGTACCAGCCTAACTCTCAAAAAGTTTACAATCTTATGTGGAGCCTAAAACACACACAAATGACTGTAACAAAAGGTTTTGTGTCAGTAAGTGTAGCAGTGAAAAGCCCTTTTCTGAGTTTAGAGAAGAAAGGCAGTTTTAGAGTAGGAGGAAAGCCCCTCAAAGGCCAGAATCATGTTTTTGCCTTGTTATATTTCAGTCCCTTGCACAGTGCCTGATGCAAAATAGGTAAGGTGCCATATGGGGGAGATTCCAAAAGTTCATGGAAAATGCATATTATGCAACACCTTGCATGAATTTCAAGAAAAAATTTGCATCAAAACAAACTTGTACTTTAATTTCATTTTTTCATGAAATTTTTAAAGGACTTATTTATTTCATTTTATTTATTATTATTCTTAAAAAAAAAAAGAGTGTGTGTCAAAGGGAAAGTGAGAAAGCAAGCCTCCAGGTCCAGGACTCAAACTGTGGTCACCCATGTTGGAGTCCAGCGCCTTAACCAACTACCAGCCAAGCCCCTTCTCATGAATTTTTTAAAAAGAATTATTTATTTATTTATTACCATTATTACTTTGATCAGAGAGAGACAGAGAGAGAGGGGAAGTGAGAAAGCAAGCTGCCAGGTCTGAAACAGTGAACCATGGTCAACCATGAGGAATTCCAGCACCATAACCACCAGGCCACAAGCCAGACCCATTAATGAACTTTAAGTTCTCTCAGATTTGCCAAACAGAAATGAAAGATTTCCTGTGAAATTTGAATTTTAGAGAAACGATGCATAATTGTTTTGGTATAAATATGTCTTGGTACAGGAGAGGATATTTTAGATAAACATTAAAGCAATGTTTTCATTTGGAGAATAGCAATCCATAACTGGGTAATGAAAACAATTCAAAGAGATGAGATCAACATTTTCTTCTAATGGAGGATGTAGAGAATAAAATAAATATAGTAAAAAGAGAATATTAATGTACAACGTACCTAATATGAGAAATTATGCTTTCCCGAATAGTTTGTGCCATTTTAAAATTTTATATATGTGTGTGTGTGTGTGTGTGTGTAATGTTGGGCTGCCATATAAAATATATTTCTTCTAGTAAGTTAAAGTAAAATTAAATAAAACAAAAACTACTATGTTAAAAGAAGAAAAAAAGATTTTAACAGAAAAAAATGAGCTATGGGAATACATTTTTGGCAAAGACAGGGATGGAAAGATCATGCTGAAGGACCAAGTAGACAAAGTTCACTACAGTGAGATAAGGCTGGAAAGTAAAATGAGGCCTGGGAAGAGTGAACTACAGAGGACTTGAAACCCAAGCGAAAGCTGTCAATACTATCTTAAAGGGGGAAAAAAAAAAGCAATGAAGATTTTGGACAAGGTAGTAATATCAGAATAATATAGAGGGTTAGGAAAATCAACCCATCAGTGAAAGATTGCCAGAGGCAGAGACTGGAATTAAGAGAACAATTAGGGGTATATTACAATACTGACAAAACCAACTCAAGTCATGTTTTTTATCTTGAAAATAACCTTATATGCAGGCATATATAAAAGTACTTCAAGAATTTTAAAGTATGAACACAGGATAAAACATCATTACTACAATCCCAAATAAAGATGTGGTTTTGTATTTTAAAAATAAGTTTAAATAATAAAATTTCCCTTAATAGGAGTTCTTTCAAAGAATAAGGATAAAAAGTTATGCTGTAATAGCACTATGCTAACACTTCATATATCCAGTATAAAAACCGGAAATTAATTTGGAGACTTTTCTGTTGCCTTAATACAAGGGGTCATCTAAAAATTCATGGAAAATGCATACAATGAAAAAAACACATGTATCTCAATTTGGTTTTTTGGCACCAAAACAAACTCATATATTAATTTCATTTTTCTTCCAGCCTTTAAAACATCCTAATATTAGCATTAGGCCTTTCTTTTTCTAGTCATCTAAAAATTATAACTCAGAGACTTCCTTTAAAGTTTTATCATTGACAGGAACCAGCAGTTAGCGTAATGGCTATGTCGCTGGACTCCCACGTCGCCGACCGCGGTTTGTCCCGGTCCCGGTGGCTTAAACTCACGCCGGGTGCGTATGCATGCATGCCCAAGATCCTGAGAGGGGAATGGAGGAGAAGGGATTTCGGCATGACCATTCCCCCTGGGGGGTGATTTTTCGCTTTCTGTCTCTATGTCTCTGTCTGGGGAGCGCACGCACCCTATAGCAAAAAAACCTCTCAAAAAAAAAAAAAAAGTTTTAGCATTGCCATATTTAGTAACTTGCATATACAGGTAGAATTTATATTGTTAATACATGTTAAGAAAGCCAAGTCAAGAAAATCCCTCCAAGGCCAGAATGATGTCTGTGTCTCATTGTATTCAGTCCCTGCCACAGAGCCTGACACATTATAGGTAAGGCTGCCATTACTGCAGGATTTCCTAAGAACCGTGAAGTTCAGAGAACGATACTTTTCTTTAGTGTAAATATGTTGTATCAGTCAGGGTTCTTGTGGGCATATGTATTATATATTAGAGCGTATATAATATGTATGTATTGATATATTAGAGGGAGAATGGGCTTACATGATTGCGGCAGCTGAGAAAGGCCTTCTGCACACTGGAGCCGCCAGACGCTGGAATCACGGATTCTTCCATCCCAAAGGCCTCCGAGGCGGGGAAGCGGTGATGTAATTCACAGTCCAAGGCTGAAAGCTGGAGAACAGGGTGTTAAGCACAGAGTTTTGTTCTGTTCTGGTCTGTTCTGTTTTACCAGAGGAGGCTGCACTTACCAGAATGAGGCAGACTGGGAGGAAGAGAGGGCTCCCGCAGTGGTGTCCAGTCAGTCAATCCCGCCTCCGTTTTTCTTTTCTGTCGTGCTCTTGGGCACGCGCACACAAGCGCCGGCGTGTTTCCCAGCTGCCCCAGGCAGGATTCAAACCGCAGAAGGTCTGGTAAGATCTGCTCCAGAGTTCGGATGTCCCGGGTAACAGAAGAAGGCTCTCTTGCTCTGTCTCAAAGAGACGTTTTCATCTTTGTATTATTCTTTGTATTATTCTTGCCAGGCCGCTTGTATCATGCCCACCCACGTTGACGGCAGATCATTCAGACTTAGCCTCTTCAGTGTCACTCGTCTAATGCCTTCTAAAAACCCTCACAGATCCTTCGGGAATAATGAATGCTTTTTCTAGGTATTCCTTCAGTCCAATCAGGATGACACCCAAAACCAACCATTCACACATGTCCAATTTTAGTTAAATAGCACGTAATTTTTAGTATCTATGTGCCCAAAATATTGCATCAGACATATTTATCTTAAAAATTATTCACTCTTTATCTGAAATTCAAATTTTATTGAGTATTTTATATTTTATCCGACAACCCTAAGAGTAGATATTCAGCAATGTTAAGCAGATGAGTGAATGCTTATGTGTGTGTAGCTGTTCATTTTTGTAGGAGATATGTATATATATGTATGTGTGTATAGGTTAGGTCATCAGGAAAGTCATGACATATTTTTCTATGCAAAAATGCATCTTGACTTTCCCAATGATCCTATATCATATATATATGACATAAAATTTACCAGTTTAACACTTTTAAATGTGTAATTCCATGGCATTTAGTACATTCATAATGAACTGCAGCCATCACAATTCATCTCCAGACATTTTCACTATTCCAAATAAATTTCTGAACCTGTTAAGACATAATACCAGTCCGTCCTCCCCCAATGTATAGTAGTCACTGTTACACTGTGTGTCTGTATGACTGACAATCCCAAGTATCTAAAATAAGGAGAATCATACTATACTTGTCCTTTTGTGTCTAGATTGTTTCACCTTGCATAGCATTTTCAACGTTCATCCATGTTGTAGTATGTATCAGAATTTCATTCCTTTTTAATACTGAATATATGTTTTGTTAACATGCCTCATTAGAGTGCTAGTATAGCACTCCTTGCAGTCTCCATGTAGCCTTTCAAGCTCTAACCAGTTCTAACACTTTGCAGGCCAGCACTGTGATTCTTCCTATTACCTATCCATCTCCTATAACAAGCATAAGAGAAGCGGGAAGACCGAACTACCTGCCGTAGAGTCAGTCAGCAAGCTCATTCCCTAGTTCTGTCCCTGAGGGCTGATGCCTCCAGCTGTTACAGCATCTTTATTTTCTATACTCAGGAGCTATTCAGTCCAGTCTTTCCAGAGCCAGCCATCTGAGTTGTCTAGCTTCGATGAATTTATAAAACGTCTAACATATCGACATAGATCTCTTCCTAAGCTTTCTTCCCAACTGCTGCCAAGTTCTGGGGTGATAGCCTATTACCATAGATTCAGTAAGCAATTACAGTAAATATTTGCTAAGACGAGTCGAATTCTTTTTCATTATCGTGAAAAATGTATAGTCACTGACATATCATTAGCTATTTTGAAGTGATGTTTAGTGACTGTACATTTAATTCCATGGTAAAACTTTTAAAAATCTTTTGAAATATGTTTATATAATATTTTGATATAACTGAGATTTGTTTAATTTTCAGATGTACCAAAGCTATTTTGCCCCATTCTTCTTCATATATATATATATGAAATGGTTGCTAAGAAACTATTCAATGTAAATATCAAGTAATTCAAGTTTGGCTTCAAAGGGCAAAGAGAGAAATTTGAGAGATCAGAGGAAGATAATAGTGGTTTGTTTTATTTCTTTCTCTCTTTTTTTTTTTTTTTTTTTTTTTTCCCATTTCCAAACTGAAAAATAGTGGTTTTTTTTTTTTTTTTTTCTTTTTTTTTTTTTTTTTTTTTTTTTGCCACTTGCAAATACTCAGAGATATTCTAAAGTCTCCTTTGTCCTACGCAGGAGGAATCAACTGTGGCCCCTACTTTGCCTATCCTGACACCCATCACATCTTGCAGCGATTGTTTAACAGCTCTCCTTTGTGCTAGGCTATATACTACATGAGGCCTGCCTGGTGTTCCCTCCTGTTCCCACCTCAGTTCCCTGAGACAAATCCAGGCCTATTGTAGGCCCTCAATAAACATTTGTTGTTTAAATGAATAAAGGGATAAACTGACTAACAAGTATCGCAGCCTCTTTGACATTTCTTGGCTTTTCCTCTATTTCTTTTTCTTCTAGAAGCAACAACTGGATGATCTAGTGCTAGCCAATCTATCAATCCATGCTTCTGATCGCACCCCAACAGCGCTGAGCTCAGGAGTAAGTATACGATCCTAACTTGGCCAAATCAAAATAAGTTTTGTATTTTTGATAGAGTTTGAAGAAAAAAGAAAACCATTGTTTGAGGTTGCTTAACCAAGAGATTGTAAGCCTAGAACCTGAGGCAGTGAGGTGAGGATAAGTGGGGAGAGACTCCCTGTGAATAAAGCCAACACAGAAGTGAGCAAAGCTGACAGACAGAAAGACTGAGGCTTCCTGACAAATATTTAATCCCTGAATGCTATTCTGTCTGATCTTTCCCTTCTTCGTCTTTTTTTTTTTTAAATTTACCAGCGAATGTGTGCATACACTCTCACCTGAGAGAGAGAAAGAGAGGCAAAGTGAGAAAGCACCCTCCAACGGGGATGGCCATGCCACAATCCCTTTTCCTCCATTCCCTTTTTGGGATTTTGGGTCTGCACACAAACATACCCAGCGTGTTTTTCAAGCCTCAGGTCTAAGACTCAAACTGCACGGTCGGCTATGTGAGATCCAGCTTCCTTAACCACTATTCCACTGACTGGCCACTGCCTGACATTTTCTGTCTCTGTACTTTTTAATAGTTTCATGAGCCAATGTATTCTCTTTCACTATTTAAACGAATTGAGTTTTCTGTCACTTCTAAATGAGTATCTTGCCTGAGGTATCAAGTTTTAAAGTAGACGGCCCTTTTGAAAAAACACAGTAATTATGAGCAACAGTTCTTGTTGTCAATGTAATTCTAACAAACCTTCAAATTTTCCCGTATTTTCGTTGACTGTGTAGTAAACATTGTTGATCTCTCTCCTGAAAAATTTCCATGGTTTCACACTGTAAATTAGCCATATATTTGAATAGGTGCAACCTCACTACCTGTTCCTTTTCATGTATACACAAGCAATCCCTTGGTTATGGTGATTACTTTGAAGATAAGCACATGGCTTTAGTGGATCCAATCAGAACAAAAACCAGAACTTTCATTCAATGGTTGTAGAAAGAAAATCTCTCCTAAGTTATAAAATATGCAGATGCATGGCCTAGAGTTGCTGCAGCTATTTTGCAACCATGAGAAAAATTTATCTGAAGACAGAGTCAACACGTAGGAGAAACTGTGGGGAATCAGAAAGCAGCAGAGTTTAATTCCTAATCAAGTCTAACTCTACCTCTGGGCTTTTTAGTTTCATGCACCAGTATGTTCTCTTTATTGTCGAAGACAATTGAATTAAGGGTTCTACTACTTGGACTTGAGTATTCTATTATAATGTCTTAATTGAATTGCCAATAGTCAACTAATAAGACAGGATAAACTCAATGCAAAGTGCTTTATTTTGCTAAATACTTTTGAGGAGCCAAAGTACCTAGCACAAGGCATGATACATAGTAGGGGTCTAGTAAAAGCTGATTGATGTGGAGATGAGTATTATTTTTAACAATAGCTATACTTTAAGAAATTATGCCAGACTATGCTAAGGACTTTACTGTTTTTTCTTTTAAATCCTCACAGTCATAGTCTTTGATTAGTCCTCATCTAACAACAGTGAAGACTAAGGAACCAAGACGTAATTAGTCAACAAATTCTGATTGCAGAGCACTGTGTTTAATCTTTACGTTATTATATGCCATTTATAAAAAAAAAAAAAAACCAAGTTCATGTACGGGCGATGGGCTAAGTGATACTAACTTATATTTGAACTATAGAATTGTTGAAAGCCTAACAGAACACTTAACTTGACCAAGGTCATATGACGTGTATGGCAAAAGGGTCTGGGTATTTTAATAAGTAAAAGCCACTTTCATTTTCCCAATCTTGATACCATTGAGGAGAAAGAAGTAAAGGCAAGGAGTTTACTGACAAGGAAGCCTCTGAGTAGGGGATAGGAAACTGTTACCAAGTCCCTGTTGCTTTCTTCTGGCTTTTTTCCCCTGAGGATCCTAGAAAGTCTATGTATTAGCTACATAAAGTATTATCTGGGAAGAACCATTCCTGTTTCCCCCAACTGGTTTCAAATTTAAAGAAGATAGGCCAGAATCATCTTCACACATTTAATGAAATTCCTAAGAATGAAACCAACTATACACTGTCCACCAATGAGCAGGGAGTTCTTAAGATACAAACTGAGGACCTTCCCATGTGGGTTACCTCTATGCTCTTTTTCTTTACTTTTTGAGAGATAATTTTCTTTAAACATATTCTAGTTTGACAAGATTTTTTTTTTAATACTTTAAAGATGTCATTGCATGTCTTCTGCATTGCATTTCTTTTCTGGTGAGAAGTCTGTGATCATTCTTTTCTTTATTTCCTTTGGCTGCATTTAAAATTTTCTTTTCATCACTGGTTTTCAACAATTTCATTGTAATGTGGCTTCATGGGGTTTTCTGTGTGTCTATCATCTTTTATGTTAGTGGAGTTCTTAGATCTGTGGGTTTACATTTTTCATCAAATTTGAAAATATTTTAGTCATTTTTTAAACCACTTTTAGTCCTCCCCTCCAACACTAGAATTATAAATCCAGATTTTTAGGTTGTCTAGTATTGTCCCATGGGTTTTTGAGGTTCTGTTCATTTTTTCAGTATATATTTCCTTCTTACATCCATTTAGATAGTTTCTATTGATTGCTGTAAGTTCACTGATCTTTTCTTTCACAGTGTTTTACCTCCATTAAGCCTATCCAATACATTTTTTTATTTCAGGTATTATCTTTCTCAACTATAGAACTCCCATCTTATTTATTTTAATACCTTAATTATATGTATAATATATGGTAGTATTTATTTATTTATTTATTTATTTATTTTTACATATCAAGAAAGTTTTGCTCATACTCCATACTTCTTGGCAGTTAAACAACTTTCAAAATTTCAAAATACTAAATTTTGAAGATTATGTTCAAAATATTTCTTATAATTTTGTATAATTTCATATGTGACTCTATAACAACAGACAGTATGGTTTTTAATATTTTTTAGAAAATATTTACATGTCAACTACTCAAATTATGGAAAAGCAAATGCCCAGCACACAAGTCACACATAAACCTTCTCAATTCAGCCTTGCCTACCAAGTATTCTGTGATATACCATCTGCTAGCAAAGATCAGTCTCTTTTTCTTCCTTCAAAATTTTTCTCAAGATAATCCTCAGTGTGGTTTCTCTTTTGCAATCTCTACTGATTACAATGCTGGACTGGAAAAGTCCAGGTTATTTTATGCTATAAATTCTTTCATATGTCTTCTCTAATCCTCTCTGCCAGGCAGAACTATTTATGGTGCCAGGCCATCTTTCTAAGAGCTTCTGTTGAGATCTACCGTAGTTCCATAGTTTTCTGATTAATCTTCAGGTATGACATCCCAGTCAAAGCCCTGTCCAATAATGAGTATTTCCAATTTCCGATTCAATGCAACAAGCATTATTGAATTTATGCAAATAACCCTTCTGCCACAAAATAAGAATACTCCCAAATATTTTCCAATTCCAGAGGGGTCAGGAAGGAAGAAAAGTTTGTTTCCATTTAAAGAAACAAATAAGGGGAACCAGCAGTTAGCGTAATGGCTATGTCGCTGGACTCCCACGTAGTCAACCGTGGTTCGTGTCTCGGACCCGGTGGCTTAAAACTCATGCTGGGCGCGTGTGCATGCGTGCCCAAGATCCCGAGAGGAGAATGGAGGAGAAGGGATTGAGGCGTGACCATCCCCCCTGGGGGGTGATTTCTCGCTTTCTGTCTCTATGTCCCTCTCTGTCTGTCTGGCGAGCACACGTGCCCTATAGCAAAAGAGCAATAATGTTTATTAAAAAAAAAAAAAAAAAAAAAAAAGAAACAAAAAAGAAAAATGTCTTAGCAAATTGCTGAATCTATTAACAACTCAAAAGAAACTAAAATGCTTAAATTGGGAAAACAAAGCATAGTTCAAAAAAATCAGTAATGTTTCACCCAAAAGTTATAAAATTCTATTTCACCAGTTCAGTCTTTTTTAAATATTTTTCTTTTATGATTTTTTTATTTAACTTTATTTATTCATTCATTTATTTATTTCAATTTGACCAGAGAGAGAAAAAGTGAGAGAGAGAGAGAGAGTGCACAAGCCGCCAGGTCCAGGACTCAAACTGCAGTCGTCCATGTGACATTCCAGCACCCTTAAACACCAAGCCACCTGCCAGTCCTTTGCCAGTTCAGTCTTATGTTCAACTTCTGTTGAATATGCAGTGTTACTGTGGTCCAATCTTTCCATTTAAATCCTAGAAGTTAACACTCAAAATTATTTTTGATATTTCTTGTCCCTAGCATTAAATTGGTCATTTTCTTGGTTACCTTTGGTTCTCTTATTTCTGCATGTGTCTTTAGTTTTCTTGGTAGAACACTCCTTTCAGAACTTCTTGAAGAGTTATTCTGCTATTGGCAAATTCTTTCAGGTCTTGTTTATCTGAGAATGTTTTTATCCTTTCTTTCCATATGAAAGATAATCTTGCTGGGTATAGTATTCTTGGTCGAAACTGTTTTTACTTAACACTTTGAATATATTTTCTCATTCTTTCCTTGTTCTCATTGTTTCTGATGAAAGGGCTGAGGTTAGCCTGATTGGATAACCTTTATAAGTAATCTGATGTTTTTCTCTTGCCAATTTTAGTATCTTGTCTTTGTCTGTAGATTTGGCCAGTCTGACTATGATGTGCCTTGGAGAAGATCTTCTTGGGTTGATTATATTAGGGGTCCTTTGTATTTCTTGGGCCTGGATATTTGAATGCCTCTCTAGATTTGAAAAGTTTTCTTCCAATATTTCATGGAATAGATTATCAGTGCCATTATTAGTTTCCTTACCTTCTGGGATATCGATTATCCGGGCGTTTGGGTGCTTAATGTTGTCTAGTATTTCTCATATAGTGTTCTCATTTTTGGGGGGTTATTTTATCATTTTTTAGGTTGTTTTTTTCTAGATTAGCGGTTTTGCCTTCAACATCCAAGATTTGATTTTCTGCATGGAATAATCTTCTTTTAATACTTTCGAGTTTTAATATATAGTAATAATTTTATAGATAGTGATCTTTGTATGTTTTTTATTTCTGTCCTCATTATATTTATGTTTTTCCTTAAGAACTTGAGCATAAGATATCTGCTTTTAAATATCTGCTAAAACTCATCATCTCTATAAATTCTGATTGTATCCCTATTGATTCTCATTTTTCTTTTTGTTTGGTTGTCTTATAATTTTGTACTGAGATCTTGACATTATAAAATTTATATTATTATGTGTCTATTTTCTTGTTTTTTTAATCAAATTTAATTTACATTTGGATCACTATGACTCTTATTTGTAGCTTGATAGGGATTGTCAAGAGCAATGTAACACTAGGGCTATTTGGGCTCTACTATTAAGATGTGGCCTTTTGGGTTATCGACTACTATTACTTTTTGGGTTATCTTCTATTCAGGGAATTCACAGAGGACTACAATATGGCTTGTTGGATTTCAAACATCTCCCAATTCTGTGAAAGTAATGGAAATTACTCAGTTTATGGGTTCTCAATAATTCTTTATCAGCCTTGTAGAGTCACCCTACGCATGTGCAGCCTACTAATTAAGAAAGATTCAAAGGTAACCCTTGCAGATTTGTGGAGTTCTTTCTCTGCTCTCCATTTCTTCCAGTTCTCAGCACTTCAGATTTTAAGTGACTTTAACTACCCTCCATTTGCTCTCTCAACTCTGCTTTGCTCAACTCTCCTCACAGTGTTCCAGAAAACGCCTTCAGGTACAAAGCCAGAGAGATCATAGAGTTTACCTCATTTCTTCACTTCTCTCAGTCCTGCGTTGCTTGTTGTCCAATCTTTAAAACAATTGTTTCTTTACATCTTGTCAAGTTTTCTAGTGTTTTGTACATAAATGTTGAGAGAGAAGTCAGATCCCAGCTACTTCTAATGGTTAAAGACGCACTGCACATTATAGAAAATAGATTGCTCATTAGAGCCTAGCCTGGATCCTGGTCTGTGGTCGATTTGTCTTGACTACTTACTAATGAAGTTTCTGTTTTTCCCTCCATGTGCTCTTGCTTTATTAGCAGAGAACCCAGATCTCATCACATAGAAGTACATTCAGTTTGATACTTCTGAGAGCTAGAAATAAAAAAAAGCAATCTCAGGGCCAGCAGGCGGTAGAGTGGTGGAAGTGCTGTACTTCCACATGGCCAACCGTGGTTCAAGTCCCAGACCCGGTGGCTTAAAAATCATACCACATGCCTATGCATCCTGAGAAGAGACTGGAGGAGAGGGGACTGTGACGTGGCCATCTCTCCTGGGGGGTGATTTCTCACTCTTCCTCTCTCTGTCTCTCTCCTGCTAGCACATGCACCCTATGGCAAAAAACTTGAAAAAATAAAAACAGCAACAACAAAAATAGCAATCGTAGGGAAAATGTAGAGAGAGAACAGCCTACTCCTCTTGGTCATTATTTCTGCAGTAGCTCAGGAACCTTATCCCATTATAGCTGGGCCAAATGCCCAGACTGTGGTTAACCTTATTACTCCCAGGAATTTACTCAGGATCTTGCCCATTATCTTAACCAAGGTGGTATCAATTTAATTAATATTCTTTAAACTATTTATAACATTTTCATACCGTATATATAAATAAGTTGAAATATTGGAATTACGAAGTTCATATTTTTTAATTTAGCCCTGTTAGGTGAGTATATTGCTAAGAATACGATTTACCAAATAAGCAAGTACACAAATAAATCAAGAACTAAAGACCCATTTGCTGGGCTGGTTCTGTAGCCTAGTGGTTAAGGGAACTGGATCCCACAGAGCTGACAGCAATTTGAGTTCTGCCCAATAGCTTAGAATACACACTGGGCAAGTGTGTACACCTGCCCTAAATACTCATGCAATGGAGAAATAGAGGAGAAGGGTTTGTGGTGTGACCACATCCCACTGGGAGGTGCTTTTTCCCTCTCTCCCTTTTTCTTTCTCTCTGTCTCTCTATGTCTCTTTGAAGTACACATACCTCCTATCAATCAAACACACACACACACACACACACACACACACACACACACACTTCCCAAGGTAATATTGACTCTAAATAAAAACAGGGTATCCCAGACAAAATTATTAGTTGTTATGAGAAATCTGATTAAATATATTTTAGTATTGCAGAACAATAAAAAAGTTGGTTAACAAGGTGAATAAAATGTCTCAAGGACTTAGAAGGTATGTGCAGTAGTGAAGCGTGTGTGTATTGCGGGGGAAGGATCCCAGGTTTAGTAATCATCAGAAAATAATGTTTAAGAATAGGTGATAGTGAGGCCAACAGGTGTCATGGTGATTAAGGCACTGGACTCCCACATGTCCAACTGTAGTTCAAGTCCCAGACCAAGGTGGCTTGAAAATCCCGTCAGGTATGTGTGCATGCATGTCCAAAATCCCAGAGGAGAATGGAGGAGAAGGGGTTGGGGCATGGCCATCCCCCTAGGAGATGATTTCTCACTTTCCCTTCTTCTGTCTCTCTCTGGTGACTGCATATGCTTTGCGACAAAAACCTGAAAGGAAAAAAAATGGCGTGATAGAGAACCATGGGATAGCTTTACACCATAAGAAGATTTTTAGGTGTAAGTGACATAACCACTAAAAGTAATAAATTCATGAGACAAAGGGCATATATGACGTGGTAGGGTATAATGCAGAGTGAGAAAATGGGAAGGACATTAGCAGACATTAACAAGGGCACTAAAGTAAGAAATGACACTGCGGGTTTCTCACTCTTCCTCTCTCTGTCTCTCTCCTGCTAGCACATGCACCCTATGGCAAAAAACTTGAAAAAATAAAAACAGCAACAACAAAAATAGCAATCGTAGGGAAAATGTAGAGAGAGAACAGCCTACTCCTCTTGGTCATTATTTCTGCAGTAGCTCAGGAACCTTATCCCATTATAGCTGGGCCAAATGCCCAGACTGTGGTTAACCTTATTACTCCCAGGAATTTACTCAGGATCTTGCCCATTATCTTAACCAAGGTGGTATCAATTTAATTAATATTCTTTAAACTATTTATAACATTTTCATACCGTATATATAAATAAGTTGAAATATTGGAATTACGAAGTTCATATTTTTTAATTTAGCCCTGTTAGGTGAGTATATTGCTAAGAATACGATTTACCAAATAAGCAAGTACACAAATAAATCAAGAACTAAAGACCCATTTGCTGGGCTGGTTCTGTAGCCTAGTGGTTAAGGGAACTGGATCCCACAGAGCTGACAGCAATTTGAGTTCTGCCCAATAGCTTAGAATACACACTGGGCAAGTGTGTACACCTGCCCTAAATACTCATGCAATGGAGAAATAGAGGAGAAGGGTTTGTGGTGTGACCACATCCCACTGGGAGGTGCTTTTTCCCTCTCTCCCTTTTTCTTTCTCTCTGTCTCTCTATGTCTCTTTGAAGTACACATACCTCCTATCAATCAAACACACACACACACACACACACACACACACACACACACTTCACAAGGTAATATTGACTCTAAATAAAAACAGGGTATCCCAGACAAAATTATTAGTTGTTATGAGAAATCTGATTAAATATATTTTAGTATTGCAGAACAATAAAAAAGTTGGTTAACAAGGTGAATAAAATGTCTCAAGGACTTAGAAGGTATGTGCAGTAGTGAAGCGTGTGTGTATTGCGGGGGAAGGATCCCAGGTTTAGTAATCATCAGAAAATAATGTTTAAGAATAGGTGATAGTGAGGCCAACAGGTGTCATGGTGATTAAGGCACTGGACTCCCACATGTCCAACTGTAGTTCAAGTCCCAGACCAAGGTGGCTTGAAAATCCCGTCAGGTATGTGTGCATGCATGTCCAAAATCCCAGAGGAGAATGGAGGAGAAGGGGTTGGGGCATGGCCATCCCCCTAGGAGATGATTTCTCACTTTCCCTTCTTCTGTCTCTCTCTGGTGACTGCATATGCTTTGCGACAAAAACCTGAAAGGAAAAAAAATGGCGTGATAGAGAACCATGGGATAGCTTTACACCATAAGAAGATTTTTAGGTGTAAGTGACATAACCACTAAAAGTAATAAATTCATGAGACAAAGGGCATATATGACGTGGTAGGGTATAATGCAGAGTGAGAAAATGGGAAGGACATTAGCAGACATTAACAAGGGCACTAAAGTAAGAAATGACACTGCGGGGGCAGGACGTGCAGGAATTACTGCCATTCTATTTGTAGGAGAATAAAGTGGGACTGAGAGTGCCTAAAAATGTGGCTCAAACACTGTAAAGAGTTTGCAGACCAGGTTAGCAAACTTAGGCTTCCCAGAGAAAGGGAAGCATTAGAGGAGTTTTAGAAAATGAGTCCCATAAGCAGATCTGTGTTTTCTATACAGTGGAGTATAGAGTTAATATAGACAAGAAGAGGAGTTAGAAGAGTCAAAAGCTTATTACAAAAAATGACTTAAAGGGTGAGGCTGCCCCTAAACAAAGTTAACCATAGAAGAGAGGGAGTAATTGTGGGTCCAAAGACACAGATGAACTGGAAGAGACAGCCCTTGCCCTCAAGACTATAGGAAAAGAATGTGAATGGTTTATGTAAAATATTTCACAGGTAAGAGATCCGTAAGTTAAGAAAGATTATTGTGTTTTCCATTTTCCAATGGCAGTAGACCTAAAATAGAGAATTTGATAAGATTTTTGCAGACTTAGAGTAACAGTTGAGGAGGAGGTTAAGAACAAATCAGAAGAGTTATGGGAGAAGCTGAGAACAAGCTGAGGATTGAAAATATGACTTTATGTTGGCAGTATCTATAAGCCTGGGAAATTTTCCACCGGCAGCCCTCAACTATTCAGGTATAGGAAAGAGAAGGTGACCTATTGATACCCTGCTTGGAGGTTTCGTTGGCCTGTGTTATGAAGAGAAGTTCAGTTTCTCTGAGTTGTAGTCAAAAGCTTTCTTTAAATGATCAAAACTTACCTTTTAAAACTTCCCTCCAATGCTTCTATAATGAGAAAGGACATTTAACAGAATTCTTCTTGGGAAGAACAAAGTATGGTATTATTTGATAGAATTATTCCTGGAGTCAAGGGGGAGACCCCCCCAAAGGCGTGTTGAAGAGATAAATAATGCTCATTAGATGATATGCATGAGAAAGGGAAGAAATTTTGTTCTGTTTAACAGATTGAAGAGAGACTACAAAAGCAAGAAAGACAAAAGGAAAAGGTTGTAGAAGTCTGACTCTTGCACTATATCACCACTCGTCATTCCTACGTGGGAACACACCACGTGAATTTTCGTCGGAAAGTGATTTATTGCATAAACCAGACAAGGGACTAATTTTCACGAACAGGTTAATACAAGGTATGTAGATGTAGAATACAGAGACACAGGGACTAAATAGTGGATGGTGAGGATTTAAGCTCCCAGGAGTGGACATTGATTCACACCAAGTTGACCTTCAATGGCAGGAAGCCCACCACTACAGGCCGAAACAGGACTCAAGCTGATCCCTCTCTGTATGTCTTGACAGCCTTGTGTATATCTGACCCATAGGAAGCATTTAATAGATGAAACTGTATTCTAAAGCATCCCTCTCAAGGACTCATGCTACTTTTATAAGAGGAACAGAAGAAAGTGACTGGGTCACTGACCTTTCATCACCTTCATATAAACAGCACAAAGTACAGCTCAGCACTGTCATCTTCATATAACAAGGGCATGCCATTTCGAGGGCATCAGCATACTATGATAGCACTTTAAAATTTTCTGAGAGACAAGGGACCAGCAGTTAGCATAATGGCTATGTCGCTGGATTCCCACGTAGTCGACGTGTATCTGCTAGGTCAACTGAGAGTCCCCACCGCGTGAATCCTGAGGCATGTGCGTGTGTGCCCAAGATCCCGAGAGGAGAATGGAGAAGGGATTGCGGCGTGGCCATCCCCCATGGGGGATGATTTCTCGCTTTCTGTCTCTCTGTCTCTTTCTGTCTGTCTGGCGAGCACACACGCTCTATAACGAAAACCTCTCCAAAAAAATTTTTTTTTCTGAGAGAATGGATAACCGGAAGCATTTGTACATTCAGTAAACATCGCATGCCTCTGTGGCTAAACTATAAAGTAAAGCCACCCTAATAACAACGGTATATCCAAAGCCATAGGCATCTGTTTCTAAACATTCCTAAGGGCGAGCTCTCATTTCCCATCTGGCCGGTCTGGGACATGGTCTGGAAAAGCTTATCAAGTTGGCACTACCGTGGCTATGCTGACCTAACTAATAGTCAGGCTACATTTTGTGCTTAGAATGCTAGGAAAACAGGGCTACTCCCCTTTCCTGCCCCCCCTCACCCCCCCCCACACACACACCCAGAAAAAAACACTTCCAAATAGTTACTAGACTAGACTTCCAAGCATGTACTAGACTACTAGGTTGTTAGATATGCAGGCGTACGTGAAGTTACAGAGTTGCTATTAGGGCTACATGTTGAGCAAGGTTTGGAATTCTTTTGAATGGGGTTTATCCTGGAGCTAAAGAGAGAGACACTGTATTTTGTCTGTACAGATACCTTTAAGAATTATTCTGTGCCTCCATATAATGAAACTAATTAAAGCAGAGCCCATTTGCTCCAAAATAGGGCAAAGAGGTGGCTAAGAAAACCGAATTTAGACATGTAGAAGGTGACTAACCTTGAAACCTGCACTCTGAGCACACTCCCCTTTGGTGCTAAACCTCTGAGATAAGGCACCTCAAATATTTCAAGATGGTATTGTGGGATATTCAGTGAGAGAGAGACAGGACACCAAGGCTTTTTGCAGGAAAACAGCAATGTATTTGTGTGCTAGTAGCAGTTCAGCAGATTCACATCCAATGGCTGGATTCAAATCCAAATTTTGGGGGGCTCCCCTTTATTTGCTTTAACTTCTTTGTCTCCCATAAATGGTTATATTATACTTTTACATACCTTTGATTGGGTAAACGGCTGTTACAGAATTGTGCAAGCATGTATTAGACTACTAGGTTGTTAGATATGCAGGCGTACATGAAGTTACAGAGTTGCTATCAGGGCTACAAGGCCACTAAGAATGGCCAAGCTGCTGTAGGGACAGGGCTACAAGGTCACCCCACAGGCTGTACGTGCATTTTTAAGTTCTAAGAATGTCCGTTATCTCCCTTGGTTCTGGAGTCCCCCCTACCATGTTATCAATCAATATTCTGGATTTTTTAAGGTTATAGGCATCTGTATTGCCTAAATAAGTTCCGTCCTTACTCTTAATTAGTAGTTACAGCAGGTCAGATTTACTCCTATGCTGCCTCCAAATGACTGAGGTAATCCTGTTTCTCTTATTACAGAATTTAGCCTGTCACTGCCTTACAAGACTCCTTGCTATAGCATTGACCAATGTAAAGCTTTAACTAATAATTACACAATCCCCCATTTGTGACTTTTACCTTTAAAATCACGCTAAGACCTGTAGGACCTTGGCATACAGAATTGAGGACAACTTGTACATTGTGGTACCGAACAATTGTCCTAAGTCTGACCCAAATAGACTCTTGCTTTCCTTACTCTGCCTCAGTCTTTCTGTTTCGATTGGCACCTCTGTAAGTAAACATTATCAGCAGATATATGCTGTTGGGTCCTGAAAATAGGTTCCAGAAAAGATGAGAGACCCACTACAGAAGACATGGGAAAACATCCGAACTCACTCGACAAAGGAAAAGGGCAGAAATTACTTCACAGGTCTGCCTTTCTCATTCAGCTATCAAGTCTTAGGCAACTCAAACTCTTGAAGCTAACAATATGTTGACTAATAGAAGTCCTTAGGGGACTGATTTAATGAATAGATAATAATTATTCATAAATTAAATATAATTAGCATATCAATTGTATGTAAATGCACTCCTTCTGAAGTACTTGAGGGTGTGAAGGTGCTTAGAAACAGTTTATAGTATACATTATCTTAAACATTCTGCTTACAATTAAAGTGTACTGTCTGTAAGCAAAGAATTATCTTGGCAAAGATGAACTTTATTCAGCTCAACCTCAGAAATTCTAAATTATTCTAAAATTTTAATATTGTGGAGTTTTAAAAACATTTTCAGGGGCCAGCAGGTGGTGTGGTTGTTAAGGCACTGGACTCCCACATGGTCAACTGTAGTTTATTCCTGGACACAGTGGCTTAAAAATCTCACTGGGTGTGTGTGCATTCAGGCCCAAAATTGCAAGGAGAGAATGGAAAAGGGATTTTGCCATGGCTATCCCCTCTGGAAGGTGATTTCTCGTTTTTCCTCTCTCTTGTCTCTCTCTTGCGATCACACATACCCTACTGCAAAAACCTAAAAGTAAATATTAGAAATAAATAAGATTCTGGTGTTGTTTTTAAATTTTATTTTTTCCTCTTTGTTTTTTATTTAGTGAGATAGATTCAGAAGATACGCCTACACTTAAAATAAGTAACAATAAAGTCAAATAAAATGAAGGTTCATTTTATTTCAGTTTACCAGAGGGCATCTGCACTTGCTAGAGAGAGACAGAGTGGGAAAGTGAGAAAGCACATGGTCATGCTGGAACCCCTCTCCTCCACTTCTCCTTTTGGGCACACATGCATGCACTCTGTGTGTTTCTCAAGCCTCTCAGTCTGAGACTCTAACCGCATAGTTGACCATGTGAAATCCAGCACCTTAATCACCATGGTCCTCATAAAGATCATTTATAAAATTATAAAGTACTAAATTCTTATATTAAAATATATCACAATGGATCATTTTGCAATCCAAATACATATAATAAGTACATATGACAACAAAGTTGCCAGGCTCGTATCTTCTATTAGCAATATCTATATCACCAATGAGATATTGGTATTCATGGAAAATACAAGCAAGGGAGTTTGCTGAGATATAAAAATCTATGCTTACTGTTAATATATAAATCATTAGCCCATGATGTTAATCATGTTATTATATCATTAATATTTTAAAGAATTATTTATTTAATTTTATATATTATGATTTTTTAATAATTTGACCAGACACACACACACACACACACACACACACACACAGAGGAGAGTGAGAAAGCAAGCTGCCAGGTATGGGACTGGGTCCGTGGTTAGCCATGTGGGAGTCTAGAGCCCTAACCACCATGCTACCTGTCAGCCAGTGTATTATTAATATCACTATCAGTGAGAAAATACTCTATTGGCCTTGAAGGATATATTTGCCTCTTCAAATATGAAAGACATTGAGCTGAAGACAATTAAAATGCAGGGGAGCTTTCTGCTTTCCCTCTCTGTTTACCTAAAAGCAGGACAGAGATTTACAAAGACAAAAGGGCTTTCCCCGCTTAAAGACAGGATGTAAATTCTCCTTTACACTTATCAGCTCAGAAATGGTGCCAGAGGAATAGGCCAGCAGACTTCATTCCAGTAGTGTCTCCTCATATATGTACCTTTCCAGAGTTTCCCACCTCACAAAGCCTTAAACTGCTTCCCTTTGTCCTGTTGATTTTCTAAAATGTATTGTTCTTTGCTGAAGATGCTATCTATGCCAGTTTTAAGCCCCTGTTTATTTTTATTTTTATGTGTTTAATTCATGATAGACTACCACATAAGACATTGTGGGGCTGAGGAGGGGGAGAGAGAGGTAAGAGCATCATTCACAGGGCTTGGTCACTCCATGATCCCCTCCCTCCATTCTTCTAAGCTCTACATTACATTGGTCAATATTATGACAAGGAGTCTTTTACTGCAGTGATTGGCTAAATTCTATGATAAAGAGAACGGGATAACCTCTGTTATTTGGGAGCAATACCAGAGTCAGGAACCTGGCATGTTGTTGTAACTATAAATTAAGACTAAGGGAGAAACTTGTTTGGACAGTACAGTGTCCATAACCTTAGTAAGTCCAGTGAATTTGAGAGCATCTTGAGCTTATCTGAGGTGCCTTACCTCCAAGGTCCAGCACCAAACAGGGGATGTGCCCAGAGTGTTAAAGGTCAATGGTCAATTACCTACTGTGTGCATGAGCTCAGTTTTCTTTTCTTTTTAAAGAGATTTTTGCAACAGTGTGTGAATACTCACCAGAGAGTCAAAGAGACAGAAAGCCAGAAATTAACCCTTAGAGGGGATGCCACAATCCCTCCTCCTTCATCCTCCTCTCAGGATTCTGGGCATGCACACACATGCAGCTGGTGTGAGTTTCAAACCTCTGGGTCCAGGACTCAAATTGTGGTTGGTCATGTGGGAGTCTAGCGACATAACCATTACACCACCTGCTGGTCCCAAGGTCAGTTTTCTTTTTTCATCTTTTCTTTTCTTTTCTTTTTTAGAGATTTTTGCTATAGGGTGCATGTGCTCATTAGAGAGAGAGAAAGTGAGAAAACAACCTTCAGAGGGGATGGCCACACTGCCATCTCTTCTCCTCCATTTTCCTCTGGGGACTTTGAGCATGCATACACATGCACAGGCATGAGTTTTAAGCCACCAGGTCTGGGACTTGAACTGTGGTGGACTATGTGGAGTCCAGATATGTTACCATTATGCCATTTGCTAGTCGCTGTCATTTCAATTTTCTTTATGGCCCCACAAACCCACTTTGGAACAAGTGAGGTCTTTAATTCCTTTTCATTTCACAGACTCAAGAGGCCAACTATTTTATGAAATATTCTTTTTTCTTTGTTTTTTGTTTGTTGTTTTTGGGTTTTTTTGTTTGTTTGTTTTTTATTGTTTTTTTTTTTGTTTTTTTTTTTTGGGTTTTTTTTTTTTTTTGTTTTTTGGTTTTTTTTTTTTTTTTTTGCTATAGGGCACATGAGCTCGCCAGAAAGATAGAGACAGAGGCAGAAAACGAGAAATCACCCCCCAGGGGAGATGGCCACACCCCAATCCCTTCTCCTCCATTCTCCTCTTGGATCTTGGGCACATACACGCACGCACCCAAAGTGAGTTTAAGCCACTGGGTCCGGGACTTGAACCACGGTCGACTACATGGGAGTCCAGCGACATAGCCATTACGCTGACTGCTGGTCCCTTTATGAAATATTCTTGAACCTTCAAATAAGTTAAAATATCAGGGTAGGGTACAGGCATAGTAGTACAATGTAGCACACTGCATGGCTGACTCACATTGAAAGATTCCCAGTTTGTGTCCAGATGTGTACACTGACCATTCATGTGCCCGTGATCCAGGGCTGGCTGAAGCTGAGAGTGGATCATGGCATCAAGATCCCATTGAGGATACTGTCTCTTTCTTGCTCAAAAGAAAGAAAGAGAATTTTAAAAACATAAAATTTTAAGTGTCTACTTCAGATCTCTACATAAATATTTCAAATACCCTGGCTCCTGCTGCTTCAAGTCGTCAAAAAGTGTCTTATTATATTGCCTTTAGGATAAAGGTTACATTTATTACCAAGGTGTATAGGAACATTTCAGAATCAGATTTCTTCTCTCTCCATTCCTTACACTCGAATCCTCAGTATCATTATTGTGTCTATTTACAGTTTCTGAGTACTTGATTCTCTCTCATGACTGTTTTTGCACATGCTATTTTCTTTATCTGTAATGCTCTACTTTGCTGTATCTATCGGCATCACGACAGTGGCATCATCAACCACTGATAAAAGCAATCATAGAAACCAGCAGATGGCATAGCAGTTAGGTCACTGGACTCCCATACAGTTGACTGCAGTTTGAGTCCTAGACCCCGCAGCTTAAAATTCACGGCAGGTGCATGTACATGCATGCCCACAATCCTGAGAGGATAACGGAGAAGGGATTGTGGCGTGGCCATCCCCTCTTGGGGTGACTTCAGTAAAAATGTTTGACTATCTGAAGTAAGTAATTAGACATAAAAGACTAATGAGCTAAAGTTGGGAGTTGGAAGAAAATTCATTTAGGAACAATTATTATTTCTAGTGATATACTTGCATAGCAGATAGCAAATCTATTCTTCTTCATCCCTTTCTATAGCTTAGATGACTGAAATAACAGGAAACTAAAATCGACTTTACCTAAAGATGTAAAGAGTGTTGCATTTATACAATGCTAGTAGGTCCACTCAAAAATAAAACTTTGGATTTGATGTAACTTCTGATATAACATAAAAATGCTACATTGCTAGCTTAAAAGCGTTGGCGCTAACTCAACCTGCCTAAACTGAATGGCATATTAACATTTAACTTCTTTTTGCCAAAAGAGAAGATGTGAAATAATGTCACTAGGATGTATAAATTTACTTCCAACTCAAAGATTCTATGATTAGTTTATCTTATTTAGAAGCATAGATTTTGAAATAATTTTTACATTAGCTGAAATATGTAGTTCAAATGAAAGTTTTTATTCATATATTAGCGTTAGCCAGCCAAAGTTATTTAACTAATCTTAGTTTAAATATACATGTGTGTGCGTATCTATGTATTGGGTTGCCAGAAAAGTCATGACACATTTTTTGCATAGGAAAACAGAGAAAAAATACATCATGACTTTTCTGACAATGCAATACATGTGTGTGAAATAGCTGACCAAACAGGAGACATATTCATTCATTAAACAAATACGTATTCATAGGACCAGCAGTTGGCATAATGGCTATGTCACTGACTCCCATGTAGTCAAGCGTGGTTTGAGTCCCGGACCCAGTGGCTTAAACTCAGATGTATGTGCGGGCCCAAGATCCCGAGAGGAGAAGGGAGGAGAAGGGATTGTGGCATGTACATCCCCCCCGGGGGGTGATTTCTCACTTTCTGTCTCTCTCTGTCTTTCTGGCGAGCACATGCACCCTATAGCAAAAACTTTTTCCAAACAAACAAACAAAAAAGCAAGCATGTATTCATATAATACATATTTACTCATTCAATAAACATTATTTATCTAACCACTCTATTTAATAGGTGTCACTATGTGGGTCTCTACTCTCGTCTCTTTTCTCTTTTATAAAACCACCAATATTCAATTCCTGCCTTCCATGAACTTATCTAATCATAATTACCCCCCAAAGACTTCAACCTCTTAATATCATAATTGGATGAAATGTCTACCTTCTTAGCACTGTCACAAACAATTTTTTTTTTTGAGAGATTTTTGCTATAGGGCGCGTGCGCTCGCCAGACAGAGAGAGACATAGAGACAGAAAGCAAGAAATCACCCCCCAGGGGGGATGGCCAGGTCGCAATCCCTTCTCCTCCATTCTCCTCTCAGGATCTTGGGCACACACACACACACGCCCACTGTGAGTTTTAAGCCACCGGGTCCGGGACATAAACCGCCTTCGACGACGTATGAGTCAAGCAACATAGCCATTACGCTAACTGCTTGTTCCAATTTTTTTTTTTTTTTTTTTTTTTTTGGAGAGGTTTTTGCTATAGGTCGCATTCACTTGCCAGAAAGAAAGAGAGATAGAAAGTGAGAAATCCCCCCCCCCTCCAGGGGCAATGGCCACGCTGCAATCCTTTCTCCTCCGTTCTCCTCTTGGGATCTTGGGCACTCATGCACACGTGCCCAGCGTGAGTTTAAGCCACCAGGTCCAGGACTAAAATTGTGGTCGGCTACATGGGAGTTCAGCGACATGTGGTCCCTGCACTGTCACAACCAAATTTTAACATACGAATCTTGGTGGAGGAGGGAACACACGCAAACCACAGCAGGAAAAAACTAAAGATGTAGTAAAAGAGCTCTCAAGGCAGAAAACACAGCTGGAGGCTACTCAACTTGGCAGCATGTTCTAGACACACCCAAGTGGCCTGTGTGAGTGGTGTATTGGAGCCAGTTTATACATGCCTGAGAGCCACTCCTGTTCATCTCTTCTCGGTTCTATATCCCATAATGTTTGTAGCTTGAAACTGGCCATTGCAGAGGTATTTATGTTATATAAATCAGCAACTAAGACAAATCAGCTCTTCCCCTCCAAAGTACCCGCTGTTGGGACCAGCAGTTAGCATAATGGCTATGTCGCTGGACTCCCATGTAGTCGACCGCGGTTTGAGTCCCAGACCTGCTGGGCACGTGTGCATGCGTGCCCAAGATCCAAGAGGAGAATGGAGGAGGAGGGATTGTGCCGTGGCTATCCCCCCGGGGAGTGATTTCTCACTTTCTGTCTCTGTCTCTCTCTGTCTTTCTGGTGAGCACATGTACCCTATAGCAAAAACCTCTCCAAAAAAAGAAAAAAAAAAGTATCTGTTATTAAACACTGCCTCCCTTCCAGTGTGCTGAGGAAGAGGAGCGTGGTAGAGGTGAGATCGTCTTCTTTGGAGCTAGATCTGACCTCTGCGAGACCAGTTCACATGACAGTGACCTGGTCAAATAGATGTGCTTGTTTCCCACTCTCCAACAGGTATGGTATCCTTAGTAGTTATTGTTTCTTGTAATGAACAAACTGTCGATGAAAAAGCCCTTTTTCCTCATTCTTGAACTTATTTGCCATTTCTGCTTTTAAAAAATGTTGAGTCTTGGGACCAGCAGGTGGCATCGTGGTTAAGGTGCTGAACCCTCACATGGCAAACTGCAATTCGAGTCCCAGACCTGGCAGCTTGCTTTCTCACTTTTCCTGTCTCTCTGAAGTCAAATTTTAAAACTAGTAATAATTAAATTGAATTAAATTAAATGAATAATAATTCTTTTTAAAAATATTTATTTATTTATTTATTTATATTTATTCATTCATTTATTTTAATTTGACCAGAGAGAGACACAGAGAGCGAGGGAAGGTGAGAAAGCAAGCCACCAGATCCAGGACTTGAACCATGGTCAGCCATGTGAGAACATCCAGTGCCTTAACCACCAAACCACCTGCTGTCCCCAATGAATAATAATACTTTATTTTTTATTTTTTAAAAATTTTTTGGAGAGGTTTTCGCTATAGGGCACGTGCACTCGCTAGACAGACAGAGAGAGACAGAGAGACAGAAAGCAAGAAATCACCCCCCCCAGGGGGGATGGTCACGCCGCAATCCCTTCTCCTCCATTCTCCTCTTGGGATCTTGGGCATGCACGCACACACGCCCGGCGTGAGTTCTAAGCCACCGGGTCTGGGATGCAAACCGCGGTCGACTACGTGGGACTCCAGCGACATAGCCATTACGCTAACTGCTGGTTCCCTAAATAATAATTCTTTAAGATGTTGAATCTCTTCCTTTGATCTGTAATACCTGTTTTATCACAATAATTATGCCACCAACATTTAAACATCAAGGAATAAAACCTCAAGGAATAAAAGAGGTAGGAAAGACCAAAAATGAGAAGTACCTACATTCCCTAAAGTGAGTAGAACATAACAGCTTTAAGCTACTCAAACAGAAGTGTACAGAAGTCCCAAGATAAACATTGTAGAATCATTGTCACAATTTTCTTTAAAACTTTCTTTCTTACATGAATATGATAGTAACAGTGATGATAAAGGAAATTAATGCATTAATGCATTGTAGGAAATGCCACAAACATTTTTTTCACAACTACTTATCAGTGTATGCAATTCTAATTAATTCATAGGAAAAAAATCTTATTTTTATTCCCCTCCTCTTTTTTTTAAAGTTTTTTTTGTTTGTTTGTTTTTGTTTTTGCTATAGGGTATGTGCATTCACTGGAGAAAGACAAAGCGAGGGTGGGGAGGAAGTAAGAAATCACTCTCCAGGTGGAATGGCCATGTCACAATTTCTTCTCCTCCATTCTCCTTCTGGGATTTTGGGCATGCATGCACACACATCCCACGTGTTTCTCAAGGACTTGAACCATGAAATCGATCACTTGGAATCTGACTGTCTTAACCATCAAACCACTAGCTGGCCCCTTATGTTTACCTTTTTAGTATAAATGATAGATTTTCAAAATCGACTCAGATCCTCAAATAGACATAAACAGAGTTTAAAAGAAAAGTAAAATGTTTATTGATCATGACTGATGTAAGTAACAGAAAAACTTGACTGACTTAAGGAAGAGAGAGAGAAAGGAGAGAGATTGACTAAGGGTAAGTAAGAATACCATTGCGGAGGCCAGCCAATGCCGTGAGGTTAAAGGTGTTGGACTCCCATATGGCTAACCAGGGTTTAAGTCTTGGACCTGGAGGCTTAAAAATAACACTGGCAACATGTGCATATATGCCGCAAATCCCAGGAGAATGGAGGAGAAGGGATTGCAGCATGGCCATCCCCCTCACCCCGGGAGGTGATTTCTCACCTGCTGTCTTACTGTCTCTCTTCTGTGAGTGCACATGTTCTATGGCAAAAATCTTTAAAAAAAATTTTAAAAAAAGAATGCCATTGGGGCTTAAAGAAGACTGGAAGTAGGGACTGGAAAGCTTTCACAGGTAGATGGGCGGTACGTTTTCTGTCACTTGGTTTTGCTCCCTCTTTGTGTCAATTGTATCCTTTTATTCCTTCATTAAACCAGTTATCTCCCCTCTTAGTCTACATGGTAGGAAATGGTTGTCCATCGCTTCCGAGTTAAGATGTTACCTTTATAATCACAGAAAACCGACTGACAGTCTTTTATCTATGAATTTCTGGCAGAATAATCTGACTGGTACACTTTGACAAACTGCCCATTCCTGATCTAATCAGCTATACCCAAAGGGATTGGACTCACACAGTCCAAATATGGCTGTGGAAAGCCCATCCATGTCAAGAGGGTCAAGGAATTAGGAAAGAGATAATTCATAGTGAAAGAGGATTTGTTTATGGGCTAAGTAGATATCCTATAAGTGCCCACATTAAAATACTTCATAACAGATTCTAGAGTTGTGAGGGAGTCAAAAAATCACCAAGCTCAATCCACTGCCTGGTGCAGGGATCTCTTCTACCCTCTCTCTAGCAGATGCATTCAGCTCGAACACTCATAATAATAGAACGCTGACTAAAGCAAGAAGCAGCTCATTCTAGTGTGAGGCACTTTTATTGTTTGAGAGTTCATTCCTCTGCTGAGCTGAAATTTGCCTCTCTATGACTTTAATCCAGTCTGTTTTGTAGAACAATAAATAATATGCCCAATTCCTTTTTTTATATGACAGCACTTAATTTATTTGAAGATAACTAACTTTTTTTTTAACTGGTTTTCACCAGGATGAATGTCTCCAACTCTTTCGAACACCCTTTCCCTGATATGAATCCTTTCTTTCTTTCTTTCTTTCTTTCTTTCTTTCTTTCTTTCTTTCTTTCTTTCTTTCTTTCTTTCTTCTTTCTTTCTTTCTTTTTCTTTCTTTCCTTCTAGGTTTTTGCTATAGGGCATATACATTCATGAGAGAGAGAGACGGACAGAGATGGATAGAAGAAAAGTGAGAAATCACCCCCTGCCCAGGAAGGATGGCAATGTCACAGTCCCTTATCCTTCATTCTCCTCTTGGGACTTTGGGCATGCACACACATACACCCACTATAAATTTCAAACCACCAGGTCTGGGACTGGAACAACAGTCAGTCATGTGGGAGTCTAAAGCCTTAACCACCGTGTCACCTGCTGGTCCCCTTTCATCCCTTATTATTTTAGTAATTTTTTGTTTCAAATGTCTAAAAAAAATTCCTGTTCCAAATATATGAAACAATCACCTTGGCTTATACCAGGATCAGTTTCCAGAAGGTGAATGATTCAGTCGTTCAGTGACTCATTCATCCTTCAACAAATGTTTAGGGATCATCTACCATGTGCCAGATATTTGTACTAAGACCTTGGGATACATCAGGGACAAAACAAATTGCCATTCTAGGACTTACATTTCAGCAAGGAGAGACACATATAATAAATAATAAATGTAAAAAGAAAATTACATTGTATGCTACAATATAGTAAGTGCTTTGAAAAAAGCTTAGAGCAAAGAAAAGTATTGATATTGCTGGAGGGGAGTCTTAAGTAGCAGTATTAAATAGTATAATCAGGGTACCTCTTATTAAGAAAGGGACATGTCAATAAAGACATAAAATGAGGGCATTCTGGGGGAGGGGCAGTGTATTTGACAGAAAAGCAGAGAAATAGCTTAAGCAAAGGTCCAAGGTGAGACACTGTCTGGCATGTTCTAGGAATAGCAAAGTAGGTCAATATGTTAACAAGGATTTTTAGTGTGGTTGTCTGCATTGTTCAGAGCTACAGGCTTTCAATGGATATATTTGTGTCCTTCAACAAACATGAATTTCATGCTTATTGATTCACCTCTGAACCAATTCCTAGGTTCAAGGGATTGCCATGCTGGATTACCTGAGACTATCACTATGGAAAGGAGAGGATTACTTTGACTGACTTAGAGTTAGAAAAGAAGGCTAAATCTATGAAATTGCCTGGCTACTCTACAAGAGGAGAATAAAATCACACTAAGCTACCAACTATAATGGCCTTCCCAATCATCCTGGTATAAATATTCTGTTTTCTTAATATTTATCATTTATTTATTTATTCTAAATCGACAGAGTCTTTAGGCAAAATTTGAGTAGAACATGGTAGATCATTGACATTCTTAATTGAAAACAATTTAATTAATGAAGCCCAAGATTGTAATTGTTTTGGATCAATGCCTCATGACCTCTTGATTTCTTTACAGTGACTGTTATCAAGCAATGTATCTTTTTTTTTTTTTTTTGAGAGAGAGAGAGATTTTTGCTATAGGGTGCGTGCACTCACCAGACAGAGAGAGACAGAGAGACAACAAGCAAGAAATCACTCCCCGGGGGGATGGCCACAATGCAATCCCTTCTCCTTCATTCTTCTTTTGGGATTTTGGGCATGCATAGGGTGAGTTTCAAGCCATTGGGTCTAGGATATAAACTGCAGTCAACCATATGGGAGTCCAGCACCTTAATCACTATGCCACTCACTGGTCATTGTATGTCTTCTTACACATAGTGCTTATGAAGCTAATTTTTTTAAATCTAAATGAGAGAGTTTATATTTGCGTTATATTCCTTTCAATATCATTTTGAACAATGAGTCTATCTTCCCAATATATTTGTCATTTGCAAACTTGGTAAACATACCTTATTATAAATATTAAATGAGAACAAAAATTTCTCCTTACCCTTTCATAAGATGATACTTTACATTTATGATTGAAAATGAGTATGGGGTGAGTGTATCATAGACTGAACTGACAGTGCTCCAACAGAGATAGCTATTGTAAAATAGTTAAGAGACAACTGAATCAGAACTGTTTTCATTTTCACTTATTAGTTCTTCATTGGTGTTGTTAAGGATTCTGATTCTTTGAAAACTTTAGAAATGTTAAAAGATTTTTAAAAGGCTGATGGCTTCCATTGGTTGTGTGATTTCTTCTGTTTCCTTCCTTCCCTCCTTTCTTTCTTCATATTTGCTGGAGGGTACCTGCGCTCACAAGAGAAAGCCAGAGAGCCAAAGAGAGATGGAGAGAGATAAATTGCTCCCCTCCTCTGCAATCCCTCTCTTCCATTCGCCACACAATAGGATTTGGAACACACACACATGCCTAGTGTGTTTTCAAGCCACTAGGTCCAGGATTTGAGCTATACAGTTAGCCTGTAGCATCTGTTTCCTTCAACAACTAGGTTACAAGGCTGGTCTGAGATTCCTTTCTACGTGAAGTTATTTAAAAATTTATTTCAGAAGAGTTACTCATTCCAAATATGAGTTTAAAATATGTATGTTGACTTAGACTATGCAGTGTTTTTATTTGCAAAAGACTTGTCTTTTGTTTTAATTTATTTGGCAATTTGTAGAAAGCCATATACCTTATAATGTGGACTTTATATAAATTTTTATGTTTTATAACATATAATATTATAAAGCAAGTTATGTTGTTTGCTTTGTATTTAACACTTTTTCCATCTTTCATTTTTCAGTGTATTTTTCTTTACTTTATTCATTCTGTACCCTAGTTTAGGTCTTTATGTATGATCATTCTAAAAACTGCTGATCCACTCAATCTATTGTGTTCTCTTCCAAGAATAATCTTTATTATGTGCACAGTATAGAAAGGACAGCCAGCTATGCTGATTTTTTTTCAGTAAACATGTAGATAAGCAGTCACTATTGCTGAATATAAAAGAGGTAATGTTTGTGCTAAGACAGTCCTTTGCTCACTGCCATCTAATCCCTTCTCTTTTTTAATGAAAATTTTATTTTTATCAAAGTAACACATGTACACAGTTTAAAAGTAAATAGTTCTAAAAGATTTATCATGAAATTAAAAAACACCCTAAACCTTCATTCTTCTATCTCATCCCAAGTACCATGCCCCAAGAGAAACTCCTTTCAGTTTTTCTCACTGATTCTTCTGGTTTTTTTTTTTTTTTTTTAACCTTCTTGCTTCCGAATGATGTACTCATCTGCCATTTTTCTCATTTATCAATTCTAGACATTATCTATTGACTTTCTCCTTTGGAAAATGAGAATTTACCATCCTACCATGCACGTATGTACGTATATCCACACTTCTCATCCACTCTCCTACCAAATCATTTTGTAATCTTACTTTTCTTATTGAGTATTTAAGATACTATAAATATGTAACCACATATTTTTACAAATGAGCCACAGAGCAAACTCTGATAATATTTCTCTATAACTTTTTATTTACCCTAGAGTTAATTTTTTTAAGTTTCCGTGTATTTTACATTTTTGAGAGATTTTTGCTCTAGAGTGCATGTGCTCACCAGAGAGACAGAGACACAGAGAGACAGAAAGCAAGAAATCACCTCTGGGGGGATGACCATGCTGTAATCCCTTCTCCATCATTCTCCCGTTGGGATCTCGGGCATACATGCACATACACCCTGCGCGAGTTTTAAGCCACCGGGTCCAGGACTAGAACCATCATCATTGATGTGGGAGTCTAGCAACAAAACTATTATGCCATCTGCTGGTCCTGATTAATTCTTTTTCTAAGCTTGCCAGCAGCAGTATCAATCTTTGCTTGATCTCATCAGACATGTTTTATCTATAGGAATCATACTTTTTTAGAGACATCTCTCATGGAGTCCTCTGATCTCATATTCCATTGGAACCCTAGGCCTGCTATATAGCTATCGGTTTGGGAATTCTTTGACAAAGACAGTTTCCTCCTCCTCTATAATATATTGGATTTCTGTTTTCTTGGATCCCATAGCTTCTTGGGAAATACATCTTCCAGAAGATTCCAAAGAAAAAAATGCAGAGGAAACAAACTTTTCCACATTTAATAGATCTAGAAGTATCTTTATTCTATTTTCACTTTATTGATAGTTTGGAAAGAAATTCTATTTCTCTGTACTCAGAAGCTTTGTGCTAGGTCTGCCTGGAGGAATGTTGACAGATGAAAAACAGTATTTTAGTATAGCTTTACCTTGAATTTCTTTTAAGTGAGGTTGAGTATATTTGTTCTTACTTTTCTATAATCCATTAACATTCTATTCAAATGCTTTATCTATTTTTTCATTTGGCTGTTGGCTTTTGAATTTTTTTATTTGTAGGAACTTCTTATATATTAAAGACATCATTTTCCCCTTTCTACTGATAAAAATTGTTAGTATTTTTCCCCAAGGAGTCAAGCCCCATGAAAGGGAATTTGATAGCATGTTTTAAAATTAAAAATGTACTTCAACCAGTAGTTTTACTTATAGTATTTCTCCAGAAGATATATTCACACATGTGGATAAAAGACTTAGAAGCAAGGGTATTCATTGAAGAATTGTTTGTAAACAGCAAGACTGGAAGGCAACCCAAATGTCCATCGGTATGATTTACTTAAATCATGATTCACTCATTCACTGCATAGTATATATTTATATACAAAGAAAGAGGCAATTCTAAATGTACTGGTAAGGAAAGATCACTAAGATTTATTTTACCGTTAAAAATAAGTTACAGAACTATGTGCACAGTAGTCACCTCTTTTGAATAAAAGGGGAAACTATGTATATAATCAATATATGCATTAGAACATCTCGGAGAGTATATGCAATAAACTGGCAAAATGGTTTGCCTCTGGAACACGAGACAGTAGCTGGGGAGTAGAAGGAGAAGGTATAGGCCTTCTCTTTTTGTCACAGCTTTACTGATATATAATTTACGTACTTTGAAATGTTATACCCATTTATTCCCCATTCCCATTCCCACTCGAGCCCTAAGCAACTATTTACCTACTTTCTTTTACATCTTTTTAATTTCTTTTCCTCTACTTGGAATTTATATATTTTGCATTTGTTTTCCCCTATTTTGAATTTACCTATATAAAAATAAAAGATAAGGGGCTTTTGAGAAGTTCATTTAAAATGCATATTGTGAAAAAAAGCTATGCATAAATTTCAAGTTTATTTTTACACCAAAACAAACTCATACTTTTTTTTTTAATTTTTTGGTGAGGTTTTTGCTATAGGGCACATGCACTCACCAGAAAGACAGAGAGAGACAGATAGAAAGCAAGAAATCACCCCCCCGGGGGTTGGGTGGGGTGGGGAATGGCACACCGCAATCCCTTCTCCTCCATTCTCCTCTTGGGATCTTGGGCACGCACATGCACCAGGCATGAGTTTTAGCCACCAGGTCCGGGACTCAAACCACGGTCGACTACATGAGAGTCCAATGACATAGCCATTATGCCAACTGCTGGTCCTACAAACTCATACTTTAATTCCGTGAACTTTTTCAAGTACCCTATATTATCTAATTGATCCTATCATTGTTTCCTCTTTTCACAAGAAGAAACTATAGTATGAAAAAGTTAAATGATGTCTTTAGTACTATAAGCAGACAATATTAGCAGGGGCTGGCAATAAAATCAGAATATTAAGAACAAGATCCTATTTCCTATTTTTATTGCATCAATATTAGACCTCATTTGGCTTAGCACACACTGAAATTTAGATTTAATCATTGTTCACATAAGTGTAAATCTCTGTAAAAGGTCAAAACATTTACCATTCAGATGGGAAAGAACAAATCATTATCCTGAAAAAAGATATGGGTATGAAAATAACACTGTACAGGCACTTCACTTTTTATTGCCTTATTTTGTTAGGAACCCATAAACACTAATATAACCTTGTCATATATTATAGAGGCTGGCCATATGCTAATGTTGAGATTAATAATCTAATCCACTGTTAACTCATAAAAGCATACAAATTGAGATTTAGATAGGGTTTTCGAAATTTATCTATGACATTTTCCCAGATTTATTCCTCTAGATACTAGCCAATCTAATTACTTTAGTGACATCTTTAACCTTTGTAAGAAATCTCTATATAGATTAGATTTATATGAGTATTGTTGGCTGTTAAAATCCACAGAGCCAAATTTGTGGTCAGTTCCATGTCAATGAATAATAATAGTAATACTAAAATAATGGGAATAATGATACCACTCTTTATTAAATATTTACTAAAGCCAGTCATGTAGCTAGGGAGGTGTTCGACCTACATTAAGGCTTTTAGATCTCACAGCCATCTAAGATGAAGGCCCTATTTTTTATCCTATTATCAGTAAAGGAGACTTTTTCCTGGAGAGGTAAATGAACATGCCCAGTGTTATATGACGACTAGTAAAAGAGCTTGAATGTGAACCCAGGCTTTAGTCAACGTGGTATACATGGGCATTAGCCTTATTTCTGACTTGTTTTTTTTCTCATTTTATTGTTATTTCACTTCATGTTTTTTTAACCTAGTACTTTATGTGAATCGATTTGCAAATCTACCTGAAATCATTTCTAGAAAGTGCTGGCTTAAATAAGTAGGTATAGTAACTATTTCTCCTAATAAAGTACAAGCTACTGTTCGAAAACTTGAACTTTATTAGGAGGAAAAAAAAGAAAAAGTGTTTTGTGAACACTATAATTTCTTCTGCTCCTAAGGACAGGTTTGTCCTCTCATGGAACAGTTTGATTTTGCCAAGATAGAATGAGAACCAATCAATCAATATTGATTGAACTAATCTGGGGAATACAGAGAATTAATGCTCAAGTTCCTCTCCTTTGGGAGCTTACATATTTAATTGTTCTGTGAAAATACTCGTACAAAACCACAAATTTATGAAAAGTGATTATTAATGGCATGGATAATAGGTTCTTTATGTATCATAAGCCAATGGTTAAGGCAAAGGGGAGGTAACATGAGAAACTAGATTTTATTTTAGTTACTGACAATCCCTGAGGAAAATCAAAAATTTTCAAACATTTGGGAGCTTTAAAGTTTTATAACAAAGTATTTGGACAAAATGCTTTTTAATGTTCTGTCCTATTTAAATACAATAATATTTATAGAAATTATGCAGAAACTACCACAGTATAGCCAATTTCCAACGAATAAGCAGTTACCCACTAAATAAATTTCCCCAAACTGGTTGCATTGCAAACTTGGTTGAGTCTCTGATAAAAACATATTAAAGGAAAATGTCCAGTATCTTATTAAAATGAAAACTGAGATCATCAGGCATACGGAAAAGAGTCAATTTAGGTAGCCCTATTTAAGGTTTCTATTCTCTAATGCTGACGACTCAGTTGCCCCATTCCTATAACTTACCTTGCTTGAGCGCCCCCAAATATTAGACCCTGGTAGCTTTTTTAGTACAAATCATTAATGCGTGACTCAACCCGTGCCCGGTTCTAGGGCACTGCATTTCCTACAGGTGTACACTAATCATCAACTAAAGTGAGAATCACATTTTCCTCCACTTGGCGTGGTAGTATAGGTCTGGAAGCAAAGCCTCTGTTAGCCTGATCAGTTCCACTTGGTTTAGACTTTGCTAAGCTGTGGTCTTGTTCGGTGGCGTAAATACAGACTTTGATTTCGAGAGGATGGAGAGGATCTGCAAATGAAAGATGACATAACATAGGGGGAGAGCTGTAAAATGTTATTTATTTGGCCCTCATAGGTCGAGGGTGGCCAAGCTGGGCCTTGGATTGGAGGAAAAAGTGGAGGCTGCCTGGGGGCAGTCCTGCAGTGCAGGTAGTGTGGCGGGCTGGCAGGCTGCCCACCAAGGGCCCCCAGGGACGCCAGGCTCCGCAGCAAAAGCAGCAGCAGCAGCAGCAGCGGTGGCAGGCCACATCCCAGAGGGCGGAGGGCGAAGGGAGCTAGCGCGCAGCGACGCGGAGGAGGCGACGGCGGCAGCGGCAACGGCGCCCACTCC
>NW_006206544.1:1211859-1239977 GCF_000334495.1 Tupaia belangeri chinensis
GGAGGCCCCGGGAGAAGCCGAGTGGGAGCCGCCGGAGGAGGGGGAGGGCGCGCGGCGGCGCGGGGAGGGGGAGGGCAGATGTCACACTCCTTTGTTTTCATTCGAGTCTGGTCGCGGGGGCGGGAGGCCAGAAAAACGCCTTTTTGTGGGGCCGAAGACATTCAAGGCTTGGCAAAAGGGCCCAGAAATGAAATCATCTAAAAACCGGAGTGTTTTGAGGTCGACATCAGTCACATGGACAAAGGCCAAAGCCATGGTAGACAACAAGAGCAGAGAGTCAACACAGGCCATCGTTTTAGCTACTTTGGCCAGTTTGTGGAAAAACAAAAACAACTACAAGAAGCCAGAACCGTGCTGCATCTTTGCGAGCCCACGAGCGAAGGTAGAATCTGAGGCGAGGCACAGGCTCTGGGAGACCCTATGGACCAGTGTCTCTCTGGTACTCAGAATCCACCTCTGACAAGATTTTGTTCATTGTTAGACAGGGGGCACATTGTAGGTGGTAAATGTAGCGGCATTCAGCCCGTGTGCAGTATAAAAACGACCATTTAGCAAGTGCATTTATTAAAATCGATGACAATATTTAGAATCAGAAGTAAAACATGAGTGTATTTTGGTTGAGTATTTACATTTTGATACTTTTGAAAGATGAAGTAAAGGTAATACAAAAACAGTTAACAGTCTTACAGAACTTAAGTTACCTTAGAGGTAACTAGAGATTATTTTCCAGATGAAACAAATCCAGAGAAATTCTGTTTCCCCCCAGATCAAAATAGAAATCAATGGCAAAACTTGAACTGAAACAAATGTTTCTTGATCCCTTAGATTTTGTCAAGATTGAGTTTTTAAAGTATTAAATTATTAATCTCATGTACTGTCTTTATAGAAATGACATAGTATTTTGAGTTTTGTTCTTTTTGCTATTAAAAGCATTGTTAAAAAATAAGTGTTTACTGAATTTCATCTCGTATTTGAAAATTATTTCTGGAAAACTAGGTTGATAATTGTATAAAAAAGTGTCCCTGACCATCTGTGTATTTATTTTCTCTGTATGTTGTGAGGGTCTGGAAGAGGTATAAATGATGAACTACCCGAGAAAGTTTCAGAGTCAAACATTGATCATTAGAGGAAAAACAAGAGATTGAAACTATTTATTTTTTCTTTACAGAATTGTCACTGAGGTTGCAGTTGGTGTGAAGGTAGGAAAAGATGCTTGAAACTAATGTGAGAACTGGGCTTGCTGACTCTATCATCATAATTACCAGAAAATTTCTGTTAGCTTTTGAATACTGTAATATGGCTAACCAGCACAGGTCTTAAAATGTTCAATTTGTAAAGTGGGATTTTATATTATAATTTTAATAACCCACAATCATGAGCTTTTCTAGAATTGGCAGTCTGAAAAATAACATTTTAAAGTGAATATAAAAGTGAATACAAATAGTGTTCAAGGAATTAAAAATACTTTTCACATTTGGTTTCTTGTGAATACAAAATGATAGATTCCATTTTTTTAAAGGGAAACTGGTTTTAAATGTACTGTCGACAATTTGGCCTAAATTAAATAATTTTGCTAATCTAAGATTTTCTTTTATCTTAGAAAAATGCAGATGTTTTTGTCAGTATAAGGCACATTAGAAATGAGTTGGCCTGACCCTTAAAGAGATAAGAAAGTTGTTTAGGCAATTAGCATCAATTTCAGTTAGAAATGAAATTTTCATCTTTTAAAAGAAGGTGGACCTTATGGTAAAGATTATTTGCAATCTTTTCTCACTTTTTCACTAGTATTACTATTCATCCTTTACATTTTCAATCTGATCTTTACTTAGGTCTTTTGTTTCCTTGAACACTTCAACCTTTTAAAGTCATGATGTATTAGAATTTTTTGTTTGCAAGACTATCTGCCCTGTTAGGGCATGATCTCTGTCTTTCAGCTTTTTAATTTCAAACCTGGCGCAACAGTGGCTTTCTCCCAACCTCTGTCTGTTCATCTTCCTCATATATGACTGGTCTTAGTTCAGTGATGCTGACTGTTCAAATAGTCAGGAGTAGCTCAGGAGTGTAAAATGTGAAATTTGTAGTTACTATCCAGGTTTCCTTTGATTTTATAAAAGAGTTAATGATACAAGATTCTCTTGTAAAAGAATAAATGCTACAGACCTGGATTGTCCATTGTTAGCGGATGGAGAGGGGAGGTTCATAGATGAGACCAAGAATGAGTAGGCAGAAAAAAAAAAAAAAATTGGAATAGGATATTCAGGTAAGATGTGTTGGTTACACCAGTTTTCTCTACTAGTTTGAGGATAAAACATTAGAAAATGGTATAAAATAAATGCAAATCATTTTTAAAAATTCACTGTTTAACATAGAAGTTTGAATAACCAAAATTTTATGCAGGTTTCTGGAATAATGGTTAAGAGATTTGACTTTGGTGTCAGATCCATGTACAAGTAATACAATTTATTTTTGAAAAAAGTAATACAGTCCCAAGTTTAAAAAAAAAAAAACAAAACATCTAAAGTAGAAGATATTTCTTCCTGACTCACAGTTCTGTTTCTTAGATGTGTTAAAATTTTTTAGTGTGTATTTTTCAGAAATTATTAATTTATGTATAGCTGCATACTGTGATCCTCTCCTAAAGACATTGTTTATCTACAAAAAAGGATTTAAACTGTATTCTGGCTTGTATCTTGAGTTTTAAAGAAAATAGCATTATGTGACATAAAATAAACTACCCATATTTCAAATATACAATGTTTTGACATATGTATACATATGTGAAACCATCACTGCAATGAAGATAATTAACAAACAGCTATCACTTCCAAAAATATTCCTTGCCCCTTTCCCTCCCTATGCCTTTGTTCCCTCAAGCAACTAATCAACTTTCTATCTCGCTAAATTAGTTCATACTTTTTAGAATTTAAATAAGGTGGATTATAGAATATATATTATGCAATATATACCTTTTTGTGTAGTTTATTCCACTCAGCATAATTTTTCACTCATGTTCTGGATCAATAAATATTCCCTTTTATTGCTTAATAATATTATACTCATTCAGTTTTTTTTTTCCTTAAGTACATTTACTTATAACATGTTACAGGCATATATTGGCATTCTCCTGACAGGGTCTTTATGCCAACATCCATCCCTAGGCTTGTTTTTTAAAAGTCTATTTATTTGTAACATAAGAGACACACATGTACAGGCAACCCCAACAGGTTCTTTATGCCAGGATTTATCCCCAGACTGACTCACCCTGAATCACAGGCATGTACCTGCCTGGCATGTATGACCCGCTGAATGTGAGCTGTGGACCTTCCCACATAGGTCCAGTGTCACAGAGTGTCGCATTACTGCTGTCACTTCTGTGTCATGGGCTAACTCCATCCATTCAATTTTTTTTTCTAACTTTAATATAGGGTGTACATGCTCTCCTGAAAGAAACAAAGACAAAGAAATTGAGGAAACACCGCCCGGGGGGTGGGAGGGTGATGGCCGTGCTGCATGCAGTCCCTTTTCCATTCTCTTCTTGGGTTGTCGGACACTCACACACATGTGCCTGGTATGATTTTGAAGCCACCAGGTCCAGGACTTGAACCATGAAGTAGGCCCAGTGGAATCCAGCTGCCATAACATTCATGCTACATGCTAGCCCACCTTTTTATTACTTTTTCTTTTTAACTTAAGCTACTTTTTTTTCTTACAGATATTTTTCTAATGTAGTTTATTCATTTATTTATTCTTAAGATAAATGTTTTTCTTCCATGAGCAAGAGTCAGAGAGACAGCCATACTCAATAGTATCCCCAAACTGTCATCCACCCACAGATTCAGCTAGCCCTGAATCATAGGCATGCATGTGCTTCACAGGTTCAGAGAGGTCACTAGGTACAAATCTGGAACTTTGTTGTGTAGGTCAGCCTCACAGAGCATCATGTTACTGCTGTACCACTGTCCAGCCCTTATCCATTCAATTCTTGATGGCATTTGTATTTTTTCTATTATTAATAAAGTTGCTGTGAATATTCCTGTGCAAATCTGTGGACATATGCTTTTATTTCTCTTGGGCCTATGATTGGAGTGGTTGGATTATATGGTAGACATACATTTAACTTTTTAAGAAACTGCAAACTATTTTCCAAACTGGTTGTACCATTTTAAATTGCTATCAGTAGGGTATGAGATTACCAGTCCTTCCACATTGTCTCTAATGCTTGTTATTTTCTGTCTTTTGATTATAGACATTCCTAGTGGATATTAAGTGACAGCTCATTATGGTTTTGACTTGCCTTTCTCTGCTGTCTATGATGTTGAGCATTGTTCCATGTGTTTTTGGGTAACTTTATTTGGTGGAATATCTTTAAATATTTGGCCTACTATTTTAACTGGATTTTTTTTTTTATTGAGTTTTGAGAGATCTTCATTATGGTTATAAGACATTTATCAGATACATGGTTTGCAAGTATTTTCTGTCACTTTGTTTTTCTCAATAGTCTTTTTTAAAAAAAGAATTATTTAACTTATTTATTATTATTGTTATTTTTCATTTGATCAGAGGGAGGGGGGTGGGGTGGGGATGAGAAAGCAAGCCACCAGGTCCAGGACTTGAACCATGGTTGACCATGTGGAAGTACCATACTTTAGCTACCACACCACTTGCTGGCCCCTCTCAGTATTCCTTTAAGGAACAGCAATTGTTAGTTACAGTGAACTCCAGTCTACTTATGTTTTCTTATATCGATTGTGTTTTTTGTATACCTATGCTGTCTTTTAAAGTTTTAACATTTTGATTTTAAGCTTATTTTACTTTTAGACTGAAAAAGAAAGAGTCTCTTGACAGGTCTTGTCATCTGTGATCCTCCCCTAGCCTTAGCCAGAGTGTACCTGGTGAGGAACTAAACCCAAGATCTTCCCATAATGGTTCCAGTATCACACAGTAGGTCCCTACCACATGTGGCACTGTAGCTGGACCTTTAAATGGTTCCAGTTTAAGGTAAATTTTCATCTATGGTACGTAGTATAGGTCAAAACTTTTTAGTTTTAAATATAGACTTTTTTTTTAAAGTGATTGAAAAGACTATCCTTTGTCCATTGAATTGCATCTTTGTTAAAAATCAATTATCTGGGACCAGCAGGTGGCATGGTGGTTAAGGGTGCTCGACTCCCACGTGGCTTACTGCAGTTTGAGACCTGGACCTGGTGTCTTGCTTTCTCACTTTCTCTCTCTGTCTCTGGTCAAATTAAAATAAATAAATAAATAAATAAATAAAGTTAAATTAAATGATTATTTTAAAAAATCAATTAATTATCTATGTGTGTATGATTCTGTTTTTGTGCTATTTTCTATTGACCCATTTTTCACTACCTAGATGCCAAAAACAGACTGTTGAATTACTAGCTTTATATTGAGTCTTGAAGTCAGTTTTGATTTTCAACTTTGTTGTTTTTCAAAGTTGTTTCAGCTATTCTGGATCCTTTACATTTTCATATGAGGCAATTTTTATTTAAAAAAAAAAATAAAAATTGCTGGAATTTTACTGGACTATAGACCAGTTTGGGGAAAACTAGCATCTATCTATTCATTGTTGAGTCTTTTCCATGAACACTGGTTTTATCTCTCCATTTACTTAGATCTTCTTTATTTTCTATCTAATTGTAATTTTTATTTATTAATTTCAACATCTCTATATCAGTTCTTTCTCCCCACCCTTCCCAACCTTTAGTAACCACTGTTCTCTGACTTGACATTTTTGGCTTCTACATGTGAATGAGGACATGTGATATTTCTATTTTTGTGCCTGGCTTATTTCACCTGATATAATATACTCTGGATTTGTCCATGTTCCTCAAATGACAAGTTGTGATCTGTTTTAGGGGCTGAATAGTATTCCATTGTGTACATTTATAACATTTCCTTTATTCATGTGTTGGTGGACATTTAAGTTGATTGCATATCTTGAATCATGAATTCAAGTACTGATATCTCTTGAATATACTGATTTTCGTTTTGCCTCATTTGTTTTCTGACTCTAGAGGGTCAGTGTCCGTTATTGTCTGATGTCCAGTGTTTTGAAAAACCCACTGTTCTACTATATATTTGTGTGACTTTTTTCAGTTGTTTCAACCTGGCAAATCTGGTCTGTATTACTCTATCTCAACTGAAAATAGAAGTCCTCCTTTTTATTTTAAATTACATGAGGTGGTTACAGTAGTTACAGATCTACCTCAGTCTTTGTCAGTGACAATAGAGGGTACTCTTGTGGATGTGGCACAGTATAGTTACTAGATGTTGCACAGTTTAGCTCCTATATTGGTGGGCATTTTAGTTTGATTCCAGTTTGTAATTACCAGGTGTGAAAATATATAGAAGAGTCAAAATGCTGTATCAAGTGAAATTTATACTTAAAAATGTTAGTCAGAAACACAATGCTAAAATACTCATTTGTTTCCTACAACTTTATATAGGAATGCTTATTTTCCCACATCCTTGCCAGTTCTAGGCTTTATCAAAATTTAGACTATTAGCCATTTTTAAAAACAGTATTTTATAATTTACATTTTGAAATAGATGAAATAAAGATTTTTATGAACTGCCTATTTGTGTGTTTGACTTATTTTAATGATCACAGCTCTTTGTTATAAAGAAAATTGATTTCATGTGTATTTTAGGTACTTAAGAGGTTTTTAGTTTTTAGACATTGTATAGTTTTGAGCATATAGATATTTTTAATTATGTATAATTTTAGTTACTTTTGTATGATGCTTTTCACATTTTTTCACCTTAGTTTCATCTTTGCTGAGATTTTAATAGTTTTGAAGATTGCGTATGATTATTCATAGTCTCATACAAGGCAGACATTCAGTTACTGTTAGTGACTTGCACTACGTAATCATAGAGAAACCAGAGTTTTATAGCTTTAGAATATATTGAAATCTCTCCCCCCGCCCCCTGCCAAGCTGAGCTGTATCTAGCTCCGTTTAACATACTTTTTGATAAATAATTATGGTATTTCAGGTAGGACATGGGCAGGCAGTTGTTACAACTTACAGCAACTTTCAAACTCAACGGACTATCAAAATCAGAAAGCCACTATAAAACTCAATGAAGTCCTCATTTGATTCTCTGAACAGGGGAAGTTTAGACTGAGGGCTCACATTTCACATTTAGCATGTTGTTAAACAACTTTTTTATGAGTAGGCCCTTACTTTCAGGAACCAAAAATGGCAGAATTACCAGTCTGAAGATTCACAATATGGAAAAGGAACTGCTGTTCTTCTGAGGGATGTTTAAGTCTGAATTGCCTGACATACTGGTAACCAACTTTTTGTAGTCAGGTCCCAACAGGTCTATGTTTAAGGGATTTAAGCGTATGATGAATGTGGAGAAGAAGATGTAAAAACAAACTTTAGTTTTTTCACACCAGAAGGCATTTGTGCCAAGGTGGGAGGAAAATAGTGTATCAAACTGTATACTCACCAGAAGTACACAGTTAGCAAAAGTACACAGACTTCATTTGGCCTTTCCAGCACCTTAGTTTTCTAAACTGCCAGGTCTGTTTTGACATCTCTATTTTCTATGGGGTTATGCTCATCCTTGCCAGCATCAGGTTTTCTCCTTTTTTCCTTCGCATATCTTCTCTCCCTTCTTGGTAGGGGTCTTTTAAGCTTGGATTCTGGCTTTGGAGGAGCAGTTTTTGAGAACCTTGCAGATTTTCTCCATAGTTTTGTCCTTCACCTTGGCTTTATTTCCTTTAACATCCTCTTCAGCCTTTCTCTTTGGCATGGTGGTGATGACAATGGTAGGACCTAGGCACTGAGAGTGAGACACAGTGACAAGCTTTGGTTGGAAATTCTCCTTGCCCTTATTTGGTAAAGCAGGAGAAGCAGTTCTCCTGGGTGTCTTTTGCAAGGTGTTGGCTAACTCGCTCAAAATATTCTCATAATAAGGTATTAATGTTCTTTGGTCCTCTAGAAAGTCAACAAGCAAAATGCCTTGAGCATCTCCCCAAAAACTGTTGTATGAGTTTTGCTCTTGACCATTCCAGCTCTTTGACCGAACCACTTTCCACCTCCTGGGAGCAATTGCTTTGGTTGTGCTTTGTGTTCAGGATTATCCAAGCCATGTTTCACTTCCTGTTATAGTTCTTTGAATAAATTCTTAAGGATCTTCATCCTGTTAGTTTAAAATTTATATGGAAAGTGCTATTCTTGTCTGCAGCTTATATGAGTACATCAGTTTTGGTACCTGTTGAGCAGAAAATTTGAAGAACTCTACTGTTTTGGTCAGGATTATATAAGTTGAACTAGTTAAAATGGCTGTTGTTGCTGCTGTTAATAAACAGTGGTTTTCAATTAAAGCACAGACAAAAACTCTTTCCTCACAAGCCAGAGTTGATGGTTTGCTACTATGGGTATCATTTTATCATTTTTAATATTGGCTTGTCCTTTATTTTTTTTTAATTACTATTTAGTTTTATTTATCATCATTTTTAATTTCCCATAGGGCATGTTCACAAACAAGAGAGTGTGTGTGCATAGTGAATATAACCTTTTATTGTAATTGTTGAATATAACTGGTTTATAATTGGTATGTTACTCAAAACTGTGGTGTTTGAAAAATAGTTTTTTTTTTTTTAAGATATCTTTCTTTTTTAATTGTTTGTGTACACTTGCCAGAGAGAGATGGGGGTGAGTGAGAGTACCCTTCCCGCACATGGGGTAGTCCCATTCCTTTCTGCTCCTGCTCCATTTCTCTATCCTGTCAGGATTTTGAGCACGTGCACCTGCACTTTTGGCTTTGGAGTGGTTTTCAAACCACCAGGGCTAGGATTCAGACTTTGGCAAGCTATGTGGGATATGGTTCTCTTAACCAGTAGGCTATGGGGCTGGCCTTTAAGATGTGTATAATGTTTGCTAGGATGTTTCTATTATAATTTTAATTTATAGGCATTTATAATGTGTCTACTAAATGACAGCACTGTATTAGAAATTGATTATTTAAAAACTTGAGACAGAATATATGATCCTTGAGGGCAGAGACTTTATTACTCCTTCCTTATTAATAGAGTATGTTAAATAGTACACAATTTAATGACTGTTCAAGTGTCAAGACCTTTAAGGTGCTTACAATCTCAATACAAAGATTAATACTGGCTTTTTTTCTTTTCTTTTTTTTTATTTTTTTGGAGAGATTTCTGCTATGGAGCGCTTGTGCTTGCTGGAGAGAGAGAGAGAAGAAAAGTGAGAAATCACCCCTTGGGGTGGGGATGGCCCTTCTCCATTCTTCTCTTGGGATTTTTGGCATGCATGCACACACAACCGGTGTGTTTTAAGCTGGCGGGTCTGGAACTTGAATTGCAGTCAATGTGTGGGAGTCCAGTGATGTACCTATTATGCCATCTGCTGGTCCCAAATACCAGCTTTTTAAAAAATATACAGCACTACTTTTTATTGCCAGAAAGGACTTGTGCTGGTGTGTGTGTGCAAGAGAGAGAGAAAGAGACAGAGAGAGAGAGAAAGCACAACCCGATGGGACGTGGTCTTGCTACTATCCTTTTTACCTTCATTACTTCTTCCTATCAAGATTTTGGACAGGCATGCTACATGTGACTGGTATGTTTTTCATTCCAGAGTTAGGATTTGCATGGTGGTCACCAGCCATGTGAGATATGCTGAGCTACGGGACTGACTCCCTTTCTTTAAAATTTTTTTTTTGTTGGGGCCAGCAAATAGTGTAGTGGTTATGTCATTGGACTCCCACGTGATTAACTGTGGTTCAAGTCCCAGACTTGGTGGCTTGAAACTTAGGCAGGGCACATGTACATGCGTGCCCACATCCCAGAGGGAGAATGGAGGAGAGGGGATTGTTGTGTGGCCATCGCCTAGAGGGGTGATTTCTCAATTTCCCTCTCAGTGTTTCTGTCTTTCTCTCTAGGGAGTGCACAGACCTTAAGGCAAAAAGTTCTAAGGTGGAAAAAATGTATACATTATATATGTAATACATATAACAACATATTAATAATATATATTATTTTTATACATTTATATATATATTCTTAATTCATTATATATCACATGAATATACACCCATGTGAAAAAGAATTGAGTACCCTCCACAGGGTCTGGTCATGCTGCAGTCCCCTTACTTCAGTATTCTAGCCTTTCAGATTTGGGGCATTTGCACATGTACCCTGCATGTGTGAAATGAGAGAGAAAAAGTTGTATTCCTCAGAGGGTCTGGTTATAAGCTACAGCCCCCATCTTTCAGCCCATTGGATCCTTCAGCCTGTATTTCAGGCTGACAAGGTTAGGTATTCAAACTGAGTTACCATATGCAGTCTACCCTCTTCTGAGCATCATATCTGTGTCATGGAATGGTCCATTTTTGTAGATTTTTAATTTGTAGATCTGAATTTGGAAGGACTACTCTAAAAGAAGTTAAATATGATAAGTTAATTTTTAAGAAATGTGGAATTCAAGTTAGAGATAGTGGTGGATAGCACCAAAGAGAGAATTAGTGAACTAAGTAATAAAAACAATGTACACAACTAAGTTTTATACTTAGAAGATTACAGAGACAAAAAAACTTTAAATGCTAAAGGGTGATTATTTTCCAGAAACTGTGAGCTGCACTTTTTTTTTTTTTTTTTTTTTTTGTCCAAAAACGTGGGGGTGCCCTTTTTTTTTTTTTTTTTTTTTTTTTGCCATAGGGCAAGTACACTCACTAGAGAGAGACAGAGGGAAAGTGAGAAATCGCCCCCTGGGGGATGACCACATCGCAATCCCTTCTCTTCCACTCTCCTCTTAGGATTTTGGCCATATGCGCATAAGTGCCTGCCATGATTTTTATGCCATCAGATCTGGGACTCAAGATGCAGTGGGCCACGGGAGTCCAGTGCCTTAATCACCATGCCACCTGCTGGCCCTGAGCTGCATGAATTCTTTTAAGAGGGATGAGAAAACCTAGACATCACAGTGAAAGAGTGCAGAACACCAAACACACACACAGATCTTTAAAGCAACTAGATAAAATTCAGATCCCCTGAGAGGAAATAAAAACTTAAAAAGGTATAATGTGCTTCATCAGCAACATGGGGATCTAGGATATAGTGGAATAATATATCTTCAAAGTGCTGAGTGAAAGTAACTGTTCACATATTTTACAGTCTCCTAAATTTTCACATGAGACAAAAGACCTTTTCTGAAAAACTATATTCTTCCCCCCACCAAAAACCAGAGAAGTTGAACCTACCAAAATAGTTTCTTGAGGTTGTACTTTAGGAAGAGGGCCAGTGACACAAGAAAGGAGTTCTGGAGTAGAAGTAAGGCTAATAAATTAGGAGCTGGTTGCTGGTGCAGCATTAATGTAGTTGGACCCATGTGGGAAAATACTGGGTTTGCATTCCAGTTTGGCAGAGACTGGGATAGATCTTGGCAGGAGAGTCTTTTTTTGAGAGTGCCTGTCTTTCTCTCTACTTTTACTCCTGACTTCCACATGGAAGAAATAATGAATAAACTTGAGAACAGCAGGTGATTTGGTGGTTAAGGTCCAGGAGTCCTACACGGGTGACTGCAGTTCAAGTCTGGACCCTGCAGTTTGAAAATCACACTGGGTATATATGTGTGTGTGTGCCCACACATGAGAGGAGAATGGAGGATAGGAGATTGCAGCATGGCAGTCCCCTCTGGGGGATGATTTCTTACTTTCTCTGTCTGTCTTTTGCTCGCTGGCTCACTCTCTCTCCAGTGAGTGTACATGCTCTATGGTGAAACCTAAAAAGAAACGAAAAAACCACAAACACATTATATAGCAGTATAAAAATATTTTTTTTCTTTGTATCTTCTTTTTTCTTTAAATATAAAATAGTATGAGTTGATATAAAGCCTTTTAAAAATTGATGGTAAAAACCACAAGTTTACTGTCTTAACCATTTTAAGTAACTTCATTAGTAAGTGTATGTACATATATTTAACAGTGTAATAACATTACATTATTGTATTGACAAAATAGATCTCCAAAGCTTTTTTATCTTACAGAACTGAAACTCTATACTTAATAAACTCTGTACTTACTTTGCCATTCCTTACCCCCTTATAACCAGTATTTTTATCTTCTGTATCTGTGAATTTGACTACTTTCGTTACCTCATATAGGTGGAATCATACAATGTTTGTCCAGCTATTACTAATATATTTCATTTAACATAACATTCTCAAAGTACATTCATGTAGTATGGAGATTTTTTTTTTCTTTTTGAGGCACCATAGTATTCTCTTGGTACAAAATATGAAGACAGCTGACCCTTGAAAAATATGGCGGTTGGGGAATCAACTACCCTCACATTGGCAAATTTACATTTAACTTGACTCACACAAAGCTTTGCTACCAGTAGTCTTACTGATAACATAAACAGTTGATAAACACATATTTTGTGCTTGCTTATATTTTTAAAATAAGCTAGAGAAATGAAAATGCTGTTAAGACAGTGATAAGAGAGAGAAAATATACCTATAGTTTTTATATAAAATGGACACGTGCAGTTCAGACCTATGTTATTCCAGGTCAGCTGCACAGAGTTTTAATGTGGTCACAAGTTCTCTTTGCAGCTTAGTTAAAATTTATGTGATCCCATTGTTTATGTATGCATTCAGATTTTTGTCTTTAATCTTCTGGAATCTTACATGTTGACTTTTGAACGTCTTTAAAGTAGTCATTAATAACTTAAATTTTCAACCATAATTGTGAGTCAGTTCTTACATGGGGACTTCTTAGTATTTATCAGTATTTTATGTTTAGTGTTCTTTTGTCTTAATTAAAAAGTTTTCTCTTTAATTGCCAGAGGGCAAGTTTGCCCTCTTAAGGGTGGAAGGGAATCATTCCCTACAGGGGTGCGGTTATATTGCTGTCCTTTTCCTCCATCCTATTAGGATTTTGGTCACACACAAGTGCTGAGTGTGTTTTTCAAGATGCTAGGGCCAGACTTCGAACTGTGGTGGGCCATGTAGGATCCAGCTCCCTTAACTACTGTGCTATGGGGCTGGCCCTTTGTCTTAATTTTAAGTCTTTCCAAACCCAGAGTTCATAAAGGTACTTTTGTCTATTATAAAAATTTTTAAAGTTTTGTTTTTTGCATTTGAACCTATCAGAAAATTATTTTTTGTTAGTGTATTGTATTGGGTAGGAATCCAATTTTGTTTTCTGCCCTTATAAAGATAATGGATTTTTTTTTTTAAGAGAGATTTTTGCTATAGGGCATGTGTGCTCTCTGGGGAGACAAGAGACAGAGAGACAAAAAGCAAGAAATTACCCCTCGGGGAATGGCCATGCTGCAGTCTCTTCTCAATTCTCCTCTTGGGATTTTGGGTGTGCACACACACATTCCTGGTGTGAGTTTTAAGCCACCAGGTCTAGGACTCAAACTATGGCAGACTATGTGGGAATCCAGCAGCGTAACTGCTATGCCATCTGCTGGTCCCTATACAGATACTCAATTAAATTAAGTGTGCACCACCAACTTTTTCCACAGTACAGATTTATGTATCTTAGTGTAAAGGCTAAGTTACTGTAACAAAATGTAGAACACAGCATAAATGGTCTAAAACTCTATTTCTCCTGTAAGCCAAAATGGAATCAATGTGTTCCATGTTATTCATCAGGCCAAATTTTTTTCATCTTGCTTCACTAATTCTTAGGCTTTTTTTCTTAGCTCCATAATTTGATAATATATATTGTGCCCTTTTTTCTTTATTGTTCTTCCAGAAGGTTTATTTTGTGGTCATTGTTTTTGTTTTGTTTAAATTTTGCCAGAGGGCATGCATATTCATAGGATAGAGAGGGAAAAGACCTAAGGAAGCACACAATATGGGAGATGATCACACCACAAACGTGTTTTATTCTGCCCTCTTGGGATTTGGGGGATACAGGCACATGTGCCCAGCCTGTTTTTTATGCCATCAGGTCTGAGTTTCAGATGTCATAGTTGGCCATGTGGGATCTAGTTACCGTAACCATGAAGCCACTGGCTAACCCTGTCTTGTTTTAAAACACAGTCAGATTTTGTTGTTGTTATTGTTGATTATGTGAGTTAATGGTTTTCCTGCCTTTGATAGGTAGTACTCTGCTCATTTCCTTGGTAGTACCTCTTTTGTTCAAGGAGATAAAAAATATAATCATTTGGGTGTATATCTTTCTCTCTGGGAATTTGGTTTTCATCAGGAGCTTGTTATTCATATTCTTGCCTAATGTCTTTCTGTCGTGGTTACCTAGGCTGTCATCTTCACCAGAGGGGGGAAAGTCCTGAAACCTCACAGATCCCTGGGACATAGATCAAATCCAGTGACATAACCATTATGCCATCTTCTTGTCCCCAAAGACAAAATTTTTAAAATAAAAAGACTTCCATGTATAAAGATGCATTGTAGAAAATAGGCTTTTTAAGAATTCTTAAGTAGACCCAGTATTGTCCACAATCACTTTTGTGATGCATTGGGTTGGAAGAATTATGATTTACAAGTAAGCAAATACATAGAGAATAAATTAATAATAAACACTTGAAAAGAAGTCATACATACTTTGAAGATCTAGAGGAATCAAAGGTTTTTTGTTTCTGTAATTAGGGTTTCTTTTTGGTTTATTTTATTTTGTTTAATATTTGAGAAAGCGTATGTGCACAGTGGATGAGTAGAGCAGAGAGAGAGAGAGGGAGAGGTACTTTTGAAAGGGCCTTGCCTTTGAAATCTGCCCTATCCTTCCAGTTAGCTAGAATTACAGGGGCAGGCTGCTGTGCCTGGCCTATTCAGGTTGGTCCAGGATCTGAACCTGGGCCTCCCATGTGGTGCCAGCCCATGCAGTAGTGCCATACTGCTTGTGGTTGTGATTCAAAGTACTTGTGAGAACTAAGGACATAAGGCATTGAAGATCTTTGAAGGGTTTATGAATTTCATTCAGGTGGAGTTAAACATTAGAATCTCTTGGTTTTGATTTTGGTTTTTACTACCTTTAGAATATCTGATCTGGAGTTCTGTTGTTGATTTAAGAATGGGATGACTTTATTAACTCTAGGACTTTTCAATATATTGCAAGTAAGCAAATACATAGAGAATAAATTAATAATAAACACTTGAAAAGAAGTCATACATACTTTGAAGATCTAGAGGAATCAAAGGTTTTTTGTTTCTGTAATTAGGGTTTCTTTTTGGTTTATTTTATTTTGTTTAATATTTGAGAAAGCGTATGTGCACAGTGGATGAGTAGAGCAGAGAGAGAGAGAGGGAGAGGTACTTTTGAAAGGGCCTTGCCTTTGAAATCTGCCCTATCCTTCCAGTTAGCTAGAATTACAGGGGCAGGCTGCTGTGCCTGGCCTATTCAGGTTGGTCCAGGATCTGAACCTGGGCCTCCCATGTGGTGCCAGCCCATGCAGTAGTGCCATACTGCTTGTGGTTGTGATTCAAAGTACTTGTGAGAACTAAGGACATAAGGCATTGAAGATCTTTGAAGGGTTTATGAATTTCATTCAGGTGGAGTTAAACATTAGAATCTCTTGGTTTTGATTTTGGTTTTTACTACCTTTAGAATATCTGATCTGGAGTTCTGTTGTTGATTTAAGAATGGGATGACTTTATTAACTCTAGGACTTTTCAATATATTGGTAGAATCCAGCTTTGCTTTTATGTATGAACTAAGTTGACTTCAGTTATTTATATATTTTTAAGAATTTATTTATTTGTTTTATGAGAAAGCAGAGATAGGGACCTAGACAGAGATCCCTATATGCCACAGGCCTCCCTACTACTCCAGTTAGCTAGTATCACAGCCATGCTCGTGATATGCCCAAACCTACCTAGGGTCCAAACCCTGGGTCCTTCCACATAGCTCCAATGTAGTATAGTGATATCCCATCACTATGGCACGTGGCTGGGTTTGACTTTCGTTATTTGATACAAGAATACAGACGGAAATAATATGTAGCTGTTGTGAGTAATCAAAATACATTCATTTATTTAGTCAGCAAATATGTGTGGAACTTGTACTTGGTTGACACTTGGGAATATTATGAACAGTGTTGATGTGAACCAGGCACTTTGCTTAGTAATCACTGCCATGTATCATCACATTTAATTCTAAGGACTGTGATAAAATGTTATGAAGAATTTAAAGCTTAGAATGGCTAAGTACAGTTTGTCATATTGTTGATGGGTGGAAGCTGAGCTCCAGAGACCTTTATCTTAATACCATATTGTTTATTTGCCATGAAGACATAAGGAAAACTAGGAAATGGTTTTTATTGTTCATAGTGACCCAATAATATATGTCTTTGGTTCGTAATCTTTAGTATGCATCACAAGCACCTAGAGGCTTGTTAAAACTGTTGCTGGACTCACCCTCAGAGTTTTTATTCATTAGGTCATGAGCTTGAGATCATACATCACCTAAGAGGTTTCCAGGTCTAAAGCTAGTCTTGGGGACCATATTTTGAGAATCTCTATAAAGTATCTAATTTTGCTCATCATGTTGTTGTAAAACTAACTATTCCTTGCTAAATCCTCCATACCTTGATTAGAAATTGGACTTGGTGTAAATATGGTTTAATGTGGCTTAAAACTACGTTTTCATTTTTCTCATGTTGTGTTTTCACATTTGATTAATGAGTAGAAAGCTTTTAAATCATTAAGAAGAGATGACCTATGAACATGTTCTTATCATTTTTATGTCTGTTGTAATACAGGCTGTTAATTAGCAGTTTAAATATAAATTAGAATCATAAAATTTATGGTAAATTTGGATTTTTTGGACTTTCTGAAACACTTCGATAAATTATCTCATCACTTTATTTCAGTAATCACATTCATCTTTGTATTGATTTATTGTTTAAATTTGCCAGTATTGATTTAACTATTTTATATATTAATACCCATGTATTTAAATATACACATCATTAAAATAGGCAAAACAGTTATTTAACTAGTTTAAATATTAGTTTGTTCACATATATTTTTGTAAATAATTACATTTTTAAAATAGTTAATATATTATTGTCCATTTTGGACAACTGTGCAGTTTCCAATCTATGAGCTTAAAATCTTTTTGCTAAGTAATTTTAGAACATGGTAGGACATAACTCAATCTCTATTATTTTAGCAGAAAGAAATTTCTCACTTCACAGATTATGCTTTTTACTTTCAGTGTTGTAGCCATAGACCAAATAAGTATATACCTAGCTTTAATTTTAATAATGATGAAGTGAATGATGCCCAGTTCTCACCAGTATGCAGTTCTAGTTTTCTAAAGACCTGAGTTATGTGGATGTATAAGTGCCTATTGGGATGAAGATTCACAGAACTTTTCAGAGAAAATTGTCAAGTTAGTTTGTGAAAAATCGGAAAAGCTAAATTGTTTTTCCTGTTTATTGTCTTTTGAACTTGGGTGCAAGGAAAAGGGAGCAGTTGCCTTTCTTAGAAGAGGGAGAGGGAAGGACAAAGGAGCACAAAAAGATGAAATTAATTCGATGTTTGTTTTTCTTTGAATGTTTGAAGTTACAGTTAAGTGACAGGACTTCAGATTAATATTTTTAAATTTTAAGATGTCTTGGGACCAGCAATTAGCATAATGGCTATGTTACTTGACTCCCATGTAGTCGACCATGGTTCACGTTCTGGACCTGGTGGCTTAAAAACTCCCACTGGGCGTGTGTGCGTGCGTGCCCAAGATCCCAAGAGGAGAATGGAAGAGAAGGGATTGCGGTGTGGCCATCCCCCCTGGGGGGTGATTTCTCGCTTTCTGTCTCTCTGTCTGTCTCTGTCTCTGGCAAGCGCCCATTCCCTATAGCAAAAACCTTCCTTCCCCCCCCCCAAAAAAAATTAAGATGTCTTATCCTATTTTGTTTTGTTTTTATAGAGAGGATCTGACGAACTGCTCTCAGGCAGTGTTCTCAGTAGTCCAAACTCTAATATGAGCAGCATGGTAGTTACAGGTAAGTGTACAGTCTGTCATTATTTGCCATTTGATGGAGCAGAATGCTAAAATTAAAATCTAGCTTATCATATCAAAGTACCCTTTATATTTAAATGCTGTGTTGAAACAATTTAGAGAGAATTTTGTTAGAGTATGTATGTCCTGAGTGAGAAAATCGAAGTTGGTAACAACCTTTTCTCGTTCATGTTAAAAATTCCTCACCCATGCTGTTCGTGTTTTTGTGTTTGTATGCCATAGAATTTTTATTTTAGGTATTTCTCTTGTATGCAGCAAACCCTATAACCCAAACTGTTAATAAAAACAAACAAAAAAAGTAACTTTATGATTGTTTTCTTTCTGTGGTTTTAGCATTTTTGTTGTTGTTGTAACACTATTTTGATTCCTCATATTGATTTCCTTTGTGTTAGCTACTTGGAAACTGAAGATTTATATGTTTCATCTTCAAAGTTAGCGCTTTCCTTAAATTATATATGTCTAACATAATATAACTGATTATCATGTCCATCTGTAAACAAATATGGACTAATTTTTAGACTTTCTTTTTATAGTAGAACCAAATATTTAACCTGATGACGGTGAATGAATTTACCTTCTAATCCTATGTATCACTTTACTTGCTTGAAACCAGAAATCTTTTTTTATTTTTTTAATATCCTTTTTTGAATTGCCTGCTTGTGGAACTAATTATTGTTCAGTGAAAGGATCTTTAAAGTCAGGAGACGTTTTAATTTCCATCAGGTAGCAATTGCTTGTGTATTCATGCACCTTGGCAAACATATGTATCTCTAACAACTCAGTTAACTGAAAATTATATGATGTGCTGACCAAATGTAGTCATAATGATATGAAGGTGAATTTACCAACACGTCATTATTTTAGATTTTTCTGTAGTGTTTACAAAGCACAATCACTAAGCCATGATTTTATATATTTGTATACACACACACATATACACACATGTATGTGTGTATATATAAATATTTTTTAAATTTATGATAGATTATGTGCAGAGAGAGATGAGCACCTTCTACAAGGTCTAGTCATGCTGTGATCCTCTTCTTCCAATCCTCTAGCCTGTAAGATCTTGGGCACTTGTATGTGCACGCAGTACGCCATGGGCCAGGGACATGAATTGCAGTTGCCATATGGGATCTGGCATTATCCTAAGCATTTTATTACTGTCATGCATTGGAGCAAGTGCCCCCCCCTCATTGTAATCGCTTCTGATTAAGCTTCCTGAGTAGTGGAAACTATGGTTCATTTCTCTGCACCCAGCTTTTTTATTTTTTTTTAAGAGAGAAGGCATAAATTGAACCAGGTCTTCCATATTCTCAGCCTGCCAAGTAGCAACTTCTATAGTGTTTGTTAATGTGGCCGTGCAACTTGGCCGTGATTTTGATCGTTTAACTACCATGTGCAAATATTTATAGTCACATAAATGTCTATAACCCTGCTTTATCAGTTGTTCTTTTTTTTCTTTCTCGTACATGTAGTGTTTGATAATACGAATTTTTAAAAGTTATTATTTATAGTTATGACAATAACTGAGAGCAGCCTTGTCCCTTTTTCCACTTCCCTCTCTGCAAAATAAAACCATATAATTGAATAAAATATAGAGAACAACTATTGTGTGAAATTGATGAGGAGCACAAAAGCATGATCCTTGAAAAAGGGGAAATACGAGGTGATTCCCCTGCCTTGGGAGACCTTATTGCTCAAGGACAGGGAAATGGAGCCCAAGCAGAGCAGAGAGGTCTCATCGAGCTAAAGAGACTAATGGTTGGCACATAAAACTGTTCAGACATCTGGGGTTTGTTGGGAAGAGTCCTGGAGAAAAAAAAGTTGACCAAGGGTTTAGACATAGAGCAGGAGACAGAATTTGGTGTGTAATTTCACCCCCAGAAATTTGGATAATGACTGGGTTTGTATGTGTATAGGAATAAGACTTAGCAAAGTCTGTCAGAAATGATTTGTTCTGGAGCAGAGAGTTAGTTAAATGGTAATTCTGTAGGTTGGTTAGGACCCTGAGACCCTTGGATTTGGGGAAGTCAGAATGCAGACATTTTGTAGGATACCTCAGACACTCTTATTTATAAATTAGAGGGTTTTTTTTTAAATCATTTATCTCTTATATGATAAATACAAGACAGACCACTCCCAACAGGGTCTTCATACCACATGATTCCCTCTAGCCTGCCTAGATGACAAATATGTGGGCACATATAGGTAGGCCTTGGGATGCAAATTTGAGACATCACAAATGAGTACAGTATTCCACAGAGTGTTACATTACTGCTTTGCCACGATTTGGCACCAGGCACTCTATTAAGACTACAGAAAGTCCAGATCTTGGAGTCAGCAGGTGGCATGGAGGTTAAGGCTCTGGACTTCACATGACTGACTGCAGTTCAAGTTCTGGAACTGGCAGGTTGAAAAATCACACCAGGGGTGTGTGTGTGTGTGTGCGTGTGTGCCCAAAATCCCAGGAAGAGAATGGAGTAGAACAGATTGTAGCATGGCCATCCTCCCTAGGGGATGATTTATTGCTTTCTGACTCTCTCCAGCGAGTGCACATGCCCTATAACAAAAATCTGTCTCTCTCAAAAAAAGGGTCAAAGCCTTAAGAAAGACTACATCCCATAGTAAGTACAATTAAAAAAAAAAAAGTAAGAAGAAACTAAAAGTGTGGGGCCAGCAAGTGGCATGGTGGTTAAGGGCGCTGGACTCCCACATGGCCGGCCATGGTTCAAATCTCAGACCTGGTGGCTTGCTTTCTCACTTCCTCTCTTTCTCTCTCTCTCTGTCTCTCTCTGGTCAAACTGAAAAATAATAATGATAATAACAATAAATTAAAAAAAAGAAAAAGAAACTCAAAGTGTAAGCTAGCAGGATATGAAGGATTCACTAGTTGTTTAGTTGCCTATCAAACAAAACAGTATACTCCATAAGGAAGATAACCTGATTCAGTCTTCCTGTAACTGTCATCCATAATATCTGGTATATCAAAACGTGTAAGTCATATAAAGAAAGAGGTAAATAATCCATAAACTAGAGAAGAAACATTTAAGAGGAGCAGACTCCAGAATGACCAAGTTGTTAGAATTAGCAGGTGAGACTTCTAAGTATAATTTTATGCTATAAAGGAAAAGCTCAAAGTAATAAGTGAGCAGATGGATAAATGTACAAGAGGTAAAGAGCTATAGAGAAAGCATGTAGAAGTACTCTATCTGAAAAATACTATATTCAAAATGAAAAATTCACTGGAAATAGCAGAGAGTTGTAACTAACACAAGAAAGGTTAGTGAACTTGAATATAGATGAATGCAGATTATTTAGTCTTCCTGAGAGAATAAAACATAACCTGTGAAATAATCAGGCATTCAAAATATGTGTGTAATTGGAGTTCCAAGGAGGGAATAGTGAGAACTAAATAAGTAAATTCAAATGTATGTATATATTTGAAGCAGTAATGACTGAAAACTTAAAATTCGAGGGGAAAAATCCAATTTATAGTTCTAAGGAGCCCCCTATGTCAGATGAATAAAAGATTCAAACTTAGGTACAAGATAGTAAAAATATTGGGAACCAGCAGTTAGTGTTAATGGCTATGTCGCTGGACTCCCACGTAGTCGACCATGGTTCGTGTCCTGGACCCGGTGGCTTAGAACTCACACTGGGTGCATATGTGTGCGTGCCCAAGATCCCGAGAGAAGAATGGAGGAGAAGGGATTGCGGCGTGACCACCCCCTGGGGGGTGATTTCTCGCTTTCTGTCTCTCTGTCTGTCTCTTTCTGTCTGGCGAATGCACGCGCCCTATAGCAAAAACCTCTAAAAAAAAAAAAAAGATAGTCAAAATATTCAAAACTGAGGATAAAGAGCAAACCTTAAAACAGCCAGGAAAAAGGCATTTAGTAGGAGACCAACACCTTGCACTGAAAAAGGGAAAAACTATCTTCCTCAGACTGAATGGAATGACATTAAATCCACAGGAATAACAGGGAGTACTGGACATGGTAAATACGTGTATAAATTTTACAAAAGCTCTCTTTTAATCCTACTTATATAAACAAACACTTTGTATTGGGTTTATTGGGTATATAGATGTTTATATGGCAGCAGCACAAAATAAAGAAGGGTAAATGGAATTTTACTGTGTGAAGGTTCTTATATTTTACATGAAGGGTTATAGCATTAATTATAATGTAAAATGATTTTCATGTGGGCAGCAAGTGGTGTGGTGGTTAAGGCAGTTGGAGCCCATGGGGTCACCTCTGCAGGTTTAAGTCCCAGACCCAGTGGGCCTGAAAAATACCGCCCTGTGTGCGCGCGCATGTGCCCAGAATCTTGAGAATGGCAAAGGGGTTATGGTGTGGCCATCTCCCTGGGAGGTGTGATTTACCATTTTCCCTATCTTTCTGGTGAGCACATGTGCCCTATGACAGAAAAATATTTAAAAAAATTATTTCATAAGTTAATGGAGCATATTTAAAGTCTGTGTGTTGTCTCTAATTAAACATATTAAAAAGTATAACTGAGAGTTAGTAAAGAAAAGTTGGAGCATTAATTACCTGTTTTCAAGAATTACCATAGAGTACAATATTTAAAACACATTGACATTAAGAAAAATAGGTGAGTGGAACAGAATAGAGAATTCAGAAATAAACCCACAAAATTATGTATGACTCAGTTTTGGCAAAGGTGCAAAGTTGGTTTAGTGGATAAAGAGTAGACTTTTAGACAGGGTACTGTAGCAGTTGGCTATATCCAGCTATATCCATATACAAATAAATAAATGAATAATCTTCTATCTGTATTTTCATACTGCATGTGAAAGGTGATTCTGACTGGACCATGACTTTTAAATGTAAAATCTGAAATTTATAAAACTTATAGAAGAAAATATGGGAAATATTTGTGATATTAGGATAGGTAAATATTCCTTAGATATAATCCTAAAAGCTCAGTGGACTTAATATCAGAATTTTAAACTTCTGCTTTTTAAAGAGATTAAGAGGAAAAAAAAAAAAAGCAACAATATTGGCAGAACATCTTTACAAATATAACTGACAAAGGACTTGTTTCCAGAATATTTATAAATTAAGAATATGTCAACACAAACTCAGCAGTGCCAGACAAACAGTTTAATAAATTGGCCACAATATTCAAAGTTAGTTCAGCAAAAAAGATATAGAGATGACAAATAAGCACATAAAAAAGATGCTTAGTATCATTAGACATTAGAGGAATGCAGATTAAAACTATAGGAGACATTACACACCTTTTAGAGTGACTACAATTAAGCAGACCTTATAAAGTGTTGCTGTGCACTTATTGTATGATCCAGCTTCTTATCTCCTAGTCATCATCAAGAAAAATGCAGACATATTTTCATTAGAAAACTTGTTCATGAATGTTCAAAGGAACTTTACTTATACTTGCGAAAACCCGAGACAACTCAAATGTCCATCAGACAATGGACAGATAGATTGCTGTTTTGGCATTGTATGCCTTTCCATTTAATGGAATGCTGCAGCTCTATAGAGTGAGCTATTGATAGACACACAAGATTGAATCTTCAAATAATTACTTTATGTGAAACACATGAGAAAAAACTACATCCTGTTCATGACGTGAAGATCATGTCCGGGATGTCTCTCTCATGGAAAAAAATAAAACATACCAGACTTGCTTAACACCTGCTACAGTGGCTAAAATGAAACAGTTTGGCAACACTGAATGCTGATGAAGATATGGAGCAAGTGGAATTATCCTCTCTTGCTCGTATGAGTATAAAATAGTTGGAAAAATAGTTGTCATTTTCTTAAAAATCTAAACACATACCTACCTTACAATCCATTTCATCTACTTATAGTTTTTTGCCCATTGATAACGTGTTTACTACAAGATTTGTATGAATATGTGTATCAGAAACTTCTTTGATAATACTCTCAAACTTGAAATAACTGGGTATCTATCAGTAAGAAGATTGATAAATTATGATATACAGTGGAGGATTACTCATTAATAACCAAAAATGGCTACCAGTGCATGCAAAAACATGGGTCATTTTGAAATATATGAAGCAAAACACATTTCGTGCAAAAAAGTACATATTATGTGATTATATTTCTGTGTAGTTAAGGAGCAGATAATCAGTCTTTTATTTTTTTGAGAGAGACTTTTGTTAAAGGGCATATACACTCGCCGGAGAGACAGAAAGTGAGAAATCACTCCCCAGGGAGGATGACCATGTTGCAGTCCCTATCTGGTTCATGGACTAGCTAGTTTACATCTCCTCCTAGACTGTAGAATATCATTTCATCTTGTTCACTCCTGTATTCCCCAGAGCCTGAAGTAGTACCAGACATATCCCATATACTCAGTAGAAGACTAAAAAATCAGTGAGTGGGTGAAGTTTGAAGACACCTATAGACTAAGATGATTTTAGACAATTATAGACGTGGTTAAATATATGCACACATTTTCTGTTGTTTATAGGTGGTATTGAATGCTTTCAAGAATGCCATAGAGTACCTCAAATTTAATACAAATTGAATGTACATGTATGTTTTTTAATGTATGAGTATTCTTCATTTTTGGTTAGTCTTGGAGATATCTCTTGAGTTCCTAGAAGACTAAGACTATTGGATAGATTGCACAGTTTTTCAAATAATCCTTTTTTTTTTTTTTTCCTTATTTTGCCAGAAGGCATGGGCTCTCATATGAGAGGTTAAGAGGGAGAAAACACATCTAAAGGGGTATGGTCATGCTGCAGTCATTTTCTCTCTATCCTGTTGAGATGTGGGGCACATAGATTCTTGACACATAGCCAGGGCCAGAATTCAAATAGCACAGTCAGCCAGGTGGAATCCAGCTCTTTTAACCCCTAGACCCTTGGACCAGCCCAAAGCATCACTTGTTTTATAGGTATCTTTGATAAGGTTTTAATTTTAGGTGATATTTGGGAATGATGGCAGGTAACTAATTTATTGATGAAAATTTTCAAGTAACAAATAGGTTTAACTTTCTGACTGATTTATAGAATATTGATAGTAATAGCCACAAAATACCAATAAGTTGATTAGGTGATAATACTAACAAATTAGGAGAGGCTCATTGTAAATTATTCCATAATGTGGCTTGACTGTTTAATTATTTTTATAGCATTGCCTTCTTTGATCCCAGTTTTGAATACAGCATTTATAATCTCCCTTATTTTTCCCAACCCAATTTTTTTTTGTATTTGCTAGTCTGCTAAGAGGATTAAATTGCAAGATAATTGTGTTCTTTAGTCTAGACAGGTTTTTTTTTAAATGAAATTGCATCTTAATGTATTTGCTTATCACTTATTATTTATATATACTGTTTAGAAATATACTGCTTAACAGCAATTTTAACTAGTGGATAACTTAACTTCATTTAATAGTAATTAATGAGCATGATTTTCTTGATTTTCTCCATCCTTTGAAAGCTCAGGTTTTGGGTTTTTAGGAATTACTCAAATATACTCACCTATGTTTTTAATTTTTTTTTTTTTTTGGAGAGGTTTTTGCTACAGGGCACGTGCGCTTGCCAGACAGACAGAAAGAGACATAGAGACAGAAAACGAGAAATCACTCCCCAGAGGGATGGTCACGCCGCAATCCCTTCTCCTCCATTCTCCTCTTGGGATCTTGGGCACGCATGCACACGCGCCCGGCGTGAGTTTTAAGCCACCGGGTCCGGGACGCAAACCACAGTCGACTATGTGGGAATCCAGTGACTTAGCCATTACGCTAACTGCTGGTTCTCAATTTTTTAAAAACTGTGTTTTGTTTACGCAAATAAGGAAAATTAGTAGATTATTTTATTGTTGCTTAACGGTTATGGTTTAATGTCTTTCAGCCAATGGTAATGATAGTAAAAAATTTAAAGGAGAAGATAAAATGGATGGTACACCTTCTCGTGTACTTCATATTCGAAAATTACCTGGTGAAGTGACAGAAACTGAAGTTATTGCTTTAGGCTTACCTTTTGGTAAGGTGACCAATATCCTTATGCTAAAAGGAAAAAATCAGGTATGACTTCTTTAAGAGTTTATAAAATGTTAAAGCCCAAATTACCCAGCAGGTGCAAATTAACTATCATCTAATAAAAGGGTAGAATATAGTAGGTTAATTTTGTGAAAGGATGTAACAGAAGTCTTAAATTTTTCCTGGTAGTTGCATGTGGGATACTAATGCTAGGTAGCCCAAATGAATGAATCACCATAGTTTTCTAACTTTGCCTTTTGAACTTAGGCCTGTAATTGAACAGCTGTTACAGTGAGCTTGTAAAAATATAAGTATTTTTTTGTGGCTCTTTTCTTCATGGTATCAGAAATCAGCAGGGGAACTAAGCACTTTATCTTTAAGATTATCCTTTGAAAATATTACCTGGTACTTTTAGCAGAGAGATTAGTCATTAATTCTGGATATTTTTCATTCAGTAGGTATAACTGTAGCATTAGAGCCCTATGTATTAATATGCAATTTTGATTTAAATTTTTAATTAGAATTTATTAAATTTAACATTCCCTTGGATATAGTGAATATTACAGTTAATCTGATATTTAATTACTGATTTTTTTTAATTATATGCTTTTCAAATGACTTTGAGGTCATTTGTATTCTCTAGGATAGGAATGATAAAATTCTAATGCTAGAAAATTTTTACATTTTCTCTAGCTTTTGTTGGTGGGAAATAGATTCGTGTAGTGTAAAAAAGTATAGATGGCAGACAGAGAAGCACATACACTCCAAGTTTACTTTTGAAGTTAGCTTTAATTATATACCTAAAAAACTTTAATAAGAAATTTCCAATTCTTACTGCAGTGTTTATTGAATTTAATTCATATTATTAAAATTTTTGCTATTTAAATTTTCAGGCTTTTTTGGAACTGGCAACAGAGGAAGCAGCTATTACTATGGTTAATTACTACTCTGCTGTGACACCTCATCTTCGCAACCAACCGATTTATATCCAGTACTCGAATCACAAAGAACTAAAGACAGATAATACATTAAATCAAGTGAGTATGTTTAAGTACACAAATAAAATGGCCTAGAACATAGTAAGAATCTCATAAACATATTAACAGAAAGTAAATTGCATATCTGTTCAGATATTTCCATAGGCATTTTTAGTTATTTCTAAAGTATTTTTATACATTATGTTTCTAAATATTGAATACTGTGATCATTTTTAAGATGTAAATATTCTCCATTATTTTTATACTCTAAATTAGTACTGGATGAATTAGTTAAATAGTATTTTCTAAATTTCTTTAAAGCCTTGGGTCAAAATGTTCTTTTCTTGTTGCATTTTAAATTTTTGTATAGAAACTAATTATTGGGTTGTCAGAAAAGTCATGATGTATTTTTTCTATGTAAAAGTGACTTTTCTGACAACCCTGTATAAAGTAAGACTGACTAATAGCATAAATTATACAGCTATGTTGCTTAGACATTAAGATATGAAGTTCGTTTGATTATAAATAGGTCTCTTTTTTTTTTTTCCCATTGAAGTTTTGCCTTAGGATGCATGTGCTTGCCAGAGAGCTAGACTGAGACAGTGAAAGGACAGTGAGAAATCACCCCCCCGGGGGGATAGCCATGCTGCAAGCTCTTCTCCTTCATTCTCCACCTCGGGATTTTGGGCACACACGTGCACACACCTGGTGTGGTTTCAAGCCTCCGGGTCTGGGACTCGAATCATGGTTGACCTTGTGGGAGTCCAGCATGTTAACCACTGTGTCACTTGCTGGCCTCCTCTCATGTTTTTGAACCACTGTTTTATTCTCTATTTCTAGGAGTTTAGCATTGATCTTAGGTTTCACTTACAAATGAGATCATATGGTATTTATCTCTCACTTAGCATATCCTTTTAAAATAGTATTTGACATCCAAATTATTTATTATTTACTAGTATTTTTATTAAAGCAATTCATGAGCACATACTTTTTAAAAAAGATTTAAATAAAAGGGGTAAGTAAGGAATAAAGATAGGGTGGGACCAGCAGTTAGCGTAATGGCTATGTCGCTGGACTCCTGTGTAGTTGACCGCGGTTCGCATCCTGGACCTGGTGACTTAAAACTCACGCCCGGCACGTGTGCGTGCGTGCC
>NW_006206544.1:1240058-1270356 GCF_000334495.1 Tupaia belangeri chinensis
TGTCTTTCATACACCCCAAAAAAAAAAAAAAAAAAAAAAAAAACCCCCCCAAAAAAAAAAAAAAAAAAGAATAAAGATAGGGTGCTATAAATACATGTATGTGGAGGAGGGGACATACGATTTTAAATAGGATGACCATGATAGCCCCATTGAGAAGGGATATCTAAATAGTGAACTCTAAAGTGGCTAGGGAATAAGTCACTTATTCCAGTCTGGGTTATTCTAGACAGAGGGAACAGTCAATGTAATCATATTTAAAAATTTTTAAAGCCTTTTAATCTTTTATTATACTTACATTGTAGTTGATTGTGTCTTATAGCGTAACAATTATTTGAGGGTGCTAAATACTTATTTATTTTTCTTTATTTGCTATAGGTTGTATGCATACCCAGAAACAGGGAAAGTGATAAATCACCCTCTTGGGGGAAATGGCCACACCTCAATCCCTCTACCTCTTGGAATGTTTGGGCATGCACATACGTGCATCCAGAGGTTTTTAAGCCATCAGGTCTGGCCATGTGGGATCCAGCCACTTCAACCTCCATGGCATCTGATGACCCAATTACAGTATTTTTTAAATATCTTACTATACTTGGGACCAGCATTTGGCGTAATGGCTATGTCACTGGATTCCCATGTAGTTGACTGCAGTTCGAGTCCCAGACCTGGTGGCTTAAATTCATGTCGGGCACATGTACATACATGACCAAGATCCCGAGAGGAGAATGGAGGAGAAGGGATTGCGGCGTGGCCATCCCCCCTGGGGGGGTGATTTCTCGCTTTCTGTGTGTCTGGCGAGCACACGTGCCTTATAGCAAAAACCTCTCAACAACAACAACAAAAAAGAATTACATCTTTTATTCAGTGTTAGGTTTGTTTTTAGTTTTCAGTTTTAGGTTTTGTTTTTTAATTTGCTATAGAGCATGTACTCTCCTTGGAGAAAGAGAGAAAATGGGAAATCACTCCCTGGGGGAATGGCCGTGCCACAGTTTCTTCTCTTTCATTCTCCTCTTGTGACTTTGGGTTCAACTGTATATCCACACAGCTTGTCTCTCAAGTCACCAATTCTGGGACTTCAACTGTGGAGTTGGCCATGTGGGATCCAGTTGGCTTAACAATTATGCCACTGTTCCCTTGTTTATTTTGTCCTCAGTTTCTCACATCATTACTTGCAGTCTGTTCATATTTCAAAATGGACAGATTTTGTTGGACCCATGTGCCTTTCTTGCCACAGTAATGAGATGGATACTAAACTGATACTGACCCCAGTGCCAGAAAGCCCTTGTTAGGGACCAACAAAACTCCCTTTAGAACTCTGGTAACTAGAGAGTGAGGATTTTTTTTTTTTTTATGTTTCTGCCATAGGGCATGTACACTAGCCAGGGAGAGTCAGAGAGAGGGAAGGGAAGAAATCACCCCACAGGGGGAAAGGCCTCACTACAGTCCCTTCTCCATTCTTCTCTCAGGATTTTGGGCACTCACACACATGTACTTGGTGTGATTTTCAAGGAACTAGGGCTGACTTGAACTGCAGTTGGCTATGTGGGAATCCAGCACCTTAACCACCAAATCATGTGCTAGTCCTGTTTTTTCTTTTGTTTTGTTAATGGTAAAGAGGGGAGTTGGTTAGGGGAGTGTAGGCAGAAGAGTAAACTGTTGATTAACCACACTTTTCATTAATTCTTGTTCTTTCTCCCTCCTCTTGTGAACCTGCTAGTTTCTAATTTGATTCCTGTGGCTGCTGCCAGTGTAAGCCCTGCTGGCTGTATTTAGTCTGTCTACTGTTTATTTGGTTCTGTGTTCCAGGAATTTGACAGAACTATTCTCAGCTTATGATAAGCTTCCATCTTTTTAGTGTTCGTGTTTATTTTCTTTTATTAGGTAATTGGGAAAGTTATGATGTATATTTCTGTGTTTTTCTATGCAAAAATGATCATGACTTTCCCCACAACCCAATATATTCACATTATAGGCATTTTAATAGGGTTTCGTAATAGAAGAGGAGGTGGGTGACTGTATTAACCATGAATTCTTCCATTATCCTTTATTTAATCTGTAAGTCCTATGAGTTCACTTTCCTTAATTATCTGCCTAGTTTTCTCCATCTCTTCTGCTGCTTCTATTGCTCAGGCACAATAACCACAACAACTTTTATTAATCTACTTTCTTACTTTTCCCTTTTGAATTCTTTCTCCCTAATGCAGCCCAGTATATATCTTTAAAAAAACCCCAAAAAAAAACAAAAAAAAACCCAAAAACTCGTATATTTCAATTATTTTCTTGTATCAGGCCCTTTTCATGCTCAGGGTAAAGACTCTTTCTGCAGTCATCACTGTTTCTGTCTTCTTTCTAATGGCTGCTCCCACCCTATTTGCCTTGTCTTTCTAATGGCTGCTCCCACCCTATTTGCCTGTGTGTATGTCTTAAGAGTAATGATACATCCTCTAACCTCACATGCTTTCTCTTGATTTTAGTTTTTGCTGCCATAGTATACTGTGCCTTTACACATGGAATTTTGTGGTGGATTTGCCTTTGCTGTGCCCTTTAACTTGACATTTCACATGGCCAGTTGCTAAATATCTTCAGGTCTTCCTTTAACTCTAAAATGCCACCCCTTAATCCATAAAGAGTAGATTAGTTTTGAATAGAGGTTTTTAATGCAAGTTAAAGTCACAGTGAGCTACTACCGCGTGAATACCAGATTGGCTAATATTGGAAAGATAAGTGGTACCAAGTATTGGTGACAATGTAGAGAAGCTTAAATTTTCATATGTAAGTGATGGGAATGTGACTTGGTAGAACCATTTTTGCAAACGTGAAATATCAGAGTTGAGCATGTGCATACTCTTTAGCTCAGTAAATCCACTTTTAGTTACGTACTTAAAAATAACATATACATGTGTGTTTCGCACTATCTGTATGAGGAAGTTCTTGGAACACTGTATGTAATAGCCCAAAGCTTAGAGATGATATAAATTTTCAGTAGTAATAGAATATGTTGGGTTGTTGGAAAAATCATGAAGTATTTTTGCATTGAAAAACAGATCATGATTTTCTGATGACCAAATATGTATATTATTCAGTGAAATACTATTGCAGTAAGAATGAGTTAGTTATGTGTACCTGCAAAACATGAATTTATGTCATATAATAATGTTCATTAAAAACCAGACGAAAGTGGAATATATATTTATATAACTGGGAGGGGCATGAGTGTAGCTTCTGGAACTGTTGATAATGCTTAATTTAATAATCATCACTGAGATGTCCAATTTGTGATGTTTTATTGAGCTCTGTACACTTAGATTTGTGTCAGTTTCTCTGTATGTATAATATTTTTTCGGAGAAGTTTTTTGCTATATGTAATATTTTGATTAGTTTTGTTAAAATCTATTGATTTATTGGCAAGTCAACTCTACTTCATGAATTTAAAAAGACATGTATGAAATCATTTATCACTAATGTAGGAAGACATACTTATTAAGCTATAAAAGAAAAAGAACAATGAATAGTATTGAATTAAAAAGTGTGGAATGAAAAATTTGTGTCTATTTGTATAGGCAGATGGTACCTCCTGAAGTATACTTAAGATCAATATTGGTTGAGGGGATTGGTAGGGAAAAGATTGGGTGACAAACTTGGAGAGAAAACTTATTTTAACTTTTGTACTTCTTGAATTATTTATATACCATGCCATGATCATTTGATTCCTAATTTTAAAAAACATTTCATTATTTGAAACGAAAGATGATTTTTTTCCGTAAGTTTTGATAACCCATGCTTTTACTGTTAGTAAATATATGTAAGAATATATTCACTAATAAATAATGTTGCTATAATCTATTTAAAGTACTTTTTCTTTTTTCTTTTTTAAAATTATTATTTATTTAACTTTATTTATTCATTTATTTATTTTAATTTTACCAGAGAGAGACACACAGAGAGAGAGAGAGACAGAGAGACAGGGAAAGGGAGAAAGGAAGCTACCAGGTCCGGGACTCGAACCGTGGTCGGCCATGTGGGAGTGTCCAGCACCTTAACCACCATGCCACCTGCTGGTCCCTATTTAAAGTACTTTTTCAAATATAGTTAAACATTTAGACAGATGTTACTTTAGAAATTTTCTGCCCATTTATATTCTTTACTACCGTATTTTTCATTGTGATATAAAGGTATCTGTTATAATAAGTAGTATATTTTAAAAGATTGTGTTCAAATTGATGAGTTACTTAAGGTAATATATACATTTATAGGTAAAATATTGTTTAGTTAGCATTAAAATGATGAGTTTATCTATAGGAGTATGTAGTATGTTATGCTAACTAAACAACATCCCTAGGTTTTTGATTCCCTGGTTATTTAATATTTCAGTAGGATAATCATTCCAATCTTTAGGAGTCTTAATTTTATGCTCTTCTCTTTAATTTATCCCTCTGCTCTGTTTATATTTCCGTTCATCTGCTAATACAGATTTTTCAAACTAGAATAGCATAGAGATATTAGTTATGTTACATTTAACAACTGTTTGCCTTTATATATGTTTTCAGACTCCATATAAGGTAGAAATTACTTTATTGTCAGAGAATCTGTCACAATAGTAATAGGCAAGGTATAATAATAGTAAAAATAGTCTTCTGGAGCATTTAACATGTAATTTGATTGGCACATTTTCCTCAAGTATTTCGTTTCTTCAATTTTACATATATCTTTTTCATGTTTTAAAATCTCAGAAATCAAGATGTATCTTATAGTAGTAGTAGTTGATCTGTTAAAGTTTAATTGGCAACATCTTATTTGTCAGACATAAGATATAAAATAATAGTACATTTTATAGTTGATAGTATAATAAATACCATAAAATGTATGGTAAATACCCTTCATATTGTATCCTGAAGTTTTTCTGAAAATTTTATAGTTTCAGACTACACACCAGTTTCTGTTATTAAAACTTTAATAAGAGATGTTAGCAGTAGGATGGGAAAAGACTTAATTTGTGTTCTGAATATTCCTGTATCAAGATTGTATTAGAAATAATAAGCTTAAAGAAAGGAGTTATTTTGGATAATCCAGTATCAACCTGTTGAGATTTACCATGTACCTGTATGTACAGCGTGAGTAATGTTAAATTAGAGGTCTACTGTTCTCTAAAAGTTTCTATTAAAACATTTTCTGGTTATGTAGATCTTCTAAAATTATCTCGTTCTTTCCAGTATAAATTCATTGCCTGTTTTTGCTTGTTGAACATTGGTAATTATTTTGAAGTAACTACTAGTAGAATACTTGAATTATAAAGAGACAATATCTGTCTTTCGGCAGGTGCTCAAAGGTATTTATGTTTAAGGTGCACTTTAAGCTTTGTTTAATATATGTGTTCTAGGAAAGAGTTGTACTAGTAATGTAACATGTAGCAAAGTATAAGTGAAAATAATGGGTGCATTTCTAAACTATTTATCTTTTAACTTTCAGCGTGCTCAAGCAGTTCTTCAAGCAGTGACAGCTGTGCAGACTGCAAATACTCCTCTTAGTGGCACCACAGTTAGTGAGAGCGCTGTGACTCCAGCCCAAAGTCCAGTACTTAGAATAATTATTGACAATATGTACTACCCTGTAACACTTGATGTTCTTCACCAAGTAAGTTTAATCTAATTTGCGTACTTGTAAATAGGAGAAATAACATAGTAGGTTAATCTTTTGATTTTTATGTTTTTGCAGATTTTTTCTAAGTTTGGTGCTGTATTGAAGATAATCACATTTACAAAAAATAACCAGTTTCAAGCTTTACTCCAGTATGGTGATCCAGTAAATGCTCAACAAGCAAAACTAGTAAGTCCAGAACTTCTTTTGAGGTAGTGTTACTTTTTTTTTTTAGGTTTTTGCTATAGAGCCAGAAAGACACAATGAGAGAAGTAAGAAATTATCTTCCAGGGGTCATGGCCACACCACAATTCCTTCTCCATTTCTTCTTGGGATTTCGGGCACACTCTTAATTGTGGTCAGCCCTGTAGAAGTCCAGCACCTTAGCTGCTAGCCATCTCTTAGCATGTTATCTTTGCATTTTTTATATGTATGTTTCATATTCTTGAGAAGTTGACAGGATTGTGTTATGCATACATGTGTAATGTTTTAATTAGTTTCCAGTGGGAAAACTATTTCAGTTGGCTGAAATAAGTCAATACAGATGTGGGTCCAGTCTATGAGAGGCTCTTAGTTTACATATAACTTTATATTCTTTATTTTATATTCTCCTTAAAGATTTTATTTATTTATTTTTAGTTGCAGGAGGGCACATACACTTGCCAGAGACAACAAAGTAGTAGAGGGAGGGATGAAAGCACCCCCCAAAGTGGCGTGGTCATGATGTAGTCCATTCTCTTCCATTGTGTTGGGATTTTGGGCACAGACACACATGGCATGTTTTTCAAGCCTTTAGGGCTGGGATTCAAGATGCAGGCTGCGACAGGGCATTCAGCTCTTTTAACCACTAGGCCAAAAGACTGGTCTTCATTTAAAATTTTTTTTTTTTTTTTAATTTTGCTGTGGAGTACATTGCTCACCAGAGAGAGAAAGGGAGGGAGGGAAAGTGAGAAATCACTCACCCAGGAGGGAAGGCCACACTGTAACCCCTTCTCCTCTAGTCTTCTCTCAGGATTTTGGGCATGTATGCACATATGCCCAGCACGATTTTCAAGACACCGGGTTCGGGACTCAAACCACACAGTAGGCCCAGTGGGATCCAGTGCCTTAACCTCTATACCACCTGCTATCTCACCTCAATATTTTTATAAAGACATGTTTTCTGAATTGGTTTCAGTCTATTGTGTTGAAGTTTATTTTTTATTTCTGATAGTGTATGTGTGTATATGTGCACATGACAGAGAGAAAGTACCCTTTACTGGGTCTCTTCAAACTGTGATCTCCTTTCCCTAGTCCTGCAGTTCATGAGAATCTTGTGCATGCTCCCAGCAAGTTTCAGGTCAACCAGTCCTAAGACCTGAACCTGTGGTCAACCATGTGGCTTCCAGCTACTGATTCTGCCACTAAGGCTAAGCTCTTTTTCTTTTTATTCACATCATTTGTCTTTTTTGTCATTGTACGAAGGTAAGCGATTACTAAAAGATGTTAAATTTTTCTTTTTCATAACTACCATTGAAAACTGTATGTGACATCTTTGCTTCCAAATGTCTTAATTCTTCATTCCTAAATCTTAGGTAAATCTACTTTTGCTTTGTTTCTTTAACTTTCTGTGCCATATTATTATCATCCCATTTTTAAGCTACTAAAAGTTATTATTAGACTATAATTATATAACTACTAAATAAGTTGTTTTACTTACCTTTATCTTCCTTTTTCCTCACTTTCATTTATTCTTCTACTGTAAGATTAATTAATGTCTAATACTTCAATGAGGCCTCAAGATCAAGATTACTTATATAGAACCCAGACCATTTTTGATTATTATGTCCTTGTATTCCCATTCTCACAATCTCATTTGAAGAGCAAAAATAGCGTTATGTAGCAGAAAACCATATTTGTAATAACATTAATTTTAATTGTTTGCAAAATTCTACTACTCACATTTTCTGACTACTACTGCATGTTGTAAATAGAACAGTTTTCCTGTGTTCAAAGCAACACTAACATTTAGAGTCAGATGACTTACAGTGCACATTTTTTGTACAGTCGACATTTCTTGTCTGTATTTTAGATAGTTTTTCTCTCTAAAATGTTACTATTCACTGATTCTCTGATTATATAAACTGATCTTTACTAAGTTTCTTTTTCAGGCATAGGTTAGCAGTTGGAATTATTTTTTCTAGTTATCTTATTTTACATAGCTAACCTTCCTCTCCCAGACTTTGGAAATATTTTATATTTATTGGGTTACTAAAATCAAAGTAGTATAAGGTTTTATCAGTAGGAGACAATCTAGAATCCCTAGTTTCTATGGTATTTTCCGTATACTTACATACATTCACATACAACTTAAATATAGTGTGCTGTTTTATTATAGAGTGAAGTATTTTCTTTGTTCTTCTGATTCACAGGACAAGTATTTATTCACAGGACAAGTATTTGGTTAAGGACCACTGAAATGGAATTTGATTAGGAATTATACATTGCATTTGGATTGTCATTCTTATGGAGAAAATAGTTTTTAATCTGTATTTTTCTTTTAATTGCCAAATGGTGTGTGTACTCACAAAAGAAGAGAGAAACAGAGACATAGCATCTCCCAGTTAGGCATGGTCACGCTGCAGTCTCTTCCTTTCTCTGTCCTCTGTGAATTTGGGGCATTCATGCACATATGCCCAATGTGTTTTTCAAACCAGTGGGACTGGGGTTTGAACCATATGTACTTTGGGATTCAGTGCCCTTAACCATGAGGCTTTGGGTCAGGCCCTATGTCTATTTCTTGTCTGAAGCAATCTGTAGTTACATTTAAGCTACAGTATGTATAGGGAAACCTGGAGATAAGAACCCAGGTCCTTCCCATATGGTCTCATTATTGCATAGTGCTATGTTACCACTGTGTCACTGCAGCTGACCCACATCTGTCCACTTGTCTCCAACTTTAATACTGCCACTCTAGTCTGAGTCACTATTATTTAATAATGCTAGTCACTCTGTGCTAGCCCTTTAGCACAGTGGTTAAGTTCTGTGCCTAGAAAGCTGAACCTCACCAACCTGACCAAAGTTGAATTGCAGTCCTGAAAACATGCTAGGAGTATGTATGTGCATGTCCAAAATCCTGACAGAATGTAAGATGAGGTATAGGTATGTGAAGCTGGGTTTGAGTAGCACTAATCTGTCATCATCCTTTCTCAGATCTCTACTAGTACTTTTGCACACGAGACACACACACACACACACACACACACACACGCACACGCACGAAGACCCCAGCATGATTGACAGGGTCTCATCATGCCATGATTTTCTTTCTTTCCCCTTTCAGCCCTTTAGGATCTGGTGTGTGTATATTCCTGGCTATTTTCAGGCCAACTCAGGACCTGAACTTATATTTGGCCATGTGACTTCCAGCACTGAAGTTCAGTATGCTACTGCCTGAGCCACCATGCAGAACCATATTAATCCATTCTCAGTGCCCTTTGGTGATTTTTTGTTTTTGGTATTTAACTTTTGTCCGTAGTATTTAGCTTGACTTAGAAGACTTTAAAGTAGTCTTCAGCCTGCCTCCTTAGTCTCTTCTCTTTAGCTATTAATATATTGGACTTTAAATAGCTTTGGTAGTGGCCTGTTTTCTCTGATCTCTCAGATTTACAGCTTGGTATTCCATTTGCTAATACAATTTTTCTCTTCATTCTAAACCTGACTTCTGCTTATCTTCCTTATTTAATTATAAGTGTAGAAGTCTATTCTCAGAGAGGTCTTCCATAACCTGTCAACTTGATTAGATCTTTTCGTTTCTTAGTTCTCAATACCACACATCAAATTTATTATTATTTGTTAAATGACTGTATTTTTTCTTGGATGATAAATAGAAAAATGCGTACCATGTCTGCTTTGTTCTCTGTTGGATTTATTGAGTGTTGACATTTAGGGTGATAATCAGAAGTCATAGTAACAATACTAAATAGCAATAAAAACAATATATTACATGATTCTCACATTCATTAAAGTATCTGATACCATTTAGAAAAATCTTTATTGGCAAACAATGTATTGGGTAATCAAACGTACACTTTCTGTTGGCTTTCGTTCAGTTTTTATGGATATATATCTATAAACAATGCAAGTATTTTAAAGATTACTGTTTCCATGAGTGATAGATAGAGCAATTCTACAAGAGTCTCGAGATCTTTCTTCACCCCAGCTTCATTCTGCCTTGGATCATGGGCATGGGACCACTGAAATGGAATTTGATTAGGAATTATACATTGCATTTGGATTGTCATTCTTATGGAGAAAATAGTTTTTAATCTGTATTTTTCTTTTAATTGCCAAATGGTGTGTGTACTCACAAAAGAAGAGAGAAACAGAGACATAGCATCTCCCAGTTAGGCATGGTCACGCTGCAGTCTCTTCCTTTCTCTGTCCTCTGTGAATTTGGGGCATTCATGCACATATGCCCAATGTGTTTTTCAAACCAGTGGGACTGGGGTTTGAACCATATGTACTTTGGGATTCAGTGCCCTTAACCATGAGGCTTTGGGTCAGGCCCTATGTCTATTTCTTGTCTGAAGCAATCTGTAGTTACATTTAAGCTACAGTATGTATAGGGAAACCTGGAGATAAGAACCCAGGTCCTTCCCATATGGTCTCATTATTGCATAGTGCTATGTTACCACTGTGTCACTGCAGCTGACCCACATCTGTCCACTTGTCTCCAACTTTAATACTGCCACTCTAGTCTGAGTCACTATTATTTAATAATGCTAGTCACTCTGTGCTAGCCCTTTAGCACAGTGGTTAAGTTCTGTGCCTAGAAAGCTGAACCTCACCAACCTGACCAAAGTTGAATTGCAGTCCTGAAAACATGCTAGGAGTATGTATGTGCATGTCCAAAATCCTGACAGAATGTAAGATGAGGTATAGGTATGTGAAGCTGGGTTTGAGTAGCACTAATCTGTCATCATCCTTTCTCAGATCTCTACTAGTACTTTTGCACACGAGACACACACACACACACACACACACACACACACGCACACACACGAAGACCAGCATGATTGACAGGGTCTCATCATGCCATGATTTTCTTTCTTTCCCCTTTCAGCCCTTTAGGATCTGGTGTGTGTATATTCCTGGCTATTTTCAGGCCAACTCAGGACCTGAACTTATATTTGGCCATGTGACTTCCAGCACTGAAGTTCAGTATGCTACTGCCTGAGCCACCATGCAGAACCATATTAATCCATTCTCAGTGCCCTTTGGTGATTTTTTGTTTTTGGTATTTAACTTTTGTCCGTAGTATTTAGCTTGACTTAGAAGACTTTAAAGTAGTCTTCAGCCTGCCTCCTTAGTCTCTTCTCTTTAGCTATTAATATATTGGACTTTAAATAGCTTTGGTAGTGGCCTGTTTTCTCTGATCTCTCAGATTTACAGCTTGGTATTCCATTTGCTAATACAATTTTTCTCTTCATTCTAAACCTGACTTCTGCTTATCTTCCTTATTTAATTATAAGTGTAGAAGTCTATTCTCAGAGAGGTCTTCCATAACCTGTCAACTTGATTAGATCTTTTCGTTTCTTAGTTCTCAATACCACACATCAAATTTATTATTATTTGTTAAATGACTGTATTTTTTCTTGGATGATAAATAGAAAAATGCGTACCATGTCTGCTTTGTTCTCTGTTGGATTTATTGAGTGTTGACATTTAGGGTGATAATCAGAAGTCATAGTAACAATACTAAATAGCAATAAAAACAATATATTACATGATTCTCACATTCATTAAAGTATCTGATACCATTTAGAAAAATCTTTATTGGCAAACAATGTATTGGGTAATCAAACGTACACTTTCTGTTGGCTTTCGTTCAGTTTTTATGGATATATATCTATAAACAATGCAAGTATTTTAAAGATTACTGTTTCCATGAGTGATAGATAGAGCAATTCTACAAGAGTCTCGAGATCTTTCTTCACCCCAGCTTCATTCTGCCTTGGATCATGGGCATGTGTGTGACTAGTAATCCTTTTTATTTAGACATTTCATTTTAGCAGATAATTGGTTTGTTTCTATATTGATTCCTTCTAGGAAATAATATCCATTTAATTATTACTAGTAAAAAGAAACATGAGTTAAAATATTTGCAGCACTAAGATCATGCTATTCATTCTTTTGAGCATATTTCTTCATTGCTTTATGCAGTTCCCTTGAGAGACCTAATGGAATTATCTCTTTCTGTTTTCTTAGGCAGATTCTCATTGCATCTGTTTATGCTCGCCTTTAGAGCATGTACTATTTGTGTTTTTCACACTTTTATGAATGGAGGATTTATGATGAAACCAATGGTTTTAGGATATTTTAGGAAAATCCAGTGATCTATTAGAGTGGGGTTATTTTATCTTATAAGTCAGTCTGAAGTGTGTATGTTCTTTTTGAGAGGTTTTTACTATAGGGCATGTGCACTCACCAGAAAGACAGAAAGTGAGAAATCACCACCCCCCCAGGGGGATGGCCACGCTGCAGTCCCTTCTCCATTCTCCTCTTGGGATCTTGGGCATGCATGTACATGCACCTGGCATGAGTTTAAGCCACCAGGTCCAGGACTCGAACCGCAGTTGACTACATGGGAGTCCAGCGACATAGCCATTATGCTAACTGCTGGTCCCTGAAGTGTATGTTCTTTTTTTTTTTAGAGAGAGATTTTCACTATAGGGCACGTGCGCTCGCCAGAGAGAGAAAGCGAGAAATCATCCCCCCAGGGGGGATGATCACGCCGCAGTCCCTTCTCCTTCATTCTCCTCTTGGGATCTTGGGCACGCACGGACACATGCCCGGCATGAGTTCTAAGCCACTGGGTCCGGGACGCGAACCGCGGTCGACTACGTGGGAGTCCAGCAACATAGCCATTACACTAACTGCTGGTCCCCTGAAGTGTATGTTCTTGATAATGATAATTTTTCATGATATACTAAAAGTTGAAAAGTAGGTATTTGTAGAAATTGGAGTTTAAGGTTTCTCTATGCATCTGTTAAATCTGACCCAAAAACCTTTAAAAAGTAAGTTACATAAATAATGAACATTGAGTTAAAATGGAAATGGTTTTATCGTGGTCTTATTTTTAACCCATATACAGTGTTGTGATGTTTTAACTATACCTTCTTTGTCTTAACATCTGTCCTGTATTTTGATTATAGTATAGCCATGAATCTTAAATTTACTGAGGAAATGTTTGGCCAGATTATTTTTGCTCACTATCAAAACTTTCATTGTGAATAGGCACACTGAAGGATTTTTTGCAAATTGTCTTGAGCATTTACTATCAGAAGTCTTTGCTCCAGGAAGATTAGGATATTCCTGATTGCTGAACCACAGTATTGGTCTGTGTGCTGTTATTTCCTGGGATTTTGCAAATATATGAGATGGAAGTGAGCTTGCATATATATTTTAAATTGATATTCCTCTTTACCTTATTTGTGGTTACCATACTTTAGCTAACTATTGAAAATGCCTGGATTCTTGTTTTCATGCATTCTTAGCTACTATTCCTTTTCTGTGTTACTAACAGATAAAAGGAATAGTTTATTTCTCTAGCTCCTGTATCTTTGGTGTATTTAGTGTCTCCCACTTAAATAATTTCTTTTTTTTTTTTTTTTTTTTTGAGAGATTTTTCACTGTAGGGCGTGTGCACTCGCCAGACAGACAGACAGAGACATAGAGAACAGCAAGCGAGAAATCACCCCCCAGGGGGGATGGTCACGCCGCAATCCCTTCTCCTCCATTCTCCTCTCGGGATCTTGGGCACGCACGCACACGCGCCTGGCGTGAGTTTTAAGCCACCGGGTCCAGGACGTGAACCGCGGTCGACTACGTGGGAGTCCAGCAACATAGCCATTACGCTAACTGCTGGTTCCCCCACTTAAATAATTTCTGAGAAAAGTTAAAAGGGAAAATATTCAAGATATCTAGAGGACTTTCTACCAACTGGTATATTAATTGTAGATCATTTGGAAGTCTACCTCAGTATTGCTTGGAAAGAACTCATTTCCCCAAAACTGCTTTTTGTAAATTTAATACTTTTGTATCAGTAGCATACTATGAGCATTAACCAAGATATTATGACATAAAGTCTTTTACAAGATACCATTTCTCTTTGATAATATTGAAGCAGTCACGTAGTTAATTTTGCTACTCACTCTTTATATATTGTGTAGAAACATAGATTCTGTTGTCTCACATTTTTCCTGTAAGAATGATACATGAATAAATAAATAAATGCTTACTTTTAATGCTTTGCTTGCCTTTACAGCAGGGTTAAAATTTAATCGTTATGTTCTTGTGGCTGATTAAATCTATACTTGGCTTCTACTTATATAATAGGTGCTTTGCCCAACTTAGATGTAATTCATATCATTATGTGTGTGAAGTTACTTTAAGTGTGTTTTCACTGATACCATATTGAAAAATTTATGTCAAACTCTTTTTAGCTTAGTTTTAGTTAGATAAATATAGTCATATAAAATTTAATTTTGTATATTAAGGGGGAAATGGTTTTAAATTTCTGGAGAGTAGGAATATTTGAATGAATTAGAAGCTTTATATACTTAAGCATCTGTAGAGATTTTTAAGACATGTCTATTCTTCTATTGAAAAATTTACAGTGTATTCTCCTTTTCTCAAGTTTGCTTCTAGTTTATATCCAGCTGTAACAGAAGTGGTGATTATATAGGAATAGAAAAAAATGTAATAATCATAAGCATAGTCCTTCATAATTCACAATGTACTTTTGGATATGTGATCCTTTATTTAATCTTCATAACAATCCTATGAAAAAAAATTGATAGCCATTACCATCTCTGTTTTCCAGATTAAGAAATTGAGTCATATTTTTAAATAGTATAAAGAACTTGATTTTCAAAAAACTAATAAGAGTCACAAATACTGTCAATCTTATCAAAGTTTTATTAGCATGGATCATTACTAACTAGTTGTGTGTTAGATCGAAGTCGCATATTCTTTTTTCTTCTTCTTTTTTTTTTTTTTATTAAGAGGTTTTTGCCATAAGGTGTGTTTGTTAGCCAGAGAGAGGGATAGACAGAGACAGTGAGAGGAAAGTGAGAGGGATTGCCTCATGCAATCCCTTCTCCTCTTGGGATCTTGGGCATGCACGCACATGCACCTGTTGTGATTTTCAAGCCACTGGGTCCAGAACTCAAATCACAGTCAACCATGTGGGAGTCCATCAACATAACCACTACACCATTTGCTGGCCCCTTCACTAGCATTTTTAAAGAATATAATATATCTAATACAGATACAGTTGGAATAGCCAAGTATGTTGTATGAAATTTGAATCTTTATTTCCTGATGACTTTTATGTGCAGATTTTTACTGTAAGTTTTACTGTTAAAATCATGCTTTTTTTTTTCCCTCCTGCTAATTTTCATTTCTTATTTAAGATTACTGATACAACTAACTTACTTTTATAGGCCCTGGATGGCCAGAATATTTATAATGCTTGCTGTACCCTGAGGATTGATTTTTCCAAATTAGTGAATTTGAACGTAAAATACAACAATGATAAAAGTAGAGATTACACTCGACCTGATCTTCCCTCTGGGGATGGACAGCCTGCATTGGACCCAGCTATTGCTGCAGCATTTGCCAAGGAGACATCCCTTTTAGGTATGGTGTTGGTTTTTTTTTTTTGTTTTTTTTTTTTGTTTTTTTTTTTTTTCCCTATAAAGACTGTTAACCATTTTTGCAAAATGGTAAAGTGTGTGTGAAACTCCAGTAAGTATAATGAATTAATGAATCCCCGATTTTTGACCTTAACAAATTGTATAGGTATTGTGAATTTTGCTTTTTTCTCAGGTGAGACAACGTATAATGGTATTAGGAGAAAAAGCTAAATTGTTCATCATAGGTGTATTTACAATTTGTTCCTCTTATTATCCTAACTTTTCCCCTCACTCTGCCCTCCCAAAACAAAAGAAGAAAAACTAAGGAAGAAATTTTTGGACTTCTTAATATAATGGTTACTCCTAACAGTTGATGTTACATTGTCTATGTCTAAGTCTCTATTTGTCTATTCTTTAGTGCTAATCTGATTTCATTTTGCACTTCATTGAAGCAGTGAATTGTTAATAGACAAAATGTGTAATAGGACTAGGCATATGGGGTTTTTGAAGCATATTCTACTGCCTTTTTAAAAAACTATTTAGAAGAATTTTGCTATAAAATTTATTTTGTTGTACCTTTGCATTTTCTCTTAATCATTTATATTCACCTTATCCTTTGAGTTATCTAATGAAAATAAATGCAGAATTATACAACTAGTAGTTGATGGAGTCAAAAAGAAGAAGAAATTAGGGAAACTTACTTTGTAAGTAAAACAAGCAAAATGATTCATAAGTTAAGATGGATATTTATGATTTCCTTTTTTTAATGTGTTAGAAAATTATTTCCTGATTTCTGTTGTTTGTAAGATTATCTTTAAGTCAGCGTTTCCATCCAAGATGGTTGACAAACAAGCTCTTACATAAGTTTAATTTCTGTCATTAAAAAAATCTGTATTATAATGAGGTAATTCATTGGCTGTATTTATTTGCTGTGGACATAGAACAGCCCGTCATCCATTTGTAAGTATGCAATCTGTGATACATGTGTGGAGAGAGACACTGTTAATGCACAACTGAAGCAGTTGATGTTTGAAATTATTGTAATTCAGATTACCTCAACAAAATCTACCCTTTATTCTTATTTTATATTCTGTTCTAATATGTGTAGCATAAGTCATAACTGTTTATCATTACTCTAATAGAAGCTTTAGTTTACTAACATTCTCTCATGACAGAATCTCTCACCATGTAGGCCTAATTTAAGCCTTAACTCTTTCAATTAAACATGTAAATTAGTAGGATTGACTATTGTATAGTGTACAGTTTTTAAAGACAAAAATCAAGAGTGACAGTAATGAGATGCAAGGGCATGGCCCTTGCTTACAGTTACCATTAAGATTATTAAACTCCACTGACAGAAAGTATACTATGTTAATAAAGAGAAAAAGAAGAATTAACTTCATTAAGTAGCTTCTAGGTCCTGAACATTCTGGTAAGCACTTGGCAGATATATTATTAAATCCGTAAAATACTCAAAAGTAGATGGTGGTATCAAGATTTTAGTTCCTGATAATTTTACAAATTAACACATAAGTTATAAAAGAACCAATTCAAGGATAAAATACCAAGAACAGCTAACATCAAATATATGATCACAGCAGTCATTATCTTGGACCCTGTGAGCTTTGTGTGTTTGCCTATCTATTTATACTTAGATATGTTTGGCTCCTGAATTAAGGCATGTTGTAAGTCGCCCATATTCTTCTCCTATGCAATTAATCACTATTCCCCTTGTGATCTCCTGGTCTTGGGTGAAATTTTTTAAAAAGTAAGAATCAGTCTTTTTAATTAAAAGATCAAGGAGTCTTAGAACAACTGACTTCAATGTTATTCTGTGTCTATTTGTTTTATAAGGTGTTTGACATTTTTTTATTAAAGCTTATAAGTAGATTATACACTTCTTAAGTAAATTTGTCTGTTGTCTTCCTGCTTTATGTTACATTTTTTACTACAATGTATATTGTTTTCACATCTGCTTGATAAAATTTTGTGATGAGACTGGTGAATTCACCCTTTCCTAAATTACTTCATCTCTTACCTGTTTAATAGTTTTATATCTTGTTATTACTGGACTTTTTGTTTTTTATTTAACATTATTGATTTAGTTTTATTTATTATTTTTATTTTTGAAATTTGCTATAAGGCACATATATTCACCAGATAGAGAGAGTGAGAAAGAAAGCCACCAGGTCCAAGACTGTATCTGTGGTCAGCCATGTGAAAGTCCAGTACCTCAGCCACCACATCTGACCTGCTAGCCCCAATGGCTTTTCACCTTTTTTTTTTTTTTTTAAATTACCAAAGTATGCATGGGTTTGCTGGCGAGAGATGAGAGAGAGAAATAAGAAAGCACTCTAATACAGGAAATGGTCATGCCACAGTCCCTTCTCCTTTCTCTCTTCCACCTTTTGTGTTTGGGGCAAGCACACACATGCATACAGTGTGTTTTTTAAGTTACTGGGTCTAATATTCTTAATGACATGGTTGCCCATGTGGGATCAAGCACTTCTGACCACCAGGCCATAGCCTGGCCCTTTTTTACTTTATTATCTTCAGATACTGTTTTTCAAAGTAGTTGAGTTACAAGATTTAGAGGTCAAATAATGTCTGTAGTGTATTTTTTTTCTCTCTCTTGTGTAAGTACTTTTTTTTCCCTTGGAGAGGTTTTTGTTTTCTTTCTTTTTTTTTTTGTTGTTGTTATAGGGTGTGTGTGCTTGCCAGAAAGACACAGACAGAAAGTGAGAAATCACCCCCCAGGGGGGAGGGCCACGCCACAGTTCCTTCTCCTCCATTCTCCTCTCAGGATCCTGGGCACACACGCACACGTACCTGGTGTGAGTTCAAGCCACCAGGTCCGGGACTTGAACCACGGTCAACTACGTGGGAATCCAGCGACATAGCCATTACGCTAACTGCTGGTCCCAATACTTATTTTTATACAAAATTAAAATTTTACTGTATTTGCAGTTTTGTGTGTGTGTTTGTTCCTTAAATTTTTCTAGGCAGTGTGCACACTCACCAGAGACAGACAGGTGAGGGAAGAAAGAGAGAAGAGAATGTGAGAAAGCACTGCCTACGAAGGATGGTCATGCGGCAATTCCTTCTCCATTTTTCCTTTTAGGATTTTGGATATACATGCACACCCAACATGTTTTTTAAGCCACTGTGTCCAGGAATCCAACCTGCATACACAGTTGGCCATATAGGGATCCAGCCACCTTGAAAACCATGCCACAACTGGCCTTCATGTTAGTTTTTTATTGTAATAGTCATTTTACTTAAAATTTTTGGAAAAAGATAATTTTAACACCATATATTTTTGAAAGTGAACATTTTGTCTTATTTCCAACTTTTTATTTAAAAGCCCTTGTTTCTTGCCTCAAATTATTGCCTTAGACTAGATTCCTGTACTGGAATTACTGGGTTAAAGAGAATGTTTAAGGTTATTGATACTGTGAATTTCTTCCTAAAAGGGTAATACTAATTAAACTAACAAAAATGGTGTATGAGACTGACTATCCAACCTTTTTTCCTACCAGCACTGAGTATTAATAGGATATTAATTTAGGAATCTGAATATTATTTTAATTTTGGTTATGCTTTAGTTTGCAATTTTAAATGCTTATTAGGTGTTTACAATCTCTGAATTGTGTCTCCATTCTTTCTATTGGGATGTACAATAATTGTTAATAAAATCCTTGTTTAGTATATTTTGTTCATCTTTGGTATGAGCTAATAATAAGCCTTTTACTTTATTCACATATTTTAGATTGGCTAGTTTGCAAACCTATTTTTAAATAATTAATCTCTTTTTATTAATAATTCATCTCAATTCAGAAGTTTTTAGGACACGACAATAATTTTTTCACATATTTGGTTGGTGACTGTTAGATCTTTGTGAGGTCTGCATTTATTGTTTTGCTTTTAAAAGTGGTCTTTAAATACCCTTTACAGTGGCATCCAATATTGTATTGATTGAGGTCATGCCTTTTGGAATAACTGAATTTTTTCTTATCCTTACACTGATATGTATGTAATAAGGTGACTTCAAAATGTAACCAAACTAGCATTGATATGATTCATTTTCTGCTCAGTCTTCTAACAAGATGATAATAATTGATAGAGAACCCCTTTTATTGAAAAGATTTTATAAGACTACATGTATAGAGTGGTACTTTTCTCGTAAATATTTGGGTAGGGAATCACTTTGCCTTGTATAATTTTTATATTATCTAGCAACCTGACTTTAAAATCAGTATTATGTATTTTATTTGGTTTATTTTCCATAGTAATTTGTTTTAAGGCTAGCAATTTTTTTTTTCTGGCATTTCTGCTGTTTTTTTTTTAGTGCTAGAGATCATAGTGTCTGAAAAATATAATTTATTCAAGGAAAGGAGATGGAGTGCTTTGTAATTAGAAATCTGTCATCTAAGTACATAATCACAAACCTGGCAGACTATTAGTCATTCACATATTCTGTTTCAAAGAACAAGGTGATCAAAAATCCTTGAGATTATAAATTGAGACATCATTAAAATGATCATTTTATCATGTTAAGAAGTGTAGTTAATTTATTAAGGGGTGGATAACTTTTAGAAAAATTGCTAGAGTTAATTTTTCATGATCATGTTGTCTACATTTAAAAAATTAGGGCAGTTAATGTATACCAAAAATATTTAGAGCACTTTGCATTTTAAGTTGAATAAAATAGCACTCATTCTTATCATAGGTTTTTGTTGTTGTTTTTTAAAGTTTATTTAGACAGACAGACAAGCACACACAGACAGGAACCTCTGACAGGTTTTTGCCTCATTGCAATCCTCCCTCTAGCCTCTAGCCAGCCAGGATTACAGGCACACCTGGTGAATTCAGTCATCTGAGAATCTGAACCGTAGACCTACTCATACGGCTCAGATATTGCATAGTCCTGCCCTATTACTTGAGCCACTACAACAAAGCCATCATTGTGATTTCTTAAGTTTTTATTTATTCCATGAAGCAACAGTGAGAGAGATAGAAAACAGCTCCAGTAGTGTCTTGATATATAATCTACTTTCAGCCTCAGCAAGACCCACCCTCAACCAGAAGTGAGCAGTTTGATTTATGTAATTATTTATTTATGACCTCAGTCAGCTGTGAATCATGGGTACACGAGTTGCTGGCATACTAAGGGAGGTATCTGGATACAAACCCAGAACCTTCCAATGTATTTCAACCTTACAGAACATTGTGTTTTACCACTGTACCAGCTCTCTGACCCCTCACAAGGTTTTTAGCAGAAGGACAAACCAAACTATATAGCCCAAATTCTGTGATAATCAACTCCACCCTCTTTGAGTTCAGAAGATAGGCTTAAATCAAATCAGACCGTAGGTTTTATTTTGAAGTAATTTGTGTTTTTCTTTTCATTCTTTTTTCTTTTTTTAATTTTTGCAATGGGGCATATGCACTTTCTGGAGAGAAAGTGAGAATTCATCCCTCCACCCTCTGGGGTGCAGCCTCACTGCCATCCCTTCTCTTGGGATTTTGAGCATGCACCCAAACCAATGATGCTTCACTCGCCTGCAGCTCGCTTGTTGTGTAGCCCAGTGTAGGTCTTTGGCTCAGAGGTTGGGGACCCCTGTGCTATAGGACAGTGTCTTTGAACTAATGTTATTGAGTATATAATTTTTAATACTGGAATCCACAGACTCCTTTAGGATTAGAAGATGAACTTCAGAGTATATGTAACCATCTCATGATAATATGCGTTGTGTTTTAGATGTTTGGCTTTCATCAGATTATCATTGAGTGTCTGGCCAAAACAGTGGATAAGAACCATTGCTGAGAAGGATTAATAAGCTATGTTTTGTTTGTTTTGTTTTGTTTTGTTTTGTTTTGGTGTAGTTGAATAAAAATGGCTAGCTTAGGGACCAGCAGTTAGCATAATGGCTATGTCGCTGGACTCCCATGTAGTCGACCGCGGCTTAAACTCACACTGGGCGTGTGTGTGTGCGTGCCCAAGATCCTGAGAGGAGAATGGAGGAGAAGGGATTGCGGCATGGCCATCCCCCGGTGGGTGATTTTTCACTTTTTGGTCTCTCTGTCTGTCTCTTTCTGGTGAATGCATGCGCCCTATAGCAAAAACCTCTCCAAAAAAAAAAAAAAAGTGGCTAGTTTAATTTTTAAGAAACCTAACTATGTGGCTTCATGTTATGTTAGAGAGGTAAAATAGAGACTAAGAATATCAGGTAAGAGACTGCTAGTTGAAGTAAAATATAATTTTGAATCTAGGAGCATGAAGTAAGAGTACAAAGTAAGTAATTATGGAAAAATTTAAACAAAGGTAATAGGACTTGAGATCTTATTGATATGATTACTTAGGACTGAAGCAAGTAGTGTTTACTAGGAAATTAGGCAAGGATTCTGTGGAGTTATGAATTCAGAAGCCAAAATGTGTCATTTAAAACTTTTGTTTAAGATTTCTCAAGTGTAAGAGAAAATTAAATTACTGACATTAAATGTTTAAGGAGTATAGGGGCTGGGTGTGACATAGCAGTAACACAACTGGGAAGGTCCTGGGTACATGTCCCATGTGTCGCCCTGTTCAGGCTGAGTGCATGTATCCATAATCTGGACTGGCTGAGGCAGGCGGTGGATTGTGACATGAAGACTCTATTGGTTTGCCTCCTTCCTCCCCCTCTGAAAAAATAACCTTTTTAATTATTTTTTTAGAGGACTTTAAGCTTTTTTAAAAAACCTTCTGGTTTTGGAATTATTTTATTCTACTTATTTATTTATTTATTTACTTGCTTGCTTTCTTATTTATTTTTAGTTTGACCAGAGAGGGACAGAGCAAGAGAGAGAGGGAGGGAAATTGAAAAAGCAAGCCACCAGGACTGGTACTCGAACCATGGTTGGCCATGTGGTAGTCCAGCGCCCTTAACCATCATGCCACCTGCTGGCCCCCATTTTTTTTTTTTTTTTTTTTTTTGGTAAACCAAGAGATTGGGACCAAGTGGTAGCATGGAGGTGAAGATGCTGGATCCCACATAACTGGCTGCTTGTCTGAAGTCCTGGGCCTAGCAGTTTCAAAAACACATTGGGCACATGTGTTCTTGTATCCAAAATCCTAAGAGGAAATTAGAGGAGAAGGGATTGTGATGTGGTCTTTACCTAGGAATTAATTTTTCATTTTCCCTCTGTTTCTCCCTCTGTCTGGGGAACACACAGTCCTATCGTAAAAATTAAAAGCAAGAGATTCAGAGATTATATAAATAGGATTAAAAGTAGAGGTAGCTGTTCAGACCAGTGGTTACCATAAAATTATTAATAAAAGTTGGTGTAAAGTTAATTATAAGAGATTGCAGATATAATATGATGAAGTACTACTTTTCAAAGATGTGTTTCATAAAAAGGAAGAAAAAATTGGGTTGTAGTTCAGGAGCAAAGTGGTTCTCAAGGGGATTGTTTGCAGAGAGGCAGGATACATTATCATTAAGAGCCTGGACTGCAAATCCAGGCTTAAGTATCTGGCTCAGCTTCACTGTCTCAGCGTCCACATTTGTAACAGATATAATGATACCATGATATTGTATCATGTTAGGCTGTTGTGAGGATTAACTATGTTAGTAGGTGCAAAAAACTTTTCACCTGTGCCTAGGAGATAATGCTTATTGCATGTTAGCTATTGTTTTTTAAGGCTAGCATAAGTTCTAGAATTGATGTAGTGAGTTGGATTAAGAGCATAGTGGAAATGTTTGGGCCTGGGAAACAATAGAGATTTCTTTTTAGAATCATTGTGAGAGCCAGAAGACGTTTTTATCAAATATACATTTTAAAAAGAAATAGGGGCTGAGCTGGAGCTAAAACTGAAATATCAGCTTTAGAGTCCATATTCTTCTTCTCACCTTTCTTTGTGTATGAGGAAAAAGTAAAAGGTACTTGCCGAATGTGTGGAGGTTGGAAGTAAAATACAGAATGTGTTAGTCTAGTGATTTGGGGGATGGGCAGGCAGGGGGGACACAATTTTCAAAATGGACCAGAAAGTTGGCTAAAAGTAAATTAACAAACTATTCATATGATTAAGTCTGTGGAGTGTGTGTGTGTGTACATTTTCATGAATACTTCTCAAACTCATTAAAGTGTAGAGAAAATACACGATTAAGAGTGCAATTGCATAGCTTTAAAGGAATAGTAGAAGATGAGCACAGTGTTGGGTCACAAGGGTTGTGGTACATGGTAAAGTCAAGTAAACAGAGACCAGAAAGGGGCCTGGTCAACATAAAGGGCAAAAGTGGATTCAGTGGTGTGTAGGAATGAAGGTCAAGGAGGTTGTACAAGATTTAAATGTCAGAAATGAGTGGTCATTTGAAAAACAGGTAAAAAGCCTTGAATGTGGCAGAATAAGTTGCTAAAATGGATTGAGGTAGTAAAAATGTAGGTGTTTTTTTAAAAAAATCTTAAGACCAGAGTGTTAGATGGAGAGAATGAATGTCACTGTTACCCAATGATTATTTTGATGAGAAAGTGTGATATGATTAGATAGCGTTGATATCAGAAGCCATCCTTACTGATCATAGAAGAACAGCAGTTTCTGAAAATAAGTAACATTGGGTAGTGAGATAGAATGATGAATAATGCATCCTTTTTTTTCCCTTTGGGAAAAGGGGTAGGGAGTTAAAAATGACTTTTTGAGTGGGTTATAGGAGGAGTTTCATTAGAACAAAGCAATCTTTTAATTTAGAAGCTTCTCTAAGGGGATGGATTGAATAAAAATGCAATTGTTAATGATAGAGAAAATAATGGATTCCAGAGGGCAAAATAGGAATTAAAGGCAAGGTTGGTGGAAGAGGAGGAATGGATTGTTTCAGCAAAGAATAACAGTTGTCATGCTTGTCAAAAGTAAAATTTTTACTTTTAAATCAGGAAATAAAATGTAAAAACTCACTCTTTCTCTTCAGAATCGTATACTTTAAAACACTTCAGAATCCTATACTTTAAAACACAGAAGCTGTCTCATAGTCCCATCACCAGTTCTCTTCTATCTAGTAGTACATGAGGTTAATAACTTACTAGATGTATTAACAGGGAAATGAGTAAGAACAAAAGAAATTAGGTCATTGGACTTGGAATAGAAGTTTTAGGATGGGTAAAAGAGGGATAAGAAAATTTCTACATCCTTAAAAGTCACTGATTAAATTGTCAAAGTCAAGAGGAACCTAAGGAGACATGATATAGTAAATATATTTGGTTATCAGACTATTCTGATGACCTAGTAATATGTGATTTGGGGGCCAAAAAGGGTAATAGATGCAAACTTAAGAAATCTGAATACAAAAAAAGGGATTTGGGGACCAGCAGTTAGCGTAATGGCTATGTCGCTGGACTCCCACGTAGTCAACCGCAGTTTGAGTCTTGGACCGGGTGGCTTAAACTCACACCGGGCGTGTGCGCGTGCGTGCCCAAGATCCCGAGAGGAGAATGGAGGAGAAGAGATTGCGGCATGGCCATCCCCCCCTGGGGGGTGCTTTCTCGCTTTCTGTCTCTCTGTCTGTCTCTGTCTGGCGAGTGCACACGCCCTATAGCAAAAACCTCTCAAAAAAAGGGGGGGATTTTAGTTAATAATTTACAAATACTAGCTGGTTGATTAATTGTAAAAGTATATCATGTTAATGTATGGTGTTAATAACAGGAAGAAATGGGATACTCGAGTTAAAGGAGCTCTAATGTCTTCAGTTTTTTGTAAATCAAAGACTGTTTTGAAAGTTAAACTAAGAAGTATGGATAAAATTTGTTAATTGTTTAAAATAGTTAGCAAAAGCAGTTAATTTTTCATTGAAGTAGGCAAAATTAGGATTGTTTACGTGTTTCAATGACATGTGTCCTAGAGGTTAAATCACTTCTCTCCAGATTTCAGGCCTATATCAAATAAAGTATCCATCAGTTTGAGTGGAAGAAGGTTTAATAATAACAGCATCAGACAGAATATGAGAATTTGATAAATTGCTGAATCACTCAAAAGGTGTGGCTGACTCAGCTCTGAGGATCATTTTATATGGAAAAGATCCTTAAGAATCCTTCCTATTCCTCAGTGTATGGCACTTTACAAAGTTCTTTCATGTTATTTTATCCTTACAACAATCTTGGGACTAAAACATATTTTTATCCATTATCAACAATAGAGTGCTTTTTCTAGCTTACCTGTTGCTTTAGCTAAAGATACAAGTCATAATAGCTATCTTTTCTGTAGCTAAAAATAATCTGTTGAGCTAATTATGTAATACATTTTATATAACTCTTACATAACTTTTACAAAGAATGATAGTAAGTTTATAGTCTCGAATTAATATTTATATGAAAAATGTATTGCAAAATTCTTTTTGAGAATTTATCATTTTGGTAAAAATTGTGCATAATGACATATTTTGTAGAGTTTATGTTTTTATTACAACAGACAACATTTAGATTAGATGAGAAAAATTTTTACCTAGTTGACAAATTTTTTCGAGAAGAATATACTGTAAGAAATTGTTGAATTTATCTTCATAGGCATTAGAGATCTATTAAAACTTAGACTACTCCAGTGGTTTGTAACTGTGTAAAGGTAGTAAGTACTTTTTAACTTAAAGGCCAAGGGGAGGAAGTAATGGAGGAAAAGTTCATATTAGTGGTATTAAGGACAGATGGTGACTACACCATATCTCTTAAAATACTCTTGTACCATACTGCAAACTGCTTAAAATGAAAAAGGATCATTTAGTATAATCTAGCCTAGAATTATGGTAATAAACAGAAAAGAGGAGATTGAATATAAATTAGCATTCAGACAGTAGTAATAATAGTGTCTTCTAACAACTTACATTGCACTTCTAGGGTGCATGTGCATGTGTGCCAAAAATCCTGGAAGGAAAATGGTGAAGGGATTGTGGCATGGCTGTCCTCCCTAGGTGGTGATTTCTCACTTTCCCTCTCCTTCCTTCTCTGTCTCTCCAGAGAGTATATGCATGCTGTAATGAAAAAATTTAAAAGGGGGGAGCAATAAACTGAGGCATTATACTTAACTTTTTTTCTTCTGCATGCCATACATTGCACTTGGTGGTTTTTTTGTCTGTTTGATTTTGTTGTTGTCAGCTAGACCATCAAATTTAACTGGATTTTAAGTTAACTTTTTCTACTGAAAGGTACAGTGAATTAAAGACAGTAAAACAAAGTGATGATTTGACAATACAATGATTGCATCTTAGAGTTTCTGCTATTACTAAATAATGATGGTGGTGATGTCAAATTTAGTTTGAATGTTCTGTGCATTCAACTAAAACTATCTGAAAATATGGAAGAACAGTGTGTTTTAAAAAGTGAGTAGTTAACTTTTCAAGAGTATGCAGGAAAAAATTATTGTGAATATGAGTGTATTCAAAGGTGTTAGGAATGTGTGTTTTTGCTTGAATTTGCTTCCAAACATAGATATTCATTGAATGGTTATAGAAACACCTTTTGAAGTGTAATGAGAGCATTACTGTTTTATTATGACATTAGTATAGGGTAAGTATCCCTGATCTGGAATGCTTAGGACCAGAAGTATTTTGGATTTCATAATGTTTTGGATTTTAGGATATTTGCATATGCATATTGAGATACCCTGGGGATGGGAACCAAGTCTAAACTAGGCCTTCATTGATGTTTTATATCTTATTTGTGTAATCTGAAGATAATTTTGTAAAATATTTTCATATAGCAGTATTTTAACTGAGACCTGTCACATAAGGTCAGGTGTAGAATTTTCCACTTGGATCATGTTGGTGCTCAAAAAGTGTTGGATTTCGTATTTCATACTTTTGTATTAGGGATGTTCAACCTGTAATGTGGTAAAATAGTTGGTTGAAAAAGTCCACGTTGGTGGATCCAAAAAGTCACTCAATGAATACCACACATTTAGTAAATACGACACGTGAGAACTTTTATTTTGAAATCAGATACATATTTCTGGGATTTGCTTTGGAAGTAAAATGACTGATACTATATGAAGGTTCGTTATTATATCCTTTCTGCTTTTATGTATATTGGAAGTTTTATAAAATAAGTAAAGTTTAAAAAAAGAAAAGGGGGGACATCTTAAAAATAATGTGAATACAAAGCTATAAAAGAAACTCCTCTAGAGCAAGAGTATAAAAGAGAAACATACTGTTCCACTGATGAAGTGCTGAATTGAAAGGAGTTTCGAGGAGGGAACATTTTTGTACGTCAAAAACCTAGGTTAAGAATTGTGAATCTTAAAGAACATTTCAGGCTGCTAATGACAGGTCATCGTAGTTTCTATAAAGTGAAAAGATAAAAAATTTGACTAAAAGAAGAAGATCTCTGAAACCAAAGGTAACAAACATCCTTATGAAATGGGATGGAAAAGAAGAAGGCTGGAAAGAGAAGAAATAAAATATGGATTAACGGAACAGCAATGCTAAGGGCCAGTTCCACTCAGGTATGTAATGAAGTCAACTTCATTTAGGTTTGTTCCTTTATCATGGGGAGATAGAAAAAAGAATATAATTCATTTCTTTAGTTAACTAATACTTATTAAGAATTAAGGTGATAATGTAAGAATTTAAGGAATGAAAGTATTCTCTCAAGTAATTGGTAATTGAAAAATGGGTAGAGTCCTTGAACAAATGAGAATTCTGTCTAGAATAAATTACTGAAGAGATGGTGACTTAAAGATAATAGGGCAACAGTAGACCTGACAACTAGAAAAACAGAAATAAGGAAATAATAAAACAGGGTGGCAGAAAATAGGAAAATACTGAAACAATGTCTGTGTGGTACAGTGATGGTTTCTTGTTTTTGTTTTGTTTTGTTTTGTTTTATTGTAAGAGCATTGTATTTGTAAAATTTGTGTTTCTTATAACAGAATACAAACACATTTTGCTAAGATTTTCTTTAGGTCATTTGTATGAATTAAATAATGATGTTCAGAGTGCCATGTCTGTAAGAACTTAAGGACTTACTTTGCATTTCATAAGCTATAATTATTTGCCTGATTTCGAGTATGAATTTATGAAGAAGATAGCACTTCCAGAAAATGAGGGTTTCTATTATGTTGAAGGCAGTATATTTTACTTTTGGCTTTTCACCATGGAAGTAAACTGTTCGCTTCTCTAACCTAGAAATACATTCTTTATGCTTTGTTTGCTTTTTCAGAGGAAATGGAGTATTGTATGTTTAATTTTTTAACATAATACAGGTATGTACCTTAGTTCAGACAATGTGTTGACATCAGTTGTTTTTCTCTAACTGCTACACATTAACAAACCATTTTTTAAACATTGTAAAAATTAACTTGCAGGAACCATTTGGAATGGTCAGCCATAAGCCATGCAGCCATCTTTCTTAAATTGGTTTTTGTAAACGACTTGTGTGTGTTTCGTAAAATATGCTTTATTTTAAAATTAGGGCTTCCTGTTGCAGCTGTTCCAGGAGCTCTGAGTCCTTTGGCTATTCCAAATGCTGCTGCAGCAGCAGCTGCAGCTGCTGCTGGCCGAGTGGGTATGCCTGGAGTCTCAGCTGGTGGGAATACAGTCCTGTTGGTTAGCAATTTAAATGAAGAGGTTAGTAAAATAAGTTTTTAATGTTTATTGTTTAACTCCATTTCATTTGTGAAAGTTTTTCATGTTTATTTCATTTTGCACTTGCCTTTCTTTTTATGTACACTCATTAGTCAAAAGTATTTTCTGTATGTTTCTATTTCTGAATAAAATCTTTGTACTTGTTTAGGTAATGCTTTATTTCCTTAGACAGTCATATCTTTTTGTATCTATATCTATATATGTATATTTTTTTAACCTAAGTACCTATTTTTCCTAAGAAAAATATGGTGAAGTACCGTAGTTTGGCTTTTTATTGTTTTGTTGTTGTTAAAAGCAGATATGTTCTAATTTGCAAATTTAACTGTAAAACAATTTTGCTCTGTGCCTTTTCTAATTATTTGCTTGTTCATTTCATGCTTATGTGTCATTGCATTTTTTTTAAATCTTATTTTATGTGAACTACTCTAATACATTTTTCTTTAAAGGTTCTTCCAAAGATCTTGACGAGGCACTCTTCCAGTCTTTCTTAGTAATTTTTTCTTTGCAGTTATTAGTCATTGTCTTCTAAAAATATTTTTCAACTTTCCCCACCCCCTCTTGTTAAATGAAATTGATTGCTGAGTTATTTTATTTAGTTGTACATTTTATGTCTGGTATATTTTATTTTGATTGCTATGAAAGCTGGTATGAAATGTGGGAAGCTCAGCGTATAAGTTTATGATGTCTATAATTTGAATATTTGTTTCATTTTTAATTGGCCTCTGTTAATATGAACATTAAGCTTATTTTATCATTTAATACTATTATCATTCACAGTTCTGCATGCTAAAATGTTTGAATCAGAGTGCCTTTGTTTTTATTTTAAGACTTTTGCCTGCATTTCATAACCAGCCATGCTTATGCAGTTAAAGTTCAAAGTTTAAAATTCCTATGCATGCTTTCCTTCCCTATGTTGAGATGAAATGCTGTAATTTACTCTTTGATATAGATGTACTTTACCCATATTTGTCTTGGATGACTACATTTTACTCAGTTTTTCTTGTACAGTACATAAACCAACCATTTTCTGACCAAATTCCTGCATTTCCTATGTACTGACCTATATTTTATTTTTTTTTGTTCCCCAATTCCTTATTTTTTTCTTCTGCATTGCTGTTTCCCTTCCCCATTTCATCCTTTTCCCTGTGTGTGCACCTTCCCTTTCCTTGTCTTTTCCCAAATGCCCATTCCCTCCCCTGTCTTATCCTTTATTTTCCTTGTCCTTGTCTTCATTCCCTGTCTCCATTCCCTATGTTCATGCTTCTGTGCTTGAACAAATGTTCCTCGGACCAACTTGCCCCAATTAACCGCCTTGAACCATGATCCATGACCACCTCACCATTCTGCGGGAACCACCCTTCGTTATGGATGATCTGTTCATCTCCG
>NW_006206544.1:1271625-1306136 GCF_000334495.1 Tupaia belangeri chinensis
TAGCAAGGTGTGTTTTTTTTTTTTTTTTTGCCATATGGCATGTGCACTTGCCAGCGAGAAACCGGGGTGGGGGGGTGGAGTGGGGAGTGAGAAGTCACCCTCCAGGAGGGAGGGGGGATAGCTATGCTGCAGTTTCTTCATTCTATCTTCCTCTTGGCATTTCGGGCAAATACTCAGGCACCCAGTGTGATTTTCAAGCTGCTGGGTTTGGGGCTCAAACAGCCGTTGACCATGTAGGAGTCTAGCACCCTAACCTCTGTGCCACCTCCTGACCTAGAAATAGCAAGTTGTTATTCACCCTCCAGGAGGGAGGGGGGATAGCTATGCTGCAGTTTCTTCATTCTATCTTCCTCTTGGCATTTCGGGCAAATACTCAGGCACCCAGTGTGATTTTCAAGCTGCTGGGTTTGGGGCTCAAACAGCCGTTGACCATGTAGGAGTCTAGCACCCTAACCTCTGTGCCACCTCCTGACCTAGAAATAGCAAGTTGTTATAAAACAAAAAAGCCTGTGCCAAAAGCATCATTAATCCTTTTGGGAATCTTAACGTGTACTTTAGGCAGGTTCAACTTAGATCTTTACTTAGATAAGTGATCAATGATTTTAATTAAAATGAACCTCATATAGGACCAGCAGTTAGTGAAATGGCTATGTTGCTGGACTCCCATGTAGTTGACCGCGGTTCGAGTCCCAGACCCGGTGGCTTAAACTCACGCCGGGCACATGTGCGTGCATGCCCAAGATCCCAAGAGGAGAATGGAGGAGAAGGGATTGTAGCCTGGCCATCCCCCCCCGGGGGGTAATTTCTCGCTTTCTATCTCTCTGTCTCTGTCTGTCTATAGCACCCTATAGCAAAAAAAAACCAAAAAACAAAAAACAAAAAAAACCTTCCCCCAGCAGTAAAAGAACCTCATTTGACTTCATAAACAAAGTTAAATCACATGCATCTGAAGTACAGCTGCATATGCCATTGTGATTGGCTATAAATATCAGGTTGTTTCTGCTTTACAATTCTGTTCATTCTGGGATGGTGATGCTTCTGATTACATTCAAGCTGTTAATTTTGAAATGAACCATTTTTCAGGTAAGGTCTAGTGTAGTTTTGCTGTTGTGTTAGACTCATGGATTGAACAATATGTTAGTACTAATCTATATTTAGTAATACCAGTCTATCATATAATCTGTATGGATTTAGGAATCAGAAAGATTTGAATTTTAAACAGTAAGCTTGAACTTTGATTTTTTGGCAGTGATCTTGAAAGCTCATACAAGGTATAAAATTGTCCATCTCTAGTTTTAAAATGGGATTACTTACCTAATTGAATGATAATATGAAAGTACTGATGTAGCCATAGGTGCATTTCTGTACTTTGGTGTGGGTTGTCATTGCTGCTGTTTTATTATATACATCATAAGTATTTGAAAAACATATTTTATACCAGAACTTTAATTTTTACAAGCAGAAATATCCTTTTGTCAACATTCTGGAGGCTAATGATCTCAGATTAGAATGACAACCAGTTCGGTTTCTGGTGAGGGCTCTCTAGCCATTTCTCCCTATTTCCTGACATGGGCTTTTCACTGTGTAAGCACAGTGAGAAAGATCTCTTCCTTATTTTAAGGACACCAATTTTCTGTTCAATTAAAGTTTCACCCTTCTACCCTTAATTAAACTTCATTTAACTCTAATTACCTTCTTAAAGATCCTATCTTTAAATGAGTTACATAGGAGGACATAGGGGGTTAAAACATTAACATATAAAAGGGGGGCACAATTTAGTTCATTACATTATTATTTATAAATTGTTTATTTCCATTTTTATAAGATATTATCTTTTATAAGATATTTATAAATTTTGACACTATATCAAATGGTAAATAATTTATCATTATTGTTGCCAGGGTAAATTATGCTTTTTCAAAGTATATGGCTATAAAAATACATATACCATCAATGTTTATCAAACACACAAACACATACATATACACAACTCATTCAAATGCCACCTAAAACTAGGATGTACTCTTGAGAAAAATAAGACCAAAAATTTTAATATGCTTTTGTCTCTGGGATCTCTTCACATTCTTTTTGGTTTTCATAAAACTGTATTTGGAAATAGATGAAGCATTATAGGCAGATGTCTTTATGCTTAAGAAGTAGCAAGAGAAGAAATAAACAGGAAAATTAAAAGATACAGTCAGTAATGTTTAAATGTGAATCCGATTGATGCAAGTCGTACTGGCCATTTTAAATTGTGTTAGACCATAATTTAAAATTTGCAAGCATTAGATGTTGCTTTGATAATTACTACAATGAGCTTGTTTACTTAATACAGTAGTTTTTAATTGACTAGTTCAACAATAATTTGTAAATTCTCATTCGTAAAAAATAGTGTACTGACCTCCAAAGATTAAAATGAGTAACAAAAGTGCTAGAGTAGTTCCTTCAAAGTAAAATAATTGTCTGGTTTCCTCCCATTCATGTTTTCAGAAATTGCTTTTTAAAATACCCCTGTTTTTATTTAATATGTAGCTGTCATCTCAAAAGTACACTTACATAGTTCTTACTCAAAACAGACTTTTACTTTACAAAATTATATCTATCAAAGTGTGCTATAAAATGAATGGAAATTATATTATTACTCTGGTGTTATGATATTTTAGCAAAAGTATGTATATATACTGTATTAGCTTTCACTTCCTGGATCATGGCTAATTAGGACTATTAATTCACACTTTAAGGCATTGCTTGTCTTATAAAAGGTCTCGAGAAACCTTTTTTTCCTCAACAAACAAGGGAAGGAGGAATGGCCCCATAGTGAAATGGTTAAGTGCTATGCGTAGAGATCCGGATCCTACATGTTCAGCTGAGGTTTTTATCCTGACCCTAGCATCTTGAAAAACACACTGGTCATGTGTATGTGACCTAATTCCTAATGAAGTGGAGGAAAAGGATTCTAGCATGACCATGCTGCATGGGGGGAGGAAGGGGGTCCATCTCCTTGAAATGAAAAAAAAAAATCATTCTTTATATATGAGTGATTATTCCTATTAAAAAGAAAACAGGAAGGAAAAGAAAATAACAAATGACATAGACAAAAATAATTTAAAAATTACGATAAGATGAAGTCCTGATATATCAATTATAATAACAAATGTAAAGAAATAAAATCAGTTACAAGATTGTTAGAGTTGATTTTTAAAACTGTATTCTCTTTAGAAGAGACATAAAGCACAAGGATTTAAGAAGACTGAAAATAAAGGATATATTTGAGCAAGTAGAAAGCAAAAGAAATCTTACACGCCTTTAATAATTAAAGACAAAGTACTGATAAAAGGTTTTCTTTACCAGAAAGGTACAACAGTTTTATGAGTATGTATGCTTAGTGAATTTAGCCTTCAAATATATAAATCAGAAATACATAGAACAATAGGTAGAATTGAGCACATCCATTAGAGCGGTGGGTTTCAACCAAATTTTCTAAATTATGTCAAATAGGCCCCCCAGAAAAATTCAATAAAAATACAGATGATATAACAGTTCCTTTAACAGAATTATGCTTCCAATAGTTATGTAATCAACACATCTTTTTAAGCACATAGAGAACATTTTCAAAAATCAATCATACATTAAACTATGAAGGAAACGTCAGTTAATTTCAAAAAGTATCATACAGATCTCATTCTCTATTGCACAGTGAAGTTAGATTTAATAAAAAAAGATACATTTCAAATTTCTTGTGTTTGGGAGTTCAAAATTTCAATATCTCATGGGTCAAAGAAGCTATTTAAAGGTAAGTTATAAATACTTAGAATTAAATGATAATGAAGTATTATATAACATTAGTTGAGTGTGGTACAATAAAAGTGATGTTTTGATAGAAAGTTTTAACTTTAAAAATCACAATATAAACTCAAGGAAAGAAGATACTAATGATGAGACTAGAAATCAAGGTGTAAACAGTTGAGAAACAAAGCCAAGAGCTGAGGCCTCTGAAAATACTAATAAAATAGTTAAATGTCTCTACAGATTGAGGAAAATAAGCATGATTATATTTTTACTTACAAAGGGGAGAACTATTGATTATAGCTTCATTTTCACATTATATAAACCTCTGTACTTAAAATTTCTTACTGTGCTTTCAATTTTTATTCATTAATACCTTCAACGATGTGTTAGGGAAGTTAAAAATTATACTTAACCAAAAATAACATTTCCCCTACATGGCATTGACCTTTTCCTTCTTTTTCATTGCTTCATCCATTTATTGCTATGTTTGTTGGAACAGTGGACTTCAAAGTATAAGATTCTCATTTAAAACTTTATTTAATATTAGTATCCAGGGACTTTTATTCTGTTTTATTTTGTTTAATCATTGTGTATATAATTTTTGACAAAGCTTTTTATTTTATTAAAGAGAGAGTATTATGTATACAAGAATAAAAGTCAGAAAAAATGAGTGCTTAGTTTCATTATACTATTTGTTTGTATAACTGGAGCAGAAAGCATAAGGAGTAGTGTACTAAGATATCAAGTTCCATGAGAACTGAGATGATTTTTTCCTTACTACTTTATTCCCAGAACTAGCATAATGACTGGTATTGAATATTATTGATAAAAATCTGTTCAAAGAGGCTGAAAGAAACATAAAGGTCAATCCAGGAAAGGTATAAGCTATGTTAGAGAATGAGTTTAGAATTTGCCCCGTAATGATCGTCAGATTGTAATGTACAAAGATTATCTAGCTATTTCATATGAAGTGGATTGAAGAGGAGTAGCGAAATATCCACCAGGAAGACAAATGAGGACACCAGGTTAGCCAGATAAAAAGGAACAGTGAAAGGTGGAAGAATTGAGAAAATATTAGGAGGAAGACCATCACAGGACTTAGTAATTAGGATACAAAGCTGAAAGATAGTTAGGGTGGAATATACAAATTTTATTTATTATTATCAATGTTCAGTTTGACCAGAGAGAGAGAAAGTGAGAGAGAAAGTAAGACAGCAACCTGCCAGGTCTAGGACTTGAACCATGGTCAGCCATGTGGGAGTCCAGTGCCTTAGCCTCCACGTCACCTGCCAGCCCCTGGATTTGTTAATTATTTTAAAGTAAGAATTACTTTCATCTGGAACTTTGATATTGTTTTTTAACAGAAATTTGTTTTTCTTTTTATAGCCATGAACCATCTTAATGGGCAGAAAATGTATGGAAAAATTATTCGTGTTACTCTGTCTAAACATCAGACAGTACAACTACCTCGAGAGGGACTTGATGATCAAGGGCTAACAAAAGATTTTGGTAATTCCCCATTGCATCGTTTTAAGAAACCTGGATCCAAAAATTTTCAAAACATTTTTCCTCCTTCTGCAACTCTCCACCTATCTAATATTCCGTAAGTATTTAAGCTGAAATTTATGAAGGATAAACATTTTTATTTAAAAAAAAAAAAAACATAAAATTTATTAATCCTTTCTCTTTTTCTCCCCTGTCCAACTTTCCCAGTCCTTCAGTTGCAGAAGAAGATCTACGAACTCTGTTTGCTAACACTGGGGGCACTGTGAAAGCATTTAAGTTTTTTCAGTAAGCAAGCTTCCTTGTCTTTTAATTAGTCACTTGAGGGCCAGCCTGTGGTGTAGCTGTTAGCATGGCTGGATCCCTGTGGCCAGCTGCATTGTTCTGTTCAGGACCTGGAGGCTGGCACGGAGGACTGTGCTTGTGCATGTGTATATGCGTGCTCAGATTCCTGAGAGAAGAAGGGATGGTAGCATGAACTATCCCCCTGGGGCGTACTTTCTCGCTTTCTCTTCGTGAATGCATGCTCTCTATAGCAAATTAAAAAAAAAAATGGTGACTCGATAGAGGAATTTTTTTCCTAGTCGTTTTTATTATTTTTGTTTATAGAAAATTTTATTTTGTATTTTTTTAAGTATTATTTTTATTTATTATTTTATGTATTTATTTATTTTCAAGACTCGCCATAGAAAGAGGTCAGGAGGTGTTGGAGAGAATGAGAAAGCAAGCCACCAGGTCAGGGACTCGAACTGCAGTCAGGCATCTGGGAATTCCAGCACCTTAACCACAGTGCCACCTCCTGGCCCAAGAAATTTTTATTTTAGAATGAGCAAAATTCAAATATTTAAAGCCCTTCCTCATTTTTATGAAGTATCTAATTTCATAATTTTGTTTCAGAAGAGATCACAAAATGGCTCTTCTTCAAATGGCAACAGTGGAAGAAGCTATTCAGGCCTTGATTGATCTTCATAATTACAACCTCGGTGAAAATCATCATCTGAGAGTATCTTTCTCCAAGTCGACAATTTAAACAGGGGGAGATGAAAATTGGGGGTGAATCACAATGTTCAGTGTCATCACCTATTGACTGTTCAGAAAAGTGGGGACCAGAGTTTGATTTTTTTTTTGTTTGTTTGTTTGTTTTTTTCATGCTGTTATCATTCCTTGGTTACAGAACGAAATGGCATATGTAAAGGCAGAGTTACTAACTGCTATATTTCATCTGTTCTATAGGGAAAGCCATTTTTATTGTCTGTTTAAAATTTCAGTTAAATTTTGCTTTCTTTTTTTTCAACTTAGTTGACATACGTGCCTTAAAAAGGAAAACTAGTGTTGCTATTGTGCATTTACTAGAAAAAAGGAATTGGTTGTCTAGGGCACATTGTTATATGGGAATTAAAATATGTTTAGGCAGGGGTGTGTCAAAAGGTTAAGTTTTTTTTCTCCTGCTTGGAACTTATTTTGAATTATTGGCTTATCACATTTCTTTCTAATAACCAAATAAGATACATGGTATTGAAAGAATAGAGCAGCATTTTTAGTTGTTACTACTTTAGGCTATATTGCTTTAAAAAACATTGGCCTTTTGTATCTCACAATTCTGGTCTAGATTCAGTTATGAATGTAGGCATTAGTTAAAATTAACAAGATGCAGAGTATTAATTTCTTAAGACAACAAAGTGATTTCTGTAAGTTTGAGCCCTATGTGGAAAGCATTGTGGAATCTTAACCTTTTTGTACACACTCTTGTGGGACGTATCATATAAATGTCAGCACTAAGTAATGTCTTGTTTGTGGCTGAATATTTTTCGTAGATGTTTTTGAAGTTGACATGACTTACGTGCATTTAAATATATATTGCCATCCTTAGTTTGTAATTAAGATTTGGAATATGGTTGTGGATTTCTGAGCATGTGCAGACTGGTCTAGCTAGTTCCGGAACTGGTGCATGTATTTTTCAAAGGTAAAGAAAGTGTACTGCAAAAACTTGCAGGAAGATTAATTTTGTGGCAGTTTTCTTAAACTGACAACCAGGTGGGACCAAAGTTTATGTGCCTTTAGTCTTAATTTACCTTGCATTGTAATATTCAGTTTTAATAAATCTTCAAAATATTTTGTATTTAGGAATAGATCTGACTTTAATAAAAACATGGCTCAGAATCTACAGGTCAAATTAATTTGAACAGTTCTTGTCAATCTGAATTGTTGATTCTGTTTAAATGACCAATACTTTTTGAAATTGATGTACTTAGTTTCAAGATTCATAGATTCTGTTATCTATGTAGACAGAATGGTCATGTATATTTTCTATTAGTTGAGTTTTTACATCTTTAGAAATGTAAAATTCAGTATAGTTTGAAAGCGGCACAATTAAAAATTAATTTTCTAACAAAGTGGGAGGTTTGATGGTTGTTTAATTTCATTTTGTGTGTACTCTGCTTACCTCTGTAGCATGCTCAATAAACACTTCTGTAGCTCTGTATTCACCTTTTCTGTCTTTCTCTGCTGCCTTTTCTCTCCTCTTCTTTGTTTTCACTTCACTGTGCTTCTGAATTCATGTTTATTCTCTGCCAGGGTGGGAAAGGAGTAATAATACTAAGTCTATGGCTTTATACCATAAATAAATCTAGATGCTGTTAAAATATTAGCTGTTTTTTTTTTTTAATTTAAAAGATAGTAAACGCTTTTCAGGAGGACACATATTAAACATTTCCCACCCTGTTATAATCTACTGCTTTTAAGACATAACTATTATTGTAGCTCGTTAATTCTTTCTTTCTCTTTTGTTACTGTTGTTTTTTATTTTTTTTCCTAGTAGATTTATGCACTAATAGATCTTTTGGATTTGCCATGCTCTCTTGCTGCAGTTTCATCTTTCATCTTTTGTGTCTGCTAAAGATTTCCTACTTACTAATCTTAGACTATCTCGTGAGTTCTAACAAACGGGTATTTGGTGTCATTGGAAAGAAAGCATAACTTTTTTTTTTGTCTTGGTTGGGGAGGAAGATAAACATCAGATATTTTAAAACTTAAGGGTAATTTACCTTTAAAAACTGAAGATGTTTCTACTTGCATTTAAAACTTAGGTTCTGAATAGGGTGCTATTTACATTCACAATATCGGTCACTTTTTATAAACAGGAATATTGAGGTCAAATAACTTTTTAGAGTATACATCTTCCTTGAATTTGTTGTATTATAACATACTGTCCAATTTTGCAGAATTTAAACATTAGGTTAATAAATAAAAGAAGGAGAATAAGGTGTTTAAATGTACTCTACTTAATAGACTAATTTAATCACCTCTAACAAAAAAAAAGGTTAAAAAAATGTTTGCATTAGAGTCAGCAGTTTGTGGGTGATTTGGGAGTGAGGTGATCACCTATGGTTTTCTTTTTAAAATGGTGGTGTACAGAAGCATTATAGAAACATCAAATGTGTCAAAAGTCTGTTAAAAAATGCCATAGTTATAAATTGTAATTGATCAAAGCATTTTTAGGTGAGTTTTTTTTTTCAGTATAGTGGCAGTTAGAATAGCTAAAAGCAGGTTCTGGCCTCTATTCAGGTAGTTCTTTGTAGTTGGGATCGACTTGAAAGAAAAAAAGTCCTAAGCACTGTGTGGGAGTTGGTTTTGCTTTAATTACTGAACTGTGGAGGGATCCGAAACCGAAGTTCTTTCTGCCTAAGGATGTGGCAAAATTCTGCAGTAGTTTACATTATGCTGCAGTATAGCCTTCCTTCCAAAGTACCAAGTCAGTGATGTGTGGGGATTTTGACATTTTTTAATAGGCTAAATTCAATACATTTTACTTAAAATTGCCCGGGCTTTGACACATAGTAAATTGTTTGTTAAATGTTAGGGACCAGATGGTGGCACAGCATTAACACAGCTGTACGCACAGAGGGAAAAGTCCTGGATTTACATACTGGGACCTCTCTGAGCATGCCAGGTATGCAGATGCCAATAATCTATTTGGCTGAGATGGGTGGGATCATGTCATGAAGACCCCATGGGCTGCCATCTTGCTCCCTCATTTCCTCTCAGAATCTTATGTACAGTGAACTAGCTAACAGTGAAATAGTCTTAAGACTAGCTGACTTTGTTAATATATAGAGGACATCACTGCCTAAAAATAACTTTTTCTTGTAACAGTGTAAAAGTGATTTTTTTTTTAACACTAAGATTTATTTGGAAAGTGAATTTTTTTGTTTTTAGATTTTTGCTATAGGGCACATGTACTTGCCAGAGACAGAGAGGAAAAGTGAGAAATCACCCCCTCCCCCGGGGGGGGAATTGCCATTCCACATACAATCCCTTCTCCATTCTCATGGGATTTTGCATGGTACACACATGCATGTATTGGGCGTGGTTTTCCAGCCACCAGGTTCAGTACTCTAACCATGGTCAGCCATGTAGGAGTCCAATGTCTTTTTTGGGGGCGGAGTGGGAGAGAGGCTTTTGATATAGGGCGCATGCGCTTGCCAGAAAGAGAGAGACAGCAAGCAATCACTCCCCAGGGGGGTGGCCATGCTGCAATGCCTTCTCCATTCTCGGGATCTTGGGCACGCACACACACACGCCCGGTCCGGGGCTCGAACTGCAGTCGACTACATGGGAGTCCAGTGACATAGCCATTACTAGCTAACTGCTGGTCCCGGAGTCCAATATCTTAAACACCATGCATCTGCTGGCCTTGGAGGTGAGTTTTAAAGTACCTTTTTAAAAAGATTTTTGCTGTATGGCAAATGGACTCATGCGTGCAAGAGAGAGATAGCAAGAAATCACCTCTCAGGGAGATAGCCATACTACAATCCCTTCTCCATTCTCCTTTCAGGATTTTGGACATGCACACATGTTCCTGATGTGAGTTCTAAGCCACCGAGTCAGACTTGAACCACGGTCAACTGTATAGGACTCCAGTGATGAAACCTTTACACCATCTGCTGGTCCCTTATAGCACCTTCTTAAGAGAGAAGTTCAGTTTATATTTAATACTAGAAACCTGTTTTACCCTTTGAAAGCAGATAAGAAAGCCCTTGCTTACCCAAGAGGGGTAACAAATCATTGTATTATAGTAGTCACTGTATCATATACTTAAGTTATTCTGATTGGACCTACGTATTGTTTATAGGAAAAAGACAAATCACTTGTAAACTTTAGTGTTAATCTGTAAAATGGAGGCAATAAATACTGCTTCAGTCACCTCAGAAGATTAATGTGAAGCTCAAATAGGGTACCTAGTTCAGGAAGGCTATGTAGTGGTGAACTGCTTAGTATGTAAAAAAGTTTAAATGCTAGAGTTCCAGACTGGCAGATTGCCCATTGTAAGTAGGTTGCTGGACTCCCACGTAGTCTTTCCATGGTTTGAGTCCTGGACCTGGCAGCTTAAAAATCATGCCGGGTGCGTGTGCATGCCCCAAATCCCGAGAGGAAAATGGAGGAGAGGCGACTGCCGTGTGGCTATCCCTCCGGGGTAGGGGGGGATTTCTCACTTTCTGTCTCTCTCTCTCTCCCTGGAGCTCATGCCGTATAGCAAAAATCTCTCTCAAAATACATAAAAATAACTCAATTGTTACTCTGATAAAGTAAAAATAGGAGGGGTCTTCAAAATGTTTCATAGAGGGTCAGGTGTTGAGTGGCACACTGGTAGCACAGCTGGACTCAGGGATGGTCCTGAATTTTGTGTTCAGACTTAACTGAGAACACCAGAATTTTGCCCATGATCTAGGCCAGCTGAGATTGGGGATAGATTATGACACATTGGGTGCTCTTGCTCTTGTGGTAGAAATAAACTTTTTTAAAAAGTTAATGGAAAACACAGGAATGATGCATAGGTATCAATTTTTATGCACCAAAATAAATTTGTACCTGGATTTCATTTTTCTGTGAACTTTTTAAAGTCCTCCCCTCATGCCAAACACTTATATAATGCATACCAAAGCCAAGTGCGTGGAGACCTTTGGATTTATATTTCTGTTTGAATTGTTTTATAGCTTAGTAATAAAACATAGATACAGATATAATATGTATCTTCACCTAAAAGTAAGACTACACTTAAAAGTGAGTTTTTTATATGTAAGACTTTAAAAATTGCTATGAAACTTGGAGGTAATCTAACACTAAAGGCTTTCAAGGCTGAGAAGAAAAGACATGTTCTTGTGAGTAGCTCTGGACTTTTAAGATTTCCATTCTACCTCAATATATTAAAATGAAGCATAAATATGTAAACTTTCACTCAGAAGAGTAAACATTATATAATGAAATTGAGTATAAATAGTATACACAGTCTTCTATTTGACCTAAATACTGGTTCTAGAAAATTCAGAGTTCATCAGAAAGTCTTAAATTTAAGCTACAATATTGAAATATGTTCACTGACTATCATAAATTTATAGTTTTTTAATTTATTTTTTAGTTTTTCCACTGGGTGTGTGCACTTGCCAGAGAGAGAGAAAGAGAGAGCTAGAGAAAGTGAGAAATAACCCCTCAGGGAAGATGGCCATATCACAATCCCTTCTCCATTCTTGAGATTTGGGGCATGATTTTCCATTCACCAAGTTTAGGACTCAAACTGCAGTCGGCCATGTGGGATCCAGTTGCCATAACCTCTGAACCACTTGCTGGCCCTCAGATTTATAGTTAGTCTGTGTTTTTTATTTTTAGTTTTATAAATAAAAGTATAAATTTTGAAGTGAAGTATCAGGTTATTCCCATTAAGGATAAAAGTGTTCAAAGGCATAGAAAAAGCACACACAAAAAGAACAGCTCTATATTTACCACTATCACCACCCAACATTCTTCATATTTTATATCTTGTTTATGACTTAAAGCATTACCAATTGAACTGAAATTCCATATTTACCTCTTTCTGAGCTTAGTTCCTACCTCATTCTTTCATCAGTTATTCATTACTTTAAATTTACTGTTTTATTCAATGGTTACTTTTCAAGGGGCATTTGTCCTATGTTCTGTAACCTCCATTTCATTTCTACCTAATTATAAAAATGCTGTAAACACTATACTACTACTGGTAAATAGATTAAAATAGTACAATTTTGTCACCCACCACATAATTTGTAAGTTGTCAAGACTATGATATTTGATCTTTTATCAAATCTCATGACATTTAACCAATTTATTAAGGTTTTAAAATCCTTTTCAATAAATACTGAATTGTCTTGAGTTTCACATTCTTAAAAGTGTGAAAAAGAGCTAGCTTTAGCTTTTAAAACAGGAAATTTGTGTAAGATTGTTAAATACAAACACACCCTTTCTATTGTGTTGTCAAAAAAGTCAGAACACATTTATGCATAGAAAACCAAAAAGTTAAGCATGCCTTTTCTGACAGCCCAATAGCTTCACATTAAAACCACCTTTCTCTCAACTCCCTTTTCATCCTTTGTTCCTCCTCACTTTCATTTCAGTGAAGATTATTTGGCATCTCTCTTCTTAAGATGTTAGTGTTGTGTAGGATTTTTGAGTCAAGGAAGTTTAACTCTGTCATGAGAAACTTCAAACATTAAAAAAAATACATATATAGTAAATCCCCCATTACACGTGTTAACTTAAACTTGTTTCCTCCACCTATTCTCTCACATTAATGCAAACCCCAGACATATTTTATCATGAATGTTGGCCTATTTTATTTCTAGCATTTTATTCTTGGTCATAGTTGCCATTCCCTAGTAATATCTGGGCTAGCCTAGCTTGTCAACATTACCTATCTTCAAATCCTAGAGTCTTGCTACTAAAAATGTTGTCACCAGACCAGTGCAATATCACCTGGGACCTTATTAGAGACTCAATCTCTGATCCCATCTCTGATATGCTGAATCTATATTTTGACAAGGTTTGTGGGTTAGCCGTTTGAATATACAAGTTTGAGAATCACACTAGAATACGCTTTTCTCAGTTCTGTAAAAATCAGTTTCAAAGAGTCCCTTAAATGTGAAAAATTGTATTTCATTGGTAATTTTAAGTTAAAGTTACTCTAAAGAAGTATTGTAACAGGAATAATTGGAGAACAGTTAATAATTGGAAATGGACTCTGGTTATCTAGCTCCTGATCTCTCTAATAAGCAGTTCTGGAAAGGTCAAATGACAGGTTAGCAATATACTTATAGTGAGTTTCCTATAATTAGAATACAAGTCCCTAGATTTCCAGTCCAGTCCTCCAGTGTATTATACTGAATAAATAAAATATAAAATAAAAATAACAATCTATAACAAAATGTAGCATTGGACATCTGAAAACTAGTAGCTTTAAGACTTAAAAGCCTATATTTTCTCATCTGTAAAATGGAAGTACCTATTTCATATGTTCAGTTACAAGGATTATGTGAAATACAGTTCTAGTTCACTGATAGCTTTGCTTTTCCCCTGTCTTGGGGGAGGAGGGATTTGGGGCATTCCATTTATGGAAGGTTTTTTTCCCTCGAAAGACCAATTTTGACCTCTTTAAGTATTCAGAAGATGTTTATGGGACACTTGTATGCATTGTACAAAACACTGTGATAATTAAAAACACAATACTGTCAGTTTTTCTGTAACATTGAGAAAACAAATTCGTTCCAATATATTTTATATGAGGGAGTGACTTCAGCAGAATGTGAATTTCATTACATGTGATTCTCATACTGAGAAATATTAGGTAAAAGCAGGGACCTGCACCCAGCTGAGCTGGGCTCTATAGGAATATACAGACGCATAGATACACATCTCTGAGACAGCTGTCAGCCTCCTCAGTTCTCCAGGTATGAATCACTCATCCACATCTGGAGTTAACTTCCCCTCCAATTTCAGTTAACCTTCCTCCTAACACTTAATAATTCACAAACTAAATTTTCTAACACCTTTCTCAAGCAAACAAGATCTTTTTCTGTTTTTAGGTTTTTGCCATAGGGTGTATGCATTAGCCAGAAAGGAGAGAGACCAAGACAGGGAAAGTGAGAAATCTGGCCACACCATAATCCCTTTCCATTCTCCTCTCAGGATTTTAGGCGCGCACACACACACACACACACACACACACACACACACACACCAGCATGAGTTTCAAGCCACTAGGCTCATACTCAAACCACTGTCAACCATGCGGGAATCCAGCCACCATAACTGCCATGCCACCTGCTGCCCCCAGATATTTTTCAAGATAAAGGGTCAATATATAGTAGTGTTTATGTATTTAATAACCATTTAACATAAGCAAAAATATACTGCCATTTTTTTAAATTTACATATTGTCACTGATTTTGGATTTTGTGCCCCTAACCTTACCTTTTCCCCTGTAAGTCCTATAAGATTTTTTTTGTATGATTTTTGCATAGCATGACAATTTGGAAATGCTTATGCTGTGTTATAATAGAACTTTCCAAGGTGCTGTTAGTCTAATTCACATAATGGTATATAGCAAAATAATGTAGCATTGGACATCTGAAAAACAGGATCTGAAGTTGGCCATGTTTTCGTATACTGGCATGGTAGTTTGAGCAAGGCACTTCAGGTATGTGAGCCCATTTTCTCATCTCTAAAATGGAGCTGCTGATAGTCATGTCCTTTCTGCCTTATGTGGTTATTTTTAGTTTCAAATAAGATAATTATAAAATAGATGATACAGAAATACATAATTTGAAATGTCTAGTGGTATAGAAATTACCTTTGGATTGATTTTAAGGTAAAATGCTTATAACAGTTTCTCTGAGCAAATGGAGATACTTTTTAATCTCAACTGCTATGCTTTTTTCTCTCTACATCACACCAAATAACAGCATACAGAGTTATGATTGATTTATTACCTTGACTGTCCATTTCTGTTTGTTTTATGTAATAATTGAATTTAATTATTTGTATCTATCTGTAAAATTAACTGCAGGAGAGCAGCACCAGAAGAGATAGAGTGCAGTTTTAAAAATTGTGTTAGTGTAAAACATCCAGTATTATGCTTTCAAATGAAATAGCTCCTAAAAATAAGTATTTCTACCAACTTGAAACATAAACCATCATTTTAAAAGTTGATTTGAGACTTTATTTGCTAACATTTAACTTAATGTCTTGAAAGTCTTCTACTCATTTGCCAACCGAGATGCTGTGGGTGAAACAACACCTAAAATACAATTGCTTCCTCTCATGATGCATTGATTTGGGTGTGAGATAAGTAAACAAGCATTTATATAGTTTTGATACATTTTATGGAGAAAGTACTGGGGGCTGGTATGGTATGGTTAAACTTTAGTGGTTAGGAAAAAGATTCTTGGAGCTATATTTAAGAGTTACCTGGGCTGGAGGGGTGGGTGAGGGATGCAAGTGTGGCAGACAACAGCTTGTTTAAATAAATAAAATTTTAAAAAGTAGCCCTGGGTCTTTCAGGGGAAAGATCAACCAGCCCTAACCTCTTTCATCAGAAGTTTCACAACTAGAGCGAGAAGGACTGACGTAGGGGTTGATGCAGAGGACTTTGGGGGAAGTATTGCCTCTTTTCCTCTCCCCTGATTCTTCTTCCAATAATGGTCTCCTGACCTTTACTGCAGAGGGATATGAAGGGAGGGAAGAGGTTCAGAAGAAAGATTGGAGAGGGGTCTCTCCAGCAGTCAACTCCATTTGCAATAAAGCCCTATAACTTTGAGGGGAATAAAAAAGATTATGGCTTCCTGGAGAAACTGAAATTTATCATGGCTAGTTAAAGAAGCAAATAGAGAAATATGTGTTTAGAAAGAAAGAAATCAGATTATGGACCATGATAAGGCATTTGGACCTGAAGACCAGTTGATATTTAACTATTGATCAAATGGACATAAGACCAATTTAGGTTGATAAGAAGGGTGAGTTTGTCATGTTCAGTCATGTATCCCTTTTGAATTGATTTTATTTTCTGCTAATTCTAAAACAACATGTAAATAAAAATATTTACTTAAAACATCTAAGAACTGCAAACAAAATTTGATACTCTTTTTAAAAATACAAGAAGAATTTGAAAAGAATTTTGTTGAACAGTATGAAAAAGTAAACCCTTACTCAATAAGGAGTTGACAGTTTAAACCGTATAATCATGCTTCTCAAAGGATTAGACAAAGTGATAGAACAAACCTGGATGTTTTTGGAATATCTTTTTTATGATTAAACTTTTTCTCATTAAACCAAACATACGTTAGGAGAAAGCAAAACAAAATCTTGTGTGCTAAGATTAAAAGGAAATTTTGAAGCCATTTCATCTACTATACATTTAGGGCTATTTTAGGCTACTCTTCAAGGCCACCCAGGAATGTTTAGGCTGCTGTTTTGGCTTAAGAAGTCTGAGAATCAACACTTGAATATAGACATTTAAAATCTGAAACTTCAATGTGAAGTCAAAATAATCTAAAACAAAGTACCCTTTATAAATTCTTTTACCATTGAAAAAATTTTGAAACTTCACAATTAAGATTAGACTGTATAGGGAACCAGCAGTTAGAGTAATGGCTATGCCGCTGGACTCCCACGTAGTTGACCGCGGTTCGCGTCCTGGACCTGGTGGCTTAAAACTCATGCCGGGCGTGTGTGCGTGCGTGTCCAAGATCCCGAGAGGAGAAAGGAGGAGAAGGGATTGCAGCGTGACCATCCCCCCGGGGGGTGATTTCTCGCTTTCTGTCTCTATGTCTCTGTCTGTCTGGCGAGCGCACGCGCCCTGTAGCAAAAACCTCTCCCCCCCAAAAAAAAAATATATATATATAAAAAAGATTAGACTGTATAAATAACTTGTTATTGAGTAGATATAATTTAATTGTAATTAGCTTAAAAACGTTTGACCTTTCCAAGTGGATGAAAGACCTCTCATTCATTCTATGTTTTATATATTTACTTCATAAATCTCAAACCATCTTAACACATGGCCCTAATAAATGCAAAATAGTATGCAGAATAAGTGGAAAAATTAATCCAAGTTTTGTTTTCATCTGCCACCACACTATTTACATAAATTGTAAATCTTAACACAATATACACAGTACTAGTATACCAATACAGAAGTGTTCCAGTTTTTCTTTTTTTCAGTTTTTGCTTTAGGGCATGTGCACTTGCTGGAGAGAGTGAGAGAGAGAAAGTGAGAAGTCATCCCCTAAGGAAAATGTCCATGCCAGGGCCAGGCTTCAGTTCCTTCTACATTCTCTCAGGGATTTGGGGGACACACAGGTATGTATCTCAAGTTCCTGGGTTCAGGACTCAAACTGTTCAGTTCTTCGTTAGGACCCAGCCACCCTCACTGCGCCACTGATTGGCTCTCCCTTTCTGTTAGGGTTGGACAATCTAAGTGTGTGATTTCTTATAGATTACTGAGGCAAATAATAGGAAACAAGTCAGATTATAAAATAAGACAAGTCCTAAGTGTAACAAGATTTCTGGAAGAACATAAGCACGGCCAGGTGTGTCCTTTTTCTGTTGTATCTACACTACACTCAACAATCAACATCTTTCATCCTGTGAGATTTAGCATCATGGTAAACTCTCCCTGTCTTTCCTAAAAAAAAAAGAAAAAAGAAAAGAAAAGAAAAAAAATAGAGAGAGAGAGAGAAAAGGAAAGGAAAGTATTTCCTAGGGAGCCAACAGCAGCTGTTTAACAGTTTAAAAATTTGAAGTTCAGCACAAGAAGCAAAATACTCATTATTTTGTTGTGATGAAGACTCAGATCAATTAAGGCGTTCCTGCTTGTGGACCACTCTAGCTTTGTTAGATTTGCAGTGTAAGAAGAGGACATACACCTTAAGTCTTTATGTATTACTTACACTAAATGCATACTGTCCACTGAAGGTAGCCCTTCAGTGAAGGAAAGATGAAAAAAACTTTTTTGAATACTGTCCTTGATCCTGGTCTCTTATCTATATAACTCATCTCTGATACAATTTTAGATCAACGTTTCTTCTGTCTTTGGATGTGAATCTTTATATTTTTATTATAAGACGTAAGTGGTATTTTCTATCTTTATCCTATAGGACGAGTATGAGAATATCTGTTTTTCAGATAAAGGGGGGTTTAGTAAATCTTCAGAAATGACACACTTGTGTTGGAGCAGTGGTAACAAATCTGGCATCCAGTAGATCTGGATTTGCCAGTGTCCTGTAGTAAGAGCTAAATCCAAAAGAATATTTTCTAGCAATACTTACATATGCTGAACTCTTTGCACATAATAATTTAATTCCTTATCAACAGTGTGAGGAAAATTTTACTCCAATTTTAGAGAAAGTGTGAGGATCAGTTGATGTTAGTACCAAGATTTTATAGGAAATGATAAAACCTGAACCTGTGTTTTAAACACTTAATTCTCCCACTGTGATTCCAGCCCACAGACTTGGAGTGATAATGCTGTATCATGCAGCTCTGAAGGATGTATAATATTCTTCTGACACATTTATTCTTTATTCTGTCTCACTGCTCTGCCTACCTCAGACTCTAGGGTTTGGAATCGAGTGATGGGCAAATAAACACAAAGCTAGTCTCACTTTCCAGTCGGCATGGGTTATTTCCAGAGACCAGGTGATAGTATTCATAGCTATTAACTCTTCAGATTGGATAGGTACATCGAGATCTTGGTTCTTATCCTCTGTTTTAAAGAAATGTGGGTGGCTAGCAGGTGGAGTAATGGTTTCATCATTGGACTTCCACGTTGTTGACCATGGTTCAAGTCCCAGACCTGGTGGCTTAAAAACTTGCACTGGGGCATATGTGTGTGTGCCCAAAATCCCAAGGAGAAAGGAGAAGGGTTTGCAGTGTAGCCATCCCCCTAGAGGGTGATTTCTTGCTTTCTATCTCTGTCTTTCTGGTGAGCACACACACCTTATGGCAAAAATCTCTTTTTTTAAAAAAAAAATAAGAAACATGGGTATGTTGTGTATGTGTAATAATAATAGTCTTCTGCCCCAGTCAGAATAGCTGCTTACTTTCTTTTTTCTTAGAGAGTTTTACTATAGGGCACATATGCTCCCTGGAGAAAGAGAGACAGAGACAGAAAACAAGAAATCACTCTCTAGGGGGGCTGGCCACACCGCAGTCCTTTCTCCTCCATTCTTCTCTTGGGATCTTGGGCACACACGCATATGTGACCACATGAGTTTGAAGCCTGCTTAAGTAGGCCACTGAATACCCTGCCACCTGTGCCGGTGCTGGCCAATGGGCTCTGATTTCTCAGTATTTCTGCTTTCGCTGACCTCAATGAAGTGAGGCCTCAGTACACTCTGAGTTTAATACACTGGCCTCCATTTCTACCAGGGACCTTTTCTTGGTACTGCCTTCAACATCTGTAGTCAGACTTTTGATTTCTCAGGGCTTCAGTCTATAGCAGGTTATAAAATGGGCCTCCACTAACTAGCTCCAATCAACTCATCCTTGGGCTTCAGCACACTAACCATTGCTGGGCCAGCCTGGGGCATAATAGTTAAGGTGGCTGGATTCTACATGACTAATGCATGATTCAAATCCTGAACCCAATGGTTTGAAAAAAAACTGGGTGCTGGTATGTGAGTGCCCAAAATCCTGAAAGGAGGGAGAGAGAGAGAAGGAATGCGGCAGTGACCATCCCCCAGGGTGGGTGATTTCTCACTTTCCTTCTCTCTTTGTCTTTTTCCAGCAAATGCACATGTCCTCTGGCAAATCAAACAAAAAACAAGAATTGCTATAAACAAGATCTACAGAAATAATTTTATACAGTTGTCAAAGTCACAGAATCTAAGTGATGAAGTTGAAATTCTGACTTAGGTCTGTCTCTAGAACCTACATTCATCAGCAGCACTATGCTAGCTCTTTATTGGTAAGAGCACATGCGCTCGTCAGAGAGAGAGAGAGAGAGAGAGAGAGAGAGAGAAATTATCCCCCAGGAGGAATGGCCATGCTACAATCCCTTCTCACTATGGCCTTTCTAACTGAATCAGCTAAGTCCACTCTTGGATCAGTGCCAAAGTCATTTATTCTCTACCTGACACTTGCACCCTACACTTTTCTGTGTTTTTTCTTTTCTGAATGAACCACTGCCACTCTCTCTGACCTTTTCACTGGGCCTTTGGGACCCTCACACCTATTCCATGCAAAACAAAATCCCCTGTATCCTTAGTGTTCACATAAAGGTCTTATCCACTATTAACTAAAACCTAGTTCTCGTGTGTATCCCACAGGGTCAGAAGGTAGCACATGATCTTTTTCTCCCAAGAGTTGTTTCTCACCATCCTCAACTTCAAATAAAAGTTACTACTACAATGAAACCTTTGCATCTGACTATGCCCTCTTCTACCTGTTTCATCTCTACGATTGGCAACCTCCTATTCACTATTTTCATTCATCCAAGACTTTCCCACCTAGCTTTTTTTTTCTATCCAGGTCCTGACACCCTGAATGATTTCCTATCTATGTTTATGACCTATACAAATATTTATGGAATATGTTTTTTAGAGTTTCTTGTTCTCCTAAACTTCAGGGACCCAAAATTCCACAACACCCCTTCCTGTAACAACATATTGTCTTTATTTCCCAGAACTGTTGTAACCTCTCAAAACTTGAACTTCAACAAACATCTTGGGGATTTTTGCTTTTCTAATCCTCTCTCTCTCCGGAATGTACTTAGCACATTATTCTTAAGAAATACAATTAGATCTAGGAAATAAAGATTTCGATTTCTCAGTCCTAATATACCTGACTTTGAAAACAGACTGTGTTCCTTTATATTCATAGTCTGGACCCAAGAACTGGTCATCTGAACTACTATATTACTGAAATCATCTTTTTTGTTCCTGTGTGCTTATGACATGCCTGCCAACAAATCTCAATCCAGATCTGTATCAAGATCTATATTCTTTATTTGAATTGCTAAGTACAGTTGAACAAAATCTTCCACCATTGCAGATTAGCTCAATTCAGCAACACATCTTTTAATTATTTTTAAGGAACAAGTTTAATTCCCTTTTTCTTTCTCATTTCCCTTAACCTACATACACATATACTCAACTTTACCACCAGCAAATATAGAACACTGAACATGACTTCTTGTACATGTTTGTCCTGACTGGAATGTTCTTTCGTCCTTCCTAGACTGTTGATTTGCATTTGCCCATAAGACTGGATTTCTCTGGAATTCTCTGACTTCTCAGTATAGCCTTGGTAATTTGTACTCTGCTAACAAATTCTGTCACTGCACTTGCCTAATTTGTTCAAGCCAAAGTTACAAAAGTGATCCACTGTTTAGCACAGAAAGCATATAGCAACCACATCACCAAGATAGGTATTATATAATATATAGATAGATAGATATAGATATATAGATAGAGAAAGATAGATATAGATATAGATATAGATAGATATAGAAAGATAGATAGATAGATGATAGATAGATAGGTAGGTATAAAATTGTCCTTTGAGAGCACATGAGAAGAATAGTTCATGCCAATGAAGTGACATTTCAGTAGGATACTGAGGGTACATAAGCATTTTCCAGGAAGAGAAATGAATGAAGAAGACATCTTGGGTATAGTGAAAGATATGTACAGAAGCAGAGTAATGGAAAGATATGTTCAGCTCATATAAATAGTTCAATATTGATGTCAGGTAGGGAGTGGCAAGATGGGAGGTTTTATCTGTCATGCCGAGAGTAGTCTGCCCCGTAGATTGAAATAACAAATACTTTAAGAAGGGTTTAATGTGATCAAGTTTGTATTAGAAAGTAACTGGTTTAAATGATGAGGATGGTTTGCTATGAAGAAAGCCTGGAGTGACTGACATCAGTTGGAGAAACTTGGAATAATGCAGGTTAGAGATAATGGTTTGGGCTCAGGCAGCTGATGTAGAAAAATGTGAGGAATTTTTCATATTTGGCCTGGGAGACTGACTAGATGAGAGAATATGAAAGTGAATAAAGAGTCAGTGACCCAAGAGCTAAAGTGTTATTTGTGTCAGGAAAAAATTGGGAGAAGTAGCTCCTGTAGTGTGGTGTAACAGAGTGAGAAGATGATGAATTACGTATCAGTTTAAAGAGCTATTGAAACACGCACTTATGTTGTACAAGCATTTATGAATCACAGAAAAGAGTTGGGAGTGGAGATAATATTTGGGGAGACTTTTGGTCATACCTTAATAGTTTAAGCAGTGGGAATGGATAAGATTATGGAGAGCGGATATTTATATTTTTTATCTATTTTATGTTCTATCTGTCCTCTGTGTCCAAGTAGACTATGTGCTCATTGAGGGCTGGGGTTGAGTCAGATTTTTATATGCTTCTAAAAGCCTGGCAGCAGAAAATGATACTTTCAAAATGAATGGGAATTTGCTTAAGAACTTTTTCTGTCTTTGCTCTTTTATATTTAAAGCACTTTTCTTTCTTTGCTTATGCACTCTCTCTTCAATTCAGCACAGAGAGTAATTTAGAAAGTAATTTCAGGCAAGGTGCATAATATAATGAAATTCCACCACAGGGAAAAATTGGAATGCTCTGTGGAACTACTATATAACTCTAGACACAGTTTCTTTTCACCTTAGAGACTTTTCAAGAACATAGAAAAGTCATTTTTTTAAAAATGATGTTGATAATTTATTGTAACTTCTATTATTCTGCTTTGAAGATTAAATATATGCTAATCAAAAAGGCTACAATATACAAATAGGCCTGGGTACTATATGGTTTTTACCAAATGTATGAAAAAGAGCTTAGAATATCACTGCTCATTCTATAATCATATAAATTACTTACAGGTACAATAGAAGTTATACACAATTCCACATCTACACATATACTTTGTATTGATAACCCAAATCTATATTTGCAGATACTTGTTAAAATTTCATTTCTTTATATGTCATTTTTTTCTTTGTATTTTTCTCTGTCTTACTGGCTTTTTTCCTCTTTTATCCCTCCTCCCCATCTCCTTGTTCCATTAAAATCTCAGAGTTAAATAAGCAATTTTCTAAGATGTCCTTGTCAGGTGACATTATGGAAATTATTTGAATATCATTGCTAAGCCAGGTGAGCCATTTAAAAATGTAAATAATCTGCAATACTATGAATCTAGCTGATGAAGAGCAACCTTAGTGTTGATTGATTTATTAGAATCTTTTCCTGATTAGTAATTGCTTCAAAATCTCTTTGCTATGGTTCAGTTTATCTTTTTTAGAGCTGGTTCATAATATATGGCTGTAAAACTATCAAATCTGTAATAAACATTCCATGTCAGTAGTTACCCGTACTTTTTTAGTCAGTGACAGAGGACCAGTAACTACATTTTTTACACCTATTGACTCACATTTGATCCTTAGTTGACATTATTAATGATCTGATTTATAAATATTTGAAAGTTTTTTCACTAGTCCTACTCAGCACTATATTTTTCCTGAAGTGTTCTATTTTAAAATATATATTATGGAAACGAAACAACATTTAGGTCAAATGTTTAGGTTTTTACCCATTTTTTTTTCTTTTTAAAAAACTTTTTTATTTTCCCAGTGTGTGTGTGTGTGTGTGTGTGTGTGTGCGCGCACATATCGAAGAGAAACAGACAAGAGAGAGGGGAAGAAAGCACCCTGCAGTGGCATGTCATCACACCAGAATCCCTTCTTCATTTCTCATCCTGTTGGGATTTGGGACATGCACACATACACACATGCCTTGTTTGTTTTTCAAGCTGCTGGGACCGAGACGCAAACGACGCAGTTAGCCATGTGGGATCCCCTAAACCATTAGGTCATAGGCTGGCCAAGTTTTCAGTCATTCTTTAAAATAACTTACTTTAAAAGAAAATATATAATCATGACCTTGGCATTTTGAACTAGAGCTTTATTTGAAATTCACGAACACAATTTAAAGAAACACTGTCTTAAAGTCATCTTATGCTATAATGAAGCAGCTAGAAATTTCATTTATTCTCAAGTTAAATCTCAGGAAACATACATTATCATAAGAAATCAGTGAGGGCTAAAATACTACTTTGACACTGTAGTTTTAATTTATTCATATAACTCCAGAGAAATGTCTATCAGTCAATCACAGAAATTTTATTGCCTATTACATTTATTTTTTAATATAAATTTCAATTTAGGATTCTCTGAGGGTAAGTACTCTGGGTATTGCTACTGTTATCACACATGTATCTTCTTTTATTTAACTATAGATTCATCAGGAATTTCGCCATACTCTCCATGTCACAGATGTGGTTTTGTAGTGAGAGTAGGATTTAAGTACAATACTTAATAATTCAAGAATCTGTGTTTATGCCTGATTTTAAATAATTTACTTAAAGATAAGAGTTATGTTTTGTATAAGAATGCTTTTCATTTTGGAATTAACATTAAAGTTATTTGGGCAGTTATGATGATCATAACAACCATGATTTACTGATGCCAAGTCTAATACTTGCAATATCCCTGACAACATTAGGGCAAATCATTTACTAAAATAAGGATAAATGCATCTCTTTTTAAATGTTCATTGGTAGCTAACAAACATATATACTGTTTTGTTCCAAAAATCCTTAATTTTTATTAATTTCTCAAAAGATTTTTGAAGTATAATCAATTGTGTACCTTTAAATCAATTAACGTATCTTTTTCTTAAATTTAGAAATTTAACTTGTCTCAAAAATCAGAAGGTGGCATACCCCAAGTATTATAGATAAAATACGATTTCACTTTGTGATTCATTTAAATATTAAGTTTGTTTTGCATCTAGAGACATACATAGGTTTTATTTGTTAAATCTTATATCCTTCCTTGTAAAGTGTGGCTTAGTTCTATTCCATTTATGTTTGATCTGGTAAGAATTGTTGATACCTAAATAGATCACCTGTTTGAAATGATACAGTATTAGTTTAAAATGAATTTATAATTCCTGAAGTTGATAAGGTAGGAAGGAAAAACTGGGAAGATTCTATCTAGAGTAAAAATTTTGAGCATTTTTTTTATATGATTATGTTAAATGAAGCTTTATCTGTTTGATTTTAGGTTTTAGCTATAGGGCATGTGCACTGGCTGGAGAGAGAGAAGGAAAGTGAGAAATTACCCCCCAGGAGGGATAGCCACAATGTAGTCCCTTCTCATCCATTCTCCTCTCAAGATTTTGGGGCACACATACCCAGCATGATTTTAAGTTGCCAGGTCTAGGACTTGAACCATGTTCTGCCATGTGGGAGTTCAGTGCCTTACCATCATGCCATCTGCTGGACCAATTAATCATTTTTTTAAAAAAAATTGATTGGATAAGGTATAGTTCAAAATGCTTACTTGGAACTTAAAAGTAAACAAGCCATTTTTTTTAAAAAGAGAGATTTTTGCTATAAGGTGCTTACTCTTACCAGAGAGTTGAGGGGAGACAAAGAGACAAAAAGTAAGAAGTTACCCTCCAGGGAAGATGACCACACCACAATCCTTTCTTCTCTTGGGATTTTGGGCACATATACACATGTGCCTGGCATGAGTTTCAAGCTGTGGGGTCCAGGACTCAAACCACAGTTGGTCATCTGAGAGTCCAGCAATGTAACCATCACACCATCTGCTGGTCTCAATAAATGATTCTTAAACAAAAAGTTAATCTGTTTATTTCATCTGTAGTGAAGCTATTTGTACAACCCAAGGTTTTTGAAGCCTTCATCCTACTACATTTATTTAGTTTAATTATATGTTTTATCTGGAAAATGTTCATTTTATCATGAAAAATTCTTTGCTTTAAAACAATATATAAGGGAACACATTAAAAAGTCTAGGAGAGTGAGTCAGTATTGACACTGATTTAAATCTGACCTTGAATAAATAATTTAACCATTTCATCGATAAATTTACTCATGAATAGATTTATTATACTTAATTGATGCAATTTCATAGCAACTAAAGTATCTTTTCATCTAGGAAAAAATCTTTCCATCTATTTCTATTTCTACAGAAAATAACTGAACTTTAAAAAAATGCTGACAGTTTTCATTCCCATTGTACAAATGGCAGGTGAAAAAGCTGTGAAGCAGGATACTAAGAAGAAACATGAAGCCGATAAGGCTATCAGGGGGCAAGGTTAAAAAAGGTCACCCCAAAGCTAAAAATCCCAAGAAAGGGAAGCCCCATTGCGACTGAAACCTGGTCCTAGTCCGGGGCATCGGCAGATACCCCCTATCTGCCATGTATTCCAGGAAGGCCATATGCAAGAGGAAGTACTTGGCTACTGAATCCAGGATTCAAAAGAAAAAGGAGGAAAAGGTCTTGCCACTGTCACAAAACCAGTTAGTGAGGACAAGAATGGAGGTTTAACCTGGATGGTTAAACTTCTCAAAATGCTTGGATATTATCTTGCTGAAGATGTGCCTTGAAAGCTGCTGAGTCACAGCAAAAAAACCTTCAGTCAGCATGTGAGAAAGCTGCATGCCAGCATCACTCTTGGAAGCATCCTGATTATCCTCACTGGAAGCCACAGAGGCAAGAGATTGGTTTTCCCAAAACAACTGAACAGTGGCTTGCTACTTGTGACTGAACCTCTGGTCCTCAATAGAATTTCACTGTGTAGAACCTACCAGAAATTTGTCATGGCCACCTCCATGAAAATTGATATTAGCAAAGTAAAAATCCCAAAACTGTGGGAGGCTGCACACCAGCAAATATTGCCAGTTTCTCAGAAAGCAAAAAATTACACAATGCCAAAAGCCATGATTGACTTCCCTTCAAAACCTCACCTTTGAAACCATACTCAGATTGGCCACTAGAATCCCTCAGATTTGCATATCCAGCACCTCATGATTGGTCCAAAAGCAACCAATCATAACCCACCTTTTACAACCAATCATAACCCACCTTTTACAACCAATCACAGCCCACCAGCATGTATATAATCACGATGCCTGACCCACAATTGCCAGATGACCAGGAAGACGACACAGACTACCTGGAAGACCCTGAAGAGTTGTAATACTGCATCGTCTCCGGAAGACTCTGAAGAGTTGTAACATCGTGTCATCTCTGTGCTGCTCACAATAGACGACACAACCCTGAAGAGTTGTAACACTGCGTCGTCTCCGTGTTGTACCATGCTGCCCACGATAAACGGATGACCCTGAAGACACTGTGTCGTCTCCATGTTGTAACACTGCACCGCTTGTCCCGGCTCTCACTCCTTCCCTCAGGAAACCTGTTCGACTGTCCCTCCGGGTTGGGACACAAAACACCTCACCAATGTTTGTTTCAAGAAAAAGAAACTGGAAACTCAGACATCAGGAAGGTGAGTTCTTCACACAGACAAGGAGAAATACGGGATTACAGAGCAGTGCAAGGTTGATCAGAAAGCTGTGGACTTGCAAATTTTTCCAAAAATCAAAGCTATTCCTCAGCTCCAGGGCTACCTGTGATTCATGATTGCTCTTACAAGTGGAGTTTATCCTCACAAATTGGTGTTCTAAATTTCTTGCCAAGAACCGAATTAAATAACTGATCATGTAAAATAATGACAAATCATGCTTTTAATTGCAAATTAATTGGAGATTTGATCTCTAGGAAGAAAACCAATAAAAATATTCAGTAAATGGAAGAAAAACAATTATAGTATAGTTGGAAAAACACTGATCTAGATTAGAACTGGGTTCCTAAAATAGACCTATCCTTAATTAGCTTAAGGACTCTGAGCACTAGTTCTTTGACCCAGCTAATCATGGCCAGACTGGAAGATCTCTACAGGACTTTTAAAATATAACATCTATGATTTAAGATGCTAATAAGCCTAAGATATGCTAAATGTGAAATGATGACGAGTTCCTTGGAACATCATTACAGTTGTTTTAGATGGATGGGATCCTTCACAGAGTATATCAGCCAGGACTCAAAGAGCAAGGTCTCCAAAACATACTGTCATGATCAGTTGCTTGGTAGCATACTTTTCCTAAACAGTTCGTCTTATAATTAGGCTTTTCCATTTATATTTCTGAACTGTGGATCCAAAGAAAAAGAGAATTATCGGAATGAGGTCATGAAAAATTTGGGTTTTTCCTTCTTACTTGGTCCTCAGTGTGCCCCTGTCAATCATTTTCATTGATCTTGCACTCTTACTCTCCTTCTCCTCACCATGTAACTAAAACCTTTTCTCTAATAAATATGCACACACATATACATGCACACCCATAGGTCTAATATATATGTACACATGTGGCTCCGCTCAGTAAATTATCTTATGATACACTTTCCTTCTTCCCACCTCACATTTATAATCAGAATCAAAACTACCAACTAAAAACCTTCAACTTCTCTCTACCAACACAAACATCACATATGCCCTTCTCTGCAATTTCAGAGAATCAGCCCATCATATTCAATGACAATTAGTCCCAGTGCCCTTCTTTCTACTCTTTTAAGAGCTACATGAATTACCTTCTCCTTTATATTTATATTGTCCTTTGGGTTCTGTTTCAACCTATAAACATGTTCTATTTGCCCCAAATAATCACACACATGAAATACATACACACCTTCTTTGATCTTATATTCCCTTCTACATAAAATTTAATTTCACTTAATTCAAACTGCTTTTAGGTGTAATCTATAGCCAGTATTTCACACAACTTATTCCTTCCTTAGTCAATTGCAGTCTGACTTCTATCACTTAACACTCCTCAGAAATTGCTCTCACCAAATTATTAATGAGTTTCTAATTGTCAAATTTACTTGCAAGTGATTTATGTGTATCACTGGGTTTACTCCTCTAACATCCTATTATGTGTATATTATCATCATAGTATTGCAGATGAAGAACTTTGCTTGATAACTCGAGTCCCAGAAGTTAGCCTGACAGAATCATCTGAAGTTCTTAACTATTGAGTTAATAAATATGGCCAACCATTTACCATTTATATGTAAAAACTTTTCTTCAATGTTATAGAAATTTGCACTTTTTACATATGCGCTTCTTTCACTGTGAATTACTCTTTTTTCCAAATAGTTTATAGTTAAAAAAAAATTTTTTTTTTAGAGAGAGAGTCTTGCTACAGGGCATGTGCACTCGCTGGAGAGAGACAGAGAGAAAGCAAGAAGTTACCCTGGGGGGTGGCAACCCTACAATCCCCTCTCCTCCATATTCCTCTTGGAATTTTGAGCATGCACACACACGTACCTGGTGTGAGTTTCAAGCCATTTGGTTTGGGATTTGAACCACAATCATCCACGTGGGAATCCAGCAATATAATCAATATACCATCTGCTGTTCCCACAAATATTTTATCCTTTTGTTGATGCAACCTTTTGTTATATGCAACCAAAATCTTTATAAGAATAGAAATATCAGCTCCATTCATTTTCTACTGTTACATTAAAAATTGCCACAAACGTTGCAGCTTAAAACAATATGAATTTATTATCTCAAGTTGCTGGGGCCCTGGCACGGTATTGTTGGGTTTCCTGTTTAGGCTCTTGCAAGGATGCGTTTCAGGTGTGGGTGAAGACATTGTCTCATCTAAAGGTTCAACAAGGGAAGACTCTGCTTCCAAGTTCATTCAGGTTGCTATATAGTCTATGGTTACTTTTAAGTTACAGTGGCATGGTTGAATAATTGCAGCAGAAACTTTATGACTTGTGTAGCCTAAAATCTTTACTATCTAGTCCTTTACAGAAAAAAAATTTACCAGCTTCTGACCTATGGCATTAGCAAATTCCAATTCCCCACACCAGACATTGTGTGGGAGTAGAATAAATGACTACTGTGCTTAGAGAGATGGGCTTGAAACAGCCAAGAAAGTACATCATAATCAAATGATTTCCCATGCCCTCATAGTGACAAAAAGATGAAGAAAAGCCTAGAACAGTCCTAGAGGGTTTTTTTTTTTTTTTTTTTTTTTTTGCTATAGGGTGTAGCATGGAAGCAACAAGCATAACCAAGAATGCCTTTAGGGCTTAGCTGCAGTGGGGCATACTGCTCTAAAGTTGTGCTCTGCTGGCCCAGACAACTTGGGAGACCTGAATCTGGAGGTGACAGCATGCACCTGTAATCATAGCAACCAAGGGAAGCTAAGGCAGGAGAATTGTGAACTTGAGCCTAGACCAAGAAACATTTTGAGATTCTGTCTAAAAACAGCAGACATTGGGGCCAGCAGATGGCATGGTGCTTAAATTGCTTGACTCCCATATAGCCAACTACGGTTCAAGGTTCAGACCTGGCAGTTTGCTATCTTACTTTCTGGGACCAACAGATGGCATAGTGGTTACATCACTGGACTCCCACATAGTGAACTACAGTTTGATTCCCGGACCCAGTGACTTAAAACTCGTGCCAGGAGCATGTGTGTGAGTTCCCAAAATTCCGAGAGGAGAATGGAGAAGTGATTGCTGCGTGGCCATTCCCCCTGGGGGGGTGATTTCTCGCTTTCTGTCTCTCTGTCTTTCTCTGTCTCTCCAGCGAGCACATGTGCCCTATAGCAAAAATCTCTCAAAAATAAATAAGTAAATAAATAAAATAAAAACAGCAGAAAACAAAAATATTCCATCAAGGTTTGAAGGAGTCAGCGCAGAAACAAACAAAAACAAAGGATGACTGCCGGAAGCCATGTTCCAGCAGGGGTGGGTGCACAGGAAGGCGACATGGGTGAACAAAATCAGGCCAAGACCTCAATGCCCCTTAGCATGTTCTCAGCCTGCTACAGCCAGAGTGAACCCAAGACTGCAGCCCTGATGGCCAGGAGTCATGCATATTTATTATAGAAGGAGTTTTACAGGAGTAGGATGGATGAGGGGAAGTAAGTGAAAGATTTTACTCCAAAAGGTAAAGCATTCAAAGTATAGGAACAATAATTATAAAAGATGACGTCTGTTTTGTTTAGGTATAAACAGTCATAATTCTTAGAACGAGGAAGTCTATCTTTCGGGTGCATTCTCTTCTTAGATCTTGATTACCAGGGAAGGTCTTTGGATGAGAGGGCTCCCAGGAATCTTAATAACCTCAGTCCAAGACCAGCTTGATCACTTTAGTCCCAGATTGGCTTGAGAACTTGAGCCCCAGGTCAGCTTTTGAGAACTTCAGCCTCAGGCTAGGGTGGCAGCAATTACAAGGACCTAGAAATAAATCCTGTCTGGTTTAGTAAAGACAAGGTTAGTATATACTAAAGTGGAATACCTATGTTATCTCTGGGGTAATCCACGGCTAAGAGGGTGAGTCTAATGTCTACATGGGAAAGGAATGTGGTCTTATGAACAGCTTAATGACTGACCTAAAGGTTACTGTGTACTTGGGACCCTCTATGTGTTGCTCTATACAATGACTGTGGCTTGGGGAATGGCAATCTTCCCTTGTCCTGAGAGTAAAGGTGGCTTATAGTTTTTGGGGTAATGGCACCTCGTGAATGAGTCCCTGAGCCCCTCCCAGCTACTGAGATCGTTTCGCCAATTAGTAGCTTTAACCTAAACCTTTCTAATGCTTATCTGTGTAATCCCCAGTAGGAGAAGTGAATGTAGCATTCTTTATTGACATTTTCCAGGAGGGTGGGGTGAATCTAATGGGAGTAATTCCCATTCACAGTTGCTGCCTTATACGGCCACCGCCTTAGTGGATCCGCATTCCTTCAAGATTATCGTAAAAGTTATAGTAAGGCAGGGGGTGTCTTTATGGGGTACCAGGGTATGGCAATAAGACCCATGGCAGAGAAATTGAGTGCAGGGTAGTACAGCAACACAGTGGAGGATCAGAACTCGAAAAACTGTTGACCTTGCAAACAGTTCTCCTCAGCCGAGTCCTTGCTCTTAGGTATGAGGGGCAGTTCTTTCATACTCAGCTTGTGTTAACTGCATGGTCCCAGCAGATGACCCATCAGCATTCCTGAAGTTCTAATATTCAAGGACTCTATGGGATGACTGACATCATAATGGATAGCTGCCTAGATTAAAAATTTATCCCACAGTCCAGTTATTTGCCACTTACCATGCCACTGCATAGACTTCCCTTCAATGAACTGCAAGGACTGGAGGGTGAAGATTCTGTACCCATTTATTAATTTACACATCCATTCAATAAATACTGGTAGAGCACCTATTATGAGAAATACAACATTAAATAAAGTGATTTTGCTTAACCATTTTCACTATTAAAAACAGTGTAAAAGGGGCCAGCAAGTAGTGTGGTGGTTAAAGGTGCTGGACTCCCACATGGCTGACTGTGGTTTGAGGCTTGCTTTCTCAATAATAATAAATAAAATAATTATCTAAAAATAAATAAATATAAATAAAATATATTTTAAAAATGTAAGAAGTTGAAACAATATTGAACTTCCCCCAAATATCACCAGACAACCTCTTTAAAAAGCAAAGGTAAATTTATTAGAACTTACTGCAATAAAGGAAAATACCATCTTGGTAAAGTTTTAAAAGCACCTCAGAAAGAAATGAAAAGTAAAATGTTAAATGATTTTAGTGTTTGAGCTCGAGTACTGGGTCAACAGAAAAGTCATGACCTATTTTTGCATAGAAAAATGGGTCATGACTTTCCCAACAGTCTAATAGCTTAGGGTGGGTCTTTCGAAGTATGAAACTAAAGAGAGATCATGATATAATCTTTCAGGTTTGGTGAACATGGAAAAGTGAGAGTCCTGAAGTGAGCTTTGGTAAGTAAACCCTGGGTAAGGAGTGAAATGTTTGTTCAGGTGAGCAGCCCATTATCTCTGAGAAATTATTCTTAGGGAACTTACAGAAGAAAACAGTGAAGTTATTTATTAGTTTACAGTTTTTGCCTTTTCTGAGCAAATGTTTTCCCAGTTAATGCTGACCTAGGTAGTTTAGTGTCATCTAAGTCCTATTACCACAGATGTTCTCAATTCTAAACAAAGTCCTTCTGGAGCTTTTGTTCGCTTTTGGGAAGTAAGACAATAAACAAATTATGCCTATATCTATATAGGTGAATCTAACCCTAAATCTTCTCTAGCTACCTACCAATTAATCAGTTATCTCATAAAGTGACAAGTGCAGTGGAGGAAAAAAATGAGGCAAAATAAGGTATCAAGTGCTTGGCACAGAGCTTAGAAGTCTCTTTTTAGATACTGTGGTCAGAGAGGCTTCTTTGATGAAGAAACATTTATTTGAGCACCATCCTGCAGGGGGTGTGAGAGAGCCATAAAATCTAGGGTAGGAATTGTCTGAGGGTATCTCCACTACTATAGAAATAAGGGCTTGGGACCGGCAGTTAGTGTAATGGTTATGTCGCTGGACTCCCATGTAGTCGACTGCGGTTCTAGTCTTGCACCTGGTGGCTTAAACTCATGCTGGGGGCGGGTGCATGCATGCCCAAGATCCCGAGAGGAAAATGGAGGAGAAGGGATTGCGGCGTGGCCATCCTCCCTGGGGGGTGATTTCTTGCTTTCTGTCTCTCTGTCTCTCTCTGTCTTTCTGGCGAGCGCATGCGCCCTATAGTGAAAACCTCTCCAAAAAAGACAAAAAATAAATAAATAAATAAGGACTCAATAATAAGTTCAGTCAGAGAAACGTGCAGTTACATTTCTCACTTGAGACTGAAATTTGTATGTATCTGTTCTACCAATAAAATAGGCAACCTGGCTATTTTGATCCTTTCCCTGCCTTTCCACATTTTATCTGGCTTCACATTCCTCTTCCACTTACTGAGCTGCCCATCGGCTTCGCTATGCAGGAAACACTCCTCTTCCTATCCTGTAAGTAGCCTTCTGGCCTGCACACAGTGCACTGGGAGAGCTTGGAAAGGTCATGATACGCTTAAGAAGAGTTTTGCTGAAGAGATTAAGGCACTACTGCTGAAGGAGTTTCCCAAGTAGACAACGTTAGTGCCATCATGAGCAGCTGAGCTGTCCTGACTCCTAGCTCTGTTGAACGAATCTGACTCTCCTGAGCCATGTGTGGAAGGTGCTACCTTACTGTGAAAGTTGTTTATTAAGATTTTACATTTCCAGGGAGATCTCAGACTCATAGTTCTGGACTTTTTATTTAAAATAATGATAACTTTCTCATGTAGTACTTTGTGGTTTGTAGTGCATTTCTATATTCATGTTTCCTTTTCATAAAACTCTTTGAGGTAGTCCAATTATGAGGACAGGGGTGATGAGGATGAAGGACCATAGCAACTGACTTTCTTTTTAATGCTTTTTTAAAAAGAATTATTTTACTTTATTTATTTATTTTAATTTGACCAGAGAGAGACAGAGCAAGAGCAAGAGAGTGAAAGTGAGAAAGCTAGCCGCCTGATCAGGACATGAACTGTGATCAGCCATGTGGGAGTTCAGCCCCCTTAACCACCATGCCACCTGCCAGCCCCAATA
>NW_006206544.1:1306272-1308154 GCF_000334495.1 Tupaia belangeri chinensis
TCTCCTCCATGCTCCTCTCGGGATCTTGGGCACGCACGCACACATGCCTGGCATGAGTTTAAGCAATCCGGTCTGGGACTCGAATGGTGGTCGACTACATGGGAGTCCAGCGACATAGCCATTACGCCAAATGCTGGTCCCAAGCAACTGACTTTTAATGGATCACGATAGGCCCCTGTGAGTTGCAGGTGATTTCTAATATGTTATCATTATGTCCTCACAGAATCCTCTATGATTATCATCTATATTGGTTAGGAATCTGAGTTCAGTAACTCATCTCAGGTATGGTTACTGTAGGGGCTAGAGTCGGGGCTGAAACACAGATGGTCTGATCTGGAGCCTGCACACGTGTCACTTGCTGTATGCCCATAGGGTATCTCTACTTCCCAGGCATGGAAACAGAAGTTTTAACATTGCTATTTAACAGTGCAGCTAGAAATATTACTCCTAGTTTAGTAACCCTTCCACCTCTTAAAACCTCCCTTTTAAAACCTAACACGTTTGAGCTAAACCCAAATGGAAGTCATTTGTTTAACCTGGAGGAAGGGATAAACATGGACTTAGATAAAGAATGTATTTCAGTATTAAAATATGTAAGGAGTTCCAGACCTCAAAAACCTCTTTTGCCTTCCCCTAGGCTGTGATAATGGGTTCTTGCTCATATAAACTATAGCATTATATGAGCTCAATGTAAGGGCCAGATATCCCCCCGTAGAAAGGCCAATCTCTATGCTGCCTTGTCAAAATTTTTTAAAACTCCATTCTCCTAGACTAAACATAAACAATAATGTTCCCCCCTTGAGGACTGCTTGCTCTATGACACTTAAAACCCTATTTTGTGAATTTTCTCTTTTCCTGACTTATAAACACTTTGCAGCTAGAAGTTAAAGCAAAAAACTGAGATGGGTTTATTTAATGGATTCATCTGGGCAATAGCTACAGTTTGAAATAAACAGCTTCTTGATGAACAACCTTATTTTTGGAGGATTCTAGTTTATTCTTTTGAATATTCTGTTGCTCACCATGGTCTATGATACATACACTTAATATGCAGCACCTCAAGCAGCTAAAACAAAGAGAATGCAAAGTGTGCAGAATAATTTCAATATACAATTCCACATCTATTCGCATTCTCTCTGCTGAGCCCTTTTGCTCACAGGTAAAAGTACTATATTTGCCCATTTCCATCTTCAAAGAATTTTTCTGGACAGTCTGTGATTAATCTTTATAACCCTCTTTAGAACTGTTTTCATGATCTCCCTTTAATGGATGAAGTAACTGAGTTAGAAAAGTCAGGAAGTTAAGACACTTGCCAAAAGCTAAGAAGGGTGTTTTATGAGAGCTGAGATTAAGATGAAGCCAGATCTTTGCCTTGAGTTCCACGCTCACAGCTCTCCTCTCCATGAAAAATACATGCCATTTAAATATTTACATTTTGCTAACAGTAGCAGAAATAATGCCAACAAATGTTAATTAAGCAGCCACAAGATGATTAAAACACTGGTACTGGCCTCCCCAGCAAGAGCAAATCTATTAACATTTGCTTATTGACTCCCAGATGCCTCACTGTGATCTGTCTCCATGAGCTGAAACAAAACAAAATTTCTGATCAAAGGGATTTGTCTCAGTGGGGATCAACTTTGCCAGTAGATACTCATCACATGGCTGGTAGGGAGTGGATGCTTATCTGAGGGCAGCCTGAAATGGCAGCATGACTCTTAAAAAGGATTTGTAGTAAAAAACAGTAACTCTCTGGGGTCAGATGTGAACTACGGCCCAGCTCCACCATTGCTGTTTGTACTGTTTCCTGAAGAAAGGACCGTTGAGGCTCCCTGCTTTAACAGCTAGGTCCTGACGACTACCAGCTGTGTTGCTTTTCCTA
>NW_006206544.1:1308185-1322263 GCF_000334495.1 Tupaia belangeri chinensis
GCCTGAGGGCCTGGAGCCAGAGCTACCAGTCGAGCTTGTGTGTGCACATGTGATGGGGAGGGGTGCGGCTTTAGCCTTCTCCCCTCATCTAGCAAGTTCTTTCTCTGCTAAATTGGAACCTGGCTTCATCACCTTAAAGCACAAAAGCATGCCAGGTACTCAGTTTCCTGTCTGGGAATTGTTTTCCTACCCTGTTTACTCCAACAGGTTACTGCTGGCCTCTAGGCTTCCTGCTGTCTTCTGCCCTCTTTGGAATGCTTCCTTTTCTCTTTAAGGCAATGCTTGTGAACGTTGCTAGATGAAGGCCACCGTTATTTGCCAGGCTTTTCTCCAACTCTGGGCTCTTTGTCTCTCTCTTTAATTTTCTTTCTTCACTAGAGTTCATCTGATCCCTGGCCTGATCCCTGAGACTGAGGAATTTAGGTCTATATTTGGTAGATAGGCAACCCCCAGTTTGCATGCCAGGATTTGACTTTCTTGGCTTTCTAGCATCGCCTGAGGTCACAGCCTCTTCTCATTAAGCGTAACTTTATAGTAACGAGCATTTCCTAAGCAGCAGAAAACTTTTCCAAGTTCTTTCTGGAGGGTTAGAATCTTAGGACTAGAAGAACCCTTACAGAACTACAACTAACTTTACTTTGTAGATGTGTCTAACCTTAGCAGCAATCTTTGGGCATTCTTAGACAAAAAACAAGTATGCCTCCTTTTGGCCAGAACCGCCATCATCGAACACAAAGGGGAAGAGGAGAGGCACCTGATATATGTTCTCTATGCCTTTTAGAAAACAGTGGTTCCTTTGGCAACATACATGTGAATCTACAAGAAAGATGATGTCGTAGACATCAAGGAAATGGGCACTATTCGAAAAGGAATGCCCCACAAATGTTACCATGGCAAAGCTGGAAGAGCACAATGTTAATCGACATGCTATTGGCATTGTAAATAAACACGTTAAGGGCAAGATTCTTGCCAAGAGAATCAGCGTGTGTCATGAGCATATTAAGCACTCTCAGAGCAGAGACAGCTTCCTAAAACATGTGAAGGAAAATGACCAGTAAAGAAGGAAGCCAAAGAGAAAGGTACTTGAGTTCAACTGAAGCAACAGCCTGCTCCACCCAGAGAAGCATGGTTTGTGAGAACCAATGGAAAGGAGCCTGAGCTTCTGGAACATATTCCCTATAATTCATGGCATAATAGATCATAAAAATAAATAAACTCTGGTCTATAAAAAATAAAAAAAGAAGAAACAAGTGTTGCAGTTAGCTGCTATAGGGAGATGAAAAAGGCTGAAGAAGAATTTCTGTTGTCTCTAACACAGAGTACTAGAGATTATGAGGCCCTGATTTCTGCACTGAGTTTATTCACATATAAATGAGAATCTAGAAGGCACACACTTACTGAACTTTGTCACAAACAGCCAACTCTATCTGTGTAGAAAAATAAATTCTTTTCTTCAGTGCTTGGAGTCAAAAATCCTTAGTAGCTTCAGACATCTGTGTTTGTTTAAATCCTCCTGGACAAAGTCTGGAAGAACTGGGATCAGAATCTGAGTAACAAGGACAATCTCCTTTGACATTGACATTTGACTCTTCTATGCTCAATTCTGTAAAACAGAGAAATTCAACATTTATTGTGCTGTCTGCACCAAACACTGCTAAATATCATGAGTCATAAACAGAAAGAGAAATTATGAGATATGGTCTCAATCTTCAGGTTGCTTATAGCTAGCAGAAGAAATACATTTGTAAAGAAAACATTATAGCGTAAATTCTTGACTTGTTCTATTGATAATTTTATCTCTCATAAGGTTAAGAAAGCAATGACATGAGCCAATGCTTTGGCTCTATCCATGAAAGTCATGTAAGAAAGGATCAATGGGCTGGCAGGTGGCATGGTGGTTAAGGATGCTGGTCTCTCATATGACTGGCTGCAGTTTGAATCCTGGACCTGGCAGCTTTCTTTCTCACTCCTTTCCCCCACACCCCTGTCCCTCTCTGGTCAAATTAAAATAAATAAATAAAGTGAAATAAAATAAATCTTTTAAAAAAAGGGATCATTAAACTCACATTTTATTTTCCTTTAAAAGAGAATTTTCTTCAGCAGAAAACCTAGATAAGGCATTAGTAAGAGAGAATTAAGCCTGAGAAGGGGAGAAGTTCAAGTGTCCTGGTGTGAATTAACTTCATCCCAAGTTACTCTCAGAACTTAGAGGTACAATGCACAAATGCTACTTAGTGATTTTTGAAGAAATGAGAAGCCCTGGAGAGGTATCCCAAAACCAAAGGCAATAGTCCTGGTTTTCAAAAAAGAGAACGTAAGCTTTCCAAATTATTATACAAGTAAATGAGCTTAACGATAATGCAAGGCAAAGTCCCAGCATGATTTGCTTTCTTTAAAAATAAAAAAAATTAAAAATTAAAAAAATTACAAATACTTGGAAAAGAGAGCACAATTAACATGAATCAATCAAAATTATTAAGAATAAATTATATCAAACTCCCCTCATTTTCCTTTTCCATGTGGCCACTCCACTCATGCCGCATGAAAACAGTTGACATTGTGTATCCAATTTATTTGGGGCTACCACATGTGGTTTTAGAGCCACGATTCCAAAGATACTGTAAGGACATTAAAAATTCTTAGAACATAGCCTTTTAGTCCCTACTTTTGGTGTAATTAAATTCCCATATATTTGCAGTGTCCTAGTGCCCAATCAGCTGAAAGCCATCGTTCAGCCCAGGAGGCTATTAAAGAGAACCCAGTGGTTACATTTTAGTTATTTATTCACTTTATCTCATGCTGTACTCTCTCTCAGCTCTTCAACCTTTCCATTAATCTGTTAGCCTGTCTTCAGACTCTGTTTGCTTTAAGTTGCTTTTCTCAGGCCCTGGGACTTGATTAAGAAAACTATCTATGCAATTCATCAAAGACAGAGGAAAACCTAAGCAGTCTTTCAATTTTTTTTTTCTTTTTTGAAGAGAAAGTTTTGCTATAGAGTGCATGCACTCGCCAGAAAGATAGAGACAGAGAGACAGAAAGTGAGAAATCACCCACCCCTAGGGGAGATGGCCACACTGCAATCCCTTCTTCTCCTTTGTCCTCTTGGGATCTTAGGCATGCACACACACATGCCCAGTGTGAGTTTAAGTCACCAGGTCCGGGACTCAAACCATACTCAACTACGTGGGAGTCCAGCTACATAACCATTATGCCATATGCTGGTCCCCAGTCTTTCAAATTTCAAGTGCAATGTAACCCCCCCACTTTGTTTCCATATTTATTCACTAGGTTAAGTAGTGATAAGGGCCATTGAAGGTCTCTGTTTGACCTTAATTTTGGGCCTGGTTGCCTTAAATAAAAAACAGTATGAACTCAGAGTACATTTTTTTTTATTATTATTTTGCTAACAGTAGATCAGTGGTTTTTCCATTTTTTTCTGTGGTGAGTCATATTTCCAACATTCCTTACATGTGTACCACACTGTCATAGTTATACCTAGATTATAATATGTGGCAAGGATCAGATTGGGTGCAGTTTCTGGGCAATTCTTGGCAGCTTAGTTCTAAATCTGCTTTGTCCTTTTTCACTCAAGAGAACATACTGAGTTGTCAGTGATATTAATGTTGTCATAGTGACATAATCTTGATTCTGTTCTAATGTTTACAAAAAATCCATTCGTCCCTATATATTGCTATTTATTTAAGGTGGCAGGTGACTTATACCGTTTCATAACTGATAATACAGCACCAGAGGGTCATGACTTCAGTACCAAGAACAGGGCTAGATAATAGTGATGCAGCCAACAACTTACTACATTGGCAGGAAATACAGTTTGTAAGATATTGTTATGCTTCTAATAACTGAGTATGTTCCAGGTGAATTAGTGAAAATGCTTAGTCTTTGCATTCCATGTTTCAGCTAATTGTTTCTCAGACTAAAACAAGAACAAAAAATTCTTCATTGATAGACTTCCCCTGCCTTAGCTATCCAATATCTTTGCTCCATTTTTCTTTCTCCTCTCAAAAATCTGTACTCTTAAGAGGTCCGTCATCAGTCACTAAAACTATAATTTAAATTCAAGTCAATGTTCTTTGTACTTCAGAAAAAAATTTTGTTTGCATTTTTTGGTTTTATTTCTACGGTAGAGTTAAAAGTATTTCTATTCAGTAAGTCTAATTTTAAGTACCTATGCTAAAACCAGACGGTTTGATGTTGAAATCTGGGTAAGACGAATTATCCCTCCCAGAAATCATAGAAAAAGACAGTTGCAAAGGAAGACAATGCTGACCTACAGCCTATTCTGCTGGGGCCTTTTAGAATTAACTAGGCTAGATCAATTATTCCTCTTCATTGCTATAAGCGGTCCCTCCACAAGGGGCACTTTTCTTGAAATTTAGCCACCCCCTTCCCCCTTTAAAAATGCTATAAGATGTGTGCGCTCACTAGAAGAGACAGAGAGGGGGAAAATGAGAAATCACCCCCGGGGATGACCATGCTGTGATTCCTTCTCTTCCAGTTTCCTCTTGGGATTTTGGGGCATGTACGCACACGCACCTGAAGTGTTTCTTAAACTGCTAGGTTTGGTACTCAAACCGCAGAATCAGCTGTCATGGTCTGTTAGACTCAGGAAACGTCATCTCAACAAAAAAGGAAAGTTTATTGAGAGAAAGAGCATGGGGGAGGTGGAGCCAGAGATGCTTTAGCCAGTCAGCCAGGAGGGAGGGGACTCCTTTTAGAGGGTAGCAAGCTATTCTGGGAAACTGTATGCCAGACTGTTAAGCAGGGGGTTAGGCACAGTGGGATAAGCATGCATGAAACATTTGGCAGGTCCTTTTGATCTATCTCTGGAGAGTCAGATCTCCCAGTACTCGTTTTGGGTCTTTATCTGCTACTTCCTGGGTCAGTACAACCTCCCTCAGAGTAGCAGCACCTGGAGTGTGGGCTCTGGCCTAAACTAATGATGTGGAAGTTCAGCCTCGGTTCCTGGTCAGGCCTGGAGTGATTCCAGGTGGTACTCAGGAGAGTGTTACTGTATGGGTCCTTACATTGGCTGTGTGGGATCCAGCCACCTTCACTGCCATGCCACTTACCTGGCCCCAAAACTGCCTTTCTTCATGGGAAGAAGAGTTTGATTCAGCCCACTTCATAGCTTAACTCTTCCAGATAAGAGTATCATAAAGTGAATAATAAAACCAGATATCAAAGAGAAAGGAAAAAAAGAAAATCAAGGCTTTCTATCAACTATAACTCATACATCGTATAGGATCCCTCCTTAGTAATTCTTTTATAATTCTATCTGTACCCTTTCTTAGTTAAGAACTTGTGGTAGGCGACTACCCTTTCTTAGTTAAGAACTCATGGTAGGCAACTAATCAGTGTTTTGTTCTTTAATTAAAAATTAGAACTCAATACTGGGAGAAAAATCCTTCATCGACTCATTTAAGTGTTTTAGCATTTAAATTCTGTTTAAAACAAGCCAACCCCTGATTATATATTTGATACATTTCAATTTCTTTCATTTGAAAAGTTAAATTGGGGATAATAACCACAATTTAAAATAAAAGGGTCTAAAAAAATACCACAGGCATTTGCAAAGAAGACAGACACATGGAATTTGAGGGACTAAGTCTTGAAGTTTTCTCTCTGGTGTGTTACTCAAGCCTACAGGCCTGCATTGCTTTTAAAGAATCTGGTTAAAATAAATAATGGGATTGTTTTACTGGCAAGGTTTCTGACATGTGAAATTCTACACTCTCTTTAATGTGGTTACTGAACACCTTTCCCATGCTTTAGCACTGTGATTGTGAAGAACCCAGAAGAGGTTGTAGGTGTGTTTCTTGTTCTCATGGTGTTGGTAAAAGCTTCCCAAAACATACATTCATTCACTGCCTCTGTTTGAGTCAGTTCAGCTTCTTAGAAACAAACAAACAAAAAACAGAAACAAAAAACCTACAGACTGTGTGGCTTAAAGAAAAGACATTTATTGGTCACAGTTCTGGAGGCTGGAAGTCTAAGATCAAGATGGCTGCACAGTTGGGCTCTTGCGAGGTCCTCTTCCTAGCTTGCTGACATTGCCTTCTTTCTGTGTCCTTATAGGGCAGAGAAAAGAAGCCCTAATGCCTCTTCCTTTCCATATAAGGTCACTAATACCATCATGAGGCCCCACTTTCATAACCTCATAGAAACCTACTTGTCTCCCAGAAGCCCCACCTTCTAATATACTATCACTTTGGAGGTTAAGACTTCACATGTGAATTGGGGAGGAATACAAGCAATAACTTCCTCACTTAAAAGCCTTTTAAAGTATCCCACCTTAAATTAAAGACCTTTTCACTCATTACTCCTGCTCTTCTCCTCTCCACCTCTTCCTCTTCTCTCATCCCTTACCTCAGAGGCAGCCTTCATCTATTGTAAATCAAATGCCATGTGTTTCAAACAACCCTTTACATATGTTCTACTGAGCTGGAATCGCTTATTTACCTGAATAATTCTTACACTTTAAAATAGAGCCAATATAGCCTCTCTTTTCTCCCTCACTTTACCCAGTGGCTTTTCTTTACTCCATCAATTAGGACATCTATTCTGTTTTTCTTCTCAGGAAAGGTTGGAAAGCAGTTCATTCTTGACTTTTGATTTTTAAAAGCCTTGGGCCCTCAGCGATAGAGAGGCCTTGAATTTGAGAAAATAATGAATCATCAACACACTTTTCCCCTTCCCAAATGAAAGTGCCAGAGAGGAATTCTCTACTTGTTTAGAAAAGGTAGATTTGGAGAGGAGATGAGGAATGAGCAGTGAGGTCTGAGAAAAAGTCAGGGAAGATGAGGCTGGGGAGGCAGAGCTCTCAGTGAGGTATGTGGGACGTAAGACTGCAGGATCCCAGAGAGGGAATGATTGCGTGGTTCATCTAAGCAGGTGGGCCCTAGAGCTCTATGCAGGAACCCCCAGTTTTGGGAACTGGGACATCCCCAAATGATTTTTATGAAGAAAGTGCAGTTTAGTTTCCCAACATGCAGCAGCAGTAAGGAAGCTGCCAAAGTGAGTTGCAAGGTTTTTTTCTTTTAGACAGTCTCACAGTCTCAACCTCTTAAATTGCTGGGATTATAGATATGCATCTGGTCTTCAGATTGCAACAGGAATTGAACTCAGGCCTCTTGTGGTTCTAGCCTGCCAAATACAGTCTTGGCAACATGTACCACTGTGGCTGTGTTGGAATTGCAAGATGTGGATTGGCCTCTTGCTAGATGTGAGGGATGTCCTGGGCATAACCTGTCTGGACCACCCTGAGAAGCGGATGACTGATGCCCCCCTCCATGGCTGCCATACTCATGACATCTAAGCACATGAACACCTCCAAAGTGTGGGTGAAACCCCAAACTGATTGAGGGAAAGTTTCCACCATAAGGCAGAATGGGCACACAAGACAGAAATTAAGTTGAATTAAAAATACATATAATTTAATTTATTGCACATTAGAATTTGTAGACAGAGATTCAAACCTACACAAATCTTTCAGACTCAGCTTGGACATAATTTCTGTGAAGCTTCTAATATCCCTCCTTGGGAAAGTTAGGGACTCCCTTTTTTTGAAAAAGAAGAAAAAATTCCTTCTCCATAATATCAAGGATTAATAATACCATGTTTGTAAGACTCAGCATTGTGCCTGATTCATAGAAGACTCTCAATAATTTGTACATTTATTCCAGTTTGTCTTGTTCACCTTTGTTTGCAAAAGGCAACCCCTCATATACACACACTGAATCGAACCATGATTTATGATCTAGTTAATAGAAAAGACTGGCAATGAAAAACCATGAATATTTCTAAGTTATGTGCCATTCTCTCTGTATTCATAGAGTGGTACATAATTTAACAAAGCACCAACAGTATAGAAGGGAGGAACAGATCCCTTTTGTTAATAACCTAGCTTCCTAAGATCTAAACTGCAAAGAACAAGAAAGCTGCTTAGCAAAGAAATCAGACACTCTTATCTGGATTATGAGATCGATTACTTCCTATCTCCTAGACCACTGCAAATTTTGAATCTTATTTCAGCTTAAATATTGCCCTTTCAGTGCTACTCCGTCTACACAGAGACCTAAATACTCATCAAACTATCTTTATGGCATTTGGTTAAAATTTTAAGAAGTGCAGGGCTACAGCACAGTGGGACATGTCAAAGGCTGTTGGAAGATGACAGGAAGCAAAAGTTGTCTTTCTACAGGAGAGAGGAAAGGGAAGGCTGTGGTTCTCAGGAGGAGGGAGCAGGAAACAGCACCACTCCTGGCTCAGAATCATAGGCCATCCCGCCTCCCAGGCACGCCACAGGGACATCAGACCACAGCGTAAGAGAGGTCTGTAGCTGTGACTGCTTGGCGGCATTAGGAAGGTGACACAGACATCACTAATCAGATACCTGGTAAGTGTCTTTATCTTCATGAGGTAGAAAATTAATTGGAGAACAGACCCACCATGAAGCTGTGAGACAACCAAGAGGGTGACTTGATATATGCTGTGCTTGGCTGGAAAAAAAAGAAATTCTGTAAATTAATTGCCAGGTAAGAGTGAAATGAATGTCAGCAGGATTCAGCAGTCCTACCCCTTCCTTCCTCCCCACCCTGTCTCTCCCTCTCCTTTTCTCTCTTTTTCCTCCACCTGCATCTCATACTTGATATTCATCAGCAACAGGTTACAGAACTTTTTTTTTTCCAAGTAGGACATAAACACTCTAAACCTCCAGTGGGAGCCATCAGAGAGAAAGGAAAAGAAACTATTTTTGTAAGAGGTTCTACATCCAGAGAAAGAAATTGAGGGACTCAGTGAGGCTTTAGTGCTAAGAAAAGTTGTGAATGTGTACAGTGGTAGCATGTTTTTATCCACTGAGGTCAGAATTGGGGTAAATAAACCAACTAGTGTAGAGAAGGAGAGTGGGGTAGTGGGGAAAGTGTCCCAAATAAATTACTAGCAGATTCTGAGACCTAGAGGACAAGATATGCAGATTTACTTCACACTGCCTACAGTAAAATGTCATGAAGAGGCCACTGCACGACGTCGGGGCCGTGCGGGGGTCTGCGCTCTCCCGAGCGGCAGCGCGCTGGACTTTATTGTGCCACAATGAACCCCTCGTCTCCATTGTTTGTTTTTCTCAAAATATGCTAAAGGTTCAGGTGAACAATGTAGCGGTGCTGGACAACCCTTCTCCTTTCTACAACCCGTTCCAGTTCGAGATCACTTTCGAGCGCATCGAGGACCTGTCTGAAGACTTGGAATGGACAATTATCTATGTGGGCTCTGCAGAAAGTGAAGAATACGATCAAGTTTTAGACTCTGTTTAGTGGGTCCTGTTCCTGCAGGAAGGCATATGTTAGTACTTCAGGCTGATGCACCTAATCCAGGACTCATTCCAGATGCAGATGCAGTAGGTGTAACAGTTGTGCTAATAACTTGCACCTATCGAGGTCAAGAATTTATTAGAGTTGGCTATTATGTAAATAATGAATATACTGAGACAGAATTAAGGGAAAATCCACCTGTAAAACCAGACTTTTCTAAGCTTCAAAGAAACATTTTGGCATCTAATCCCAGGGTCACAAGATTCCACATTAATTGGGAAGATAACACAGAAAAACTGGAAGATGCAGAAAGCAGGAATCCAAATCTACAATCACTTCTTTCGACAGATGCATTACCTTCAGCATCAAAGGGCTGGTCCACGTCAGAAAACTCACTAAATGTCATGTTAGAATCCCACATGGACTGCATGTGACCACCTGCCATCCCTTTAGTACAAACTAAGCTATTAAAAACACAGAACTATTTCCCTGAAATTCCGTAAGTACATACATAGTCAAGATACAATGTGAAGAATTTGTTTAAAAACATCCTGTAGAAAGTTTATAAGGAAAACCAGTATTTGAGCAAATTGTGGAATATAAATACAACTATTTTTAAGTTTTTTAAAAAAAAAGTCATGAAGACATTAGCCTAGAGTTTCTCATCCCCAGCACTACTGACATTCTGAGAGATCCTTGGCATCATAGAGTATTTGGTGGCGTTCCTGACCTGTTAGATGCAGGTTGTAACAACCAAAAATGTCTCTAGACATTGCCAAATGTCTTCACTGGGACACAATTTATCCTGGTCGAGAAAAAGTGCATTAGAGTGGATACTAGCTGGATGCTCAGAGACTGACGAAGTCTAAAGTAAAGCAGAAAACTTCTCAATAGTGAACTGGTAGTGAATCCAGTTTGCTCCAAGCTCCAGAGTAGAATGTACTGAAATTTTACACCACACGTTGAGAAATTCTTTGACTTCTCTGGGTAAAACGGATAGCATTCACTTGGGAATGCATTTCTCAACAATTTAAAAAGCCTAAGGACAAAAGAGTATTAGGGGAGATGCCAGAGATGTGGCTATTAAAAGGGGAATAAAGACAGAAATAAGAGCTATTCACTTCTGTTGCCCGTAATTGTAAATCAACCCATAAAGATGAAAAATACTTACACATTAATGACAAACCACCAAATATCCCTTTGGCAGGGAAGACGGAAGAACAAGACAACAAAATAAAATGAATCCACAGCAATCTCTAAACACAGCCTATTATCTTACCCATCCAGCGATTGAACCAGAACTATGCTTCCCACTCAAAGGATTCAGAGGCTCTCGTTAACTGCTACCCTCTCTGGAGTCCAGACCCACAGGGGAGAAGCATTTGAACTGGATTTGAAAAATTTAAAAAGGAATCTGAAATACACCTGAGGTAAAGTGATGAATTTAGGTGAACACATTTGGGGGGTGACTCAAAAAAGCATTCGGCTGTAAGTAAATTTCATGATAGCTCTAAGAGATGAGAAAATAGATCAGACATTGGGTTAAAACAGCAGAAGAGTAGGGTTAACGCACCCAAGCACATCAAGTGGTGGTAAAGGAGCCTTCAGCTCTTAACTAAATGGTGTGCATTCCTATTATACCTGCATTGGAGGGGTCACAGAAAAGTTTGGATGATGTATTCTGCTTTGCCCTTTTCCACCCTGATATTTCCAATACTCCTATTGTTTTTCTGTTTATCCCAGGGTATTTCATGCTTAATCACACACACACATCTCACTGAAAGATTAGAGAATTGTTGTCCAAAGAATAGTGAGAGTTAGTGGATAAACTGGATTAGCTTACAAAAATACAAAACATGCTTATCATCAGGGTAGTGTAGGACTGGGAGGTGGGTGGTGTGCTCCATCAGAGTATGGGCCTGAGCCCACCATTACCACCCAGTCCTTTTCACCTTTAAAAGAAGGTTAACGTGATATTGACTGAATTTGCAAATAGTACAAAGCTTGTAGGTATGGGAGATAAAGAAGATGACATATTACAAACCCAGCAGGATATAGATAATTCAGGGCACTGGTTGAACAAAAGTGAGATGAGGTTTAATATAAAGACATGCAAGATAAAATATGCACCTGAGAGAAAATAACTCTCAGCACAGATTCAAATTATGGGGGTATTACTCAGGAAGCTGTCATGCTGAGTGAGATTTGGGGAGGATGGTGGATAACAAATTGAATAGGAGTTCACAGTGCAATGCCAAGGCAAAGAAGGGCAATGCTATTTTGAGATGTGTAGACAATATAAAGTGATCTTTGAAAATACAAGAGGGGATGGAGTGTTGCTTTACACCATGTCGGTAAAATCTCACCTTGAACTCCCTGAAGCCCTGACTTTAACAAAGATGCAATATGACGGGAGATTTAGCAAAGATAGTCATTTGAATGCTATTCAACATGATACACTGGTCTCCCTAGGAGAAGCAGAATTGTCTTCTCGTGCCAGGAAAACACACATTTATAAAAAAGTTTTCTCACAATAAGGTCCTCCTGCTATTATATTTCCTTTAATGCCTTTTTGACTTTCAGGAAGGGGAAAATGACTTCTTAGACAGGAAAGAAGACAAAAAGAAGGAAACAAGTACATAAATTATTTTAGGGAACAGAAAAATTAGAGTATTTAGTATGTTCACCAATATTTATTGGGTCTAAATTCCTGCCTGTTAGGATTTTTAACTTTAATTAAAAAGTGACAAAAGTATTACACAAGGACAAATATGATGAAAACTAGATTAGTTTACAGAGAATATGTGTTATAAAGTTTCAAAAGGAGAGATCTTGTCCTGTGAGTCAGAGAGTTTTTCAGTGAGCTCTCTCTTCCGTTCATACATGAAAGGTCAATAAGTTGGGAATGGGCAGATGATTGATAGGGAGGAACTGGAGTCCAAGATGCTGATGCGAAGGTGTGGGATAAAAAGCACCTAGGAGCTAGTGGATAAGGATAGAAAGAAACAGAAGTATAAAAGAATTGTATGAAGCAAAAATTAGCAATATTTGGGAAGATCAAGTCTTTGGCATAAGATATACTGAATTTTAATCTAGACTATGGTACTTTTTTTTTTTTTTTGAGAGGTTTTTGCTATACTGTGTGTGTACTCACTGGAGAGACAGAGAGACAGAAAGTGATAAATCACTCCCCAGGGGGGATGGCCACACCACAATCTCTTCTCTTCCATTCTCTTCTCAGAACTTGGTTACCTACACACTCATGCTCAGTAGACTAGAGTAATTAGCAGATACATACATGTAGTTTATTTAATCTCTGTGAGACTAAGATTTCTTTATCAGTTAATTTTTAAAAAATTCTTTGCAAGATTACTATAAAAATTAGAAAACATGTGTGAAACATGTAAAAGTTAAAAGTTGTAGTAGGTTTATAATAAATGTTTACAATTTTTTGACTAGATTTGTTGTTGAGGCTGTAGTGGAGAATGAATTAGAGACTATGAAATTTTATTCCTGGAATGGATCTGGTACTGTTTTTAGAAATACAGAAGAAGGAGGAAGAGTTAATAGCTTGGCAAGAAGCCATAACTGAGTTTTACCCTTGTTGAGTTTGAAGAGATGATAGAACATCCTGACTTTCAACTTTGCCAGAAATTACCTCTTTAAGTGCTTCATGCACTGCTGAATATGGTGAGGATGATAGAGTCACTGAAATCATACCATTTTATAAAAATTCTGAACCCAGTTTTCAATGCTTAGAGAAAAAGCCATGTGTTAATATTTCTGTGGAACAGATTTTGAACATTTTGATGGGCCTAGGTAAAATTGAAAAAGAACTTAGAACTAGGAATTCTCAGCTAATTGGACTGCATGTATTGTTATTATTATTTTTTTAATTTCCAGAGGTGGTGTATGGTTGTGAGAGAGAAACATACACACAGAGAGAGAAGGAGAGAGAGGGAAAAGTACCCTTCAATGGGGCAGGGCCATGCTGTGATCCCTTCTCCGTTTCTCCACCCTCTCTGGATGTTGGGCACATGCATATGCCCAGCATGTTTTTCAAGTAACTGGGATTCATACCACAGTTGGCTATGTAGGAATAAGCTTTCTTGATCAGGAGGCCAGTCCTGCCCCACCACATGTGTTATGTTTTAAAACATAAGTACATAGCTAAAAAAGGAATTGTTCATGATCTGTTTCTAATTCATATTTAATTTTACACAAATAATTAGGGATATGTTTTATGCAAATTGAAAAAAAAACTGTGGTTGGGGAAGTTTCCAAGTGGAGGTATTCAGATAAATAAACAATGAACGAAGCAATAAATTAACAATAACCCAAATAGAGGAAGTAGCCAGCTTCCCTACCTTAGGTCTATTTCATCCAGTAAGATTCATCTTGTTTTTTCTTTTTATATTTATGGAATGCTATCAGTTGTCATTCCATTGTTCATACCCACGTAACAAACATAAATAGCTAGTTTAACCAGTCACTGTATGATGCTACTTGTACACACACTCACCTATTCCATTTTGTCTTCATTTGAAAGACATTTTTATTTGTCATTCAAATAATAATCACTGCTTAAAGTTAAAATAATGTATTAAAATTTAAAATATAATTAGGACTATAAGAGCTGAAGTGTATCTAATTTTACTGATGACAACTTGCAAATAAAGGAGAAAAAGGTTAATATTAATGGTTACTATCATCTTTGTAATCACCTAAATATATATATATATATATATA
>NW_006206544.1:1322320-1345666 GCF_000334495.1 Tupaia belangeri chinensis
GCACGCACACACACACACCTGGCATGAGTTTTAAGCCACTGGGTCTGGGACGCGAACCACGTCGACTACGTGGGAGTCCAGCAACATAGCCATTACACTAACTGCTGGTTCCTCACCTAAATATATTCTAACACTTTACTATCATAGAGTAAGAGTCAGCGAACTGTTTTGGTAAAGGAGCAGATAGTAAGTATCTCAGGTTTTATGGGCCAAGAAACAAAATTTAGGATATTATGCAAGTACTTAATAAATGAGAGAGAGTAATATCCATGTATTTTAGAAGTAATAATAATTGAACATTATTAACCAACATAATATAACTAATATGTAAAATTGGATTGTCAGGAAAGTCGTGACGTATTTTTTCTATGTTTTCTGTGCATGGTCTTCCCTTCTACATGTCTGTGTCCTAATCTCTTCCTCTTGTATGGATACCAGTAGCATTAATTAGGGACCACCTTAACAACCTCCTTTTTTTTATAATTTATTTTTTATTATAATTTTTTTCCCATCACAACACACAAATGAATTTTCCATCCAAAATACACTGTGCATTGGCTCAATCAAGCACATCAACATACATGTTCTCAGCAAATAATTTCCCAATTCTTATGTCCTGCATACCTTGCCTTTTGTTTTGCCATCCTAGATTCCCCATCCCCCTCCTTCTGCTATGACACATTGTCCCTGGCATCCACAACAACCTCCTTTTAACCACCTCTTTGGAGTCTGTATCTCCAAACAATTACATTCTGAAGTACTGGGGTTTAGGATTTAAACACAAATTTTAGTTCATAACAGGATCCCAATTCTGATGATTTAGAAAGGTAGCTTCTGTTGTTGTTTGTCTGGCGTGTGTACGCTCGCTGGAGCAGGAGTGAGACAGAGACGGTGAGAGGGAAAGTGAGAAAACACCCCCCATGGGGATGGCCATGTCACAATCCCTTCTCTTTCATTCTCCTCTCCAGCTCTTGGGTACATTTCCACATGGGACTGGAGTGAGTTTCAGGCTACCAGGTCTGGGACTTGAACTGCGGTCGGCCATGCGGGAGTCCAGCAACATATCTGCTATGCCATCTGCTGGACTCATGTATCTACCTAATTCTGTAACACTCATGGAGCACAGTGGGATACACTGAGGAGAAGTAGATGGTAAGTAACTTTGTATAATCTTCCCTTTGCAGTGATGGAAGTAAGATGAACAGATTTCTATGGTCCTGTTTCTCATATATTCCAAGGGTCTTAATTTCTCATCTATAAATAAAAATCCTGACTTGACTCACAGAGGCAAAGCACAACAAATAGATGTTTGTTAAGTACCTCAGGATCTTAGAGGAAAGTAATTCTATCTGCCCAGAGCATTCAGGTTATGTATTGCTGTTACAAAATTATAGTTTTAACCAAGTAATATTTCACAGGGATAACATAATCACCTAATGAAGTCCCCTTGAATGTTAATTATAGAGAGGTATTGAAATGTACCAACATGATTTATTTTGTCTGAAATATCCTTTACTTTTTCATACAATGTAATTTAGAGTATTGTGCCTTCAGCACTCCATTCAAAGTCACCTTGACCCTTCACAAACTCTTGTCTGGCTAGAAATACATTTAAATTAGTGCATGGTGTACAGATTTTTTTACCTAACAGAAATTTATGAGCATATTTTCTGATTGAAAATACAAATGAGAAAAACTATTTTCTAGGAAAAGTGTAAAAAGATAAAATTTTTCTGTATTATGCTGCATTTTTCCTTAAGTAAAAATCCCTTATTTTTTGGGAAGGCGCATTTACTGTCATTTGAAACAGACAGGGTGGATGTCCTATAGGTGAAGATATTTTATAGGTGAAGATAGAGATTTTACTAAGGTCACAGAAATTGGTCAACTTGTGCCCAAGGTCACAGAAATTGTCAGCAGTGGCCCAGACTAACATCCAAGTTTGACAGTCTAATGCTTTGATTATTACATAAGGCTTTCTCTTTCAGAATCGCTTTTACCTAAGAACCTAGTAACCTGAAGTATGAAGAGTCCTATATGGCTTATTTTGAATATGTGTTAGTCTACTTTGTCTTTAAGTAAAGTAAAATGAATTCAAATTAATTTTAAAAAAATATTTATTTATTATTATTTAATTTTAGTGAGAGGAGAGAGAGAGGAAGAGAGAGAGAGAGAGGGAGAACGAGCCTCCAGGTCCGAGTCTTGAACTAGGTTCGACCACATGGGAGCCTAGCACCTTAACCACCACACCACCTGCCAGCCCCTCAAATTTTACTCCTTTGCAATACCATAGCTCTAGCTCGATGGGCTGATGATAGCCATGGAATCAAATCGTGTAGGAGATGACTCTCTGCTTACAGTAAGGGAAAGCTGTCTCTGAAGATTTCAGCAAACTTTTCCTTTTGTTTTATCGGTTAAAACTAGTGATACGGGACCAGCAGTTGGTGTTATGGCTATACCGATGGACTCCCATGTAGTCGACTATGGTTTGAGTCCTAGACTTGGTAGCTTAAACTCACACAGGGTGCGTGTGCGTGCATTCCCAAGATCCCAAGAAGAGAATGGTGGAGAAGGGATTGTGGCATGGCCATCCTGCAATTTCTCGATTACTGTCTCTCTGTCTCTCTCTGTCTTTCTGGCGAGCGTATGTGCTCTATAGCAAAAACCTCAAAAAAAAAAAAAAGAACTAATGATATGCCCATTCTAAAACCAACCAACCAGGGAATGGGATTAAGCTCGAACAGAGCAGGCCCAATCTTTGAGTTAAGGTTAATTCCCCAATCCACTCCAGCCTTCTTTAGTGAAGAAACTGACATTATCAGAAAGGGAACTGCAATTCTGCACTCTGTAGGGCCAGGGAGTGTCAGTTTCAGAATCTTTTCCTATTCCCTTTCAGTGTATTTGACTGTATGATATCTGCACTCTACATGTCTCCTTAGGATCCTGTGCTTTGAAGGAGAGTTCTAATTCACTACCTTTCAGGTAGACTAATCCTTTAGCCCAAGTGCCACCCTGTCAGTGATGAGAATGCCTAATTCATGCTGAAGAGTGGGTGGCAAACATCAGGGCAACCTGGCTGAAAGGCAATTCTCCCACTGCTCTGTTGAAAGGTATCCTCATCACTTGGGAGAAAAAGATGTCTTAGGAGACAAAGATTTCTACATTATTATTATGACACTTAAGAGGTATAATTTTTTGAATTTTTTAAGGCAAATATTTGACATTTTTGGCAGACATTTGTTTTCAAAAGTTTTTTTTTTTAAGTTTTTAAGGCAAATATTTATAGTTTTAGAGGTGTTTTGCTATAGGTAATGTTCCATGTGTTTAAAAGGATAGGAACTTTGTAAAGCTTGATCTTTATGACAACCACAAAATAGTGAATTATGCCTGTTACAGTGTTTTGGGCATTAACTATAATTAAATGCAGAAAACAAAATCCCTTAAAATATTGATAATGGAAACAGGTATGTTTTAAGAAGATTTCTATTAAAAGCATCTTTTGCAAAGTTATTTAAAGAAAGATAGCTCTTAGTGGTAGAGTATCAGTCCTTTTTTTTTTTAAAGGTTTTTGCAATAGGGCATATGGGCTCTCCAGAGAGACAATGATAGGGAAGGTGGGAAACCATCCTCTAAGGTGGATGGCCACATTGCAATCCCTTTTCCTGTGAAATTCTGGGCATGCATGCACATGCACCTGGTGTGAGTTTAAAGCTGGGGGTTCCAGGATGCAAACCATGGTTGGCCATGTGGGAATCCAGTCTTTTAACCTCTAAGCCATTTGCTGAGCCAGAGTATTTTAATTATCAAACTTCAGAGAAAAATTACTTTGTAGAGCTATTATAAATAAGACATAATTTCTCACCAGGTACTAAATAATACTAATATTTACTGAGCATCTTAAGATAATTTCAGATACATGAACTCATTTAATCTTCATTATAACTCTCTAAGTTTCTTCACTTTACAAGTGAAGGAAATAGAGTTCAAGGAAGTCTTATTGCTAGTAACATGATTTCAGCTCAAACACTTGCATCCAAAGCATTACTCTTATTGACAATGCTATTCCATTTTTCACTTCCTAGTGTCTTTCCAGAAATATCCCAAAGACTTTCTCCACTCCATAATCCTTACCTCCTTAATTTCATTTCCTCTTGTTTTCTCCCTGCATCTCGTAATCTCCCTTTCCTACTTATTAATAAGAGCCAACGCTTGAATGAGATTTGATGATTTGCCATTGATACTCACATAATATTTTAATTATGACATGGATGTTTTCACATCCCATTTTGCAGAAAGGAAATTGAGATTCAGAGCAGTAAGCAAATTGTTCTTGTCCAAGGACAAGGGGAAGTAGAGGCAAGACTGTACCTTAGTCTTTTACTTTTTTCTACTGACAATGTCTTTGCTTTCTTACTTTCAATAAACAAGGTAATTGTGTTTTTTTGGCTATTGTCTTTTTTTAATTTTTTTTTTGGAGAGGTTTTTGCTATAGGGCACATGTGCTCACCAGACAGACAGAGAGAGACAGAGAGACAGAAAGCGAGAAATCACCCCCCAGGGGGGATGGCCACGCCGCAATCTCTTCTCCTCCATTCTCCTCTTGGGATCTGGGGCATGCATGCACAAGTGGCCGGCGTGAGTTTTAAGCCACCAGGTCCGGGACACAAACCGCGGACAACTACATGGGAGTCCAGCGACATAGCCATTATGCTAACTGCTGGTCCTTTGGCTATCTATTACCTTTGAAGGGTATAAAGAGTGAAAATGCCACAATGCAAATGCCACAGAAATTGTAACTGGAAGGTGGTCCATGTAGTCTTGTGGCTTTTATCCTCTTCTCAAGGGAGCCCTGGGCTTCCCTGAGGCACCCTCATAAGCCAGGAGGAGAAGATGAACTGGAAATCCTTCATGCTTTCCCATCAATCCAAGAAGATCTCTCTTACACATTACACTTTCACTGAACATTATTTCACATACAGTATTCTCCAGCTTAATAGTCACTGCTCACACAAGCAAAACCAAAGCAAAAACCAGAGTGGAGAATAAAAAAAGAAACAAAGAAACTGTTCTCTTCCAAACCTCAGACAAGGTAAATAATTTTCCCCAAATCACACAGCTCATAGCAGCATAGAGCATAGAATCAGCAAGGCCATAACCCAGTTCTCCCAAGTCCCATCCCAGGGCTCTTTCTACCACACCATGATAAATGCTGCCTTCTTGAAGAAAAAGGGCATTTAAAAGCCCATTACAGAAATGACAAACTGGGAGCCAGGAACAAAATCTTAAGAGAAAAAGTAGGCCAAGTGCTGTATTGAGGTCCGAGAAGGCTGTTTTAGCCTACTCAGGCACTGATTCAATTTTTCATTTTGGCATGATTTGAGCTTTCTGCTTTCTCATGTCCAAGTACAACTCTTTTTCAGGAAACTCACTATGGACAATTATCTACTTGGGGAAATAAATGAGACTCCTTTTAATGGTGCTCCTTGCCCTGCTATGCAGAAAGATAAATCAGAATTTGTCCTCAAAATACTTACCAAAGGCATGAAAAATATATTTTAACATTCTCACATAGCCCTAGGTAAATCAATAATAAAATGTATAGTTGATAAGTATGGGAGATACAAATGATCAAAATGTGAAAAAATATAATGTAATAAAATAATTTATTTGAATATTCAGGTAATGGAATGGGCATATAAATATAAGTTTCAGGGACCTGCAGGTGGCATGGTTGTTAAGGGTGCTGGACTTCCATATGGCTGATCATGATTCGAGTCCTGGGACTGATAACTTTCTTTCTTGTTCTCTCTCTCTCTCTCTCTCTCACTCTGTCTCTCTCTGGTCAAATTTAAATAAATAAATAAAGTTAAATAAAATATTAAAAATATATTTAAAATTTTAAATTTTCTAGGGAACTAAAACAATCTAGAAGTGGTTATTTCAGCCTTCACAGAAAGTTTTTAATATAATTTTACTCATTCTTAAAAATAACTACAGTACTCTAAATGTGGACTATATGATAATTTAGAATTTTATAATGTTTTTAGATTTTTATTCTGCATATGAACTTTCATGGAGGTGAAGAAAATTGTATCTAATAATGATTATTCCAAAAAGCTTTTTTATTTTAAAAATTGCAAAAATTTTCTCTTTAAAATTGTCCATTACTTTCATGTCTGACCAAGATAGTAGATTTAGTACTTGAATTTCTCCCCTCTACTCACACAGTAAAATACTAGAAAATTTGGGGGGAAAAAATTGAACAACTGTTTCAGACATTAGAGAATAGGCAGAATAGGACTGCAACTTGTAGTAAAAGGAAAACAAGATTACTCCTACAATTTTCCTAGATTTCTACCTAGAGGCACTTTCCATACTGCGGCAGAGTAGGTGAACACAAGTAGAGCAAACCGATGTCTTAGTTATGACGTTACAGATCAGAGTCTAGGGAGGCTGAAACAGTTAGAATTTTGGGCACGGATTACTGGAGAGGAAAGAGTTTCTCAGGGTAGAGCTCCAGAAATTTGTATAGGAACCCACTGTGCCTTTGCTTGGATATTAAGATGTATGCGCTTACAATGAAAAATTATACTAGGATAAGTAAAAAGCTACAGGCACTATAAGTCAAATCTCGGAATTCAAACAAAAGTGGGGAATGTTCAAATTTGGATGGCTTAGTAGCAAGATCTCTTTGAACGCTTGATGAATTCAGCAGTGAACCCAGATCGATCCTTAATAGGACTAACCCAGACATGTAACGGGCTGCTCTTGACTGCCTTAAAACCTGCAAACAAGCTTCATTACTTAGAATCAAGCTGACCCGTGCAACTGAACAGGCTATTAAATAGTGAATTATGCCTACTATACTTTTATACTCTTCAAAAGAAGAAAACAGGGCCCAGCAGGTGGAGTAGCAGTTGAGATGCTGGAGTCCTACATAGCTGACCACTGCCTGAGTCCCAGCCCCATGGCTTGAAAATCATGCTGGGTGCATGCGTGTATGTGCCCAAAATCCTGATAGGAGAATGGAAGAGAAGAGAATGGGGTATGATCATCCCCCCTCGAGGGTGATTTCTCACTTTCCCTCTCTCTATCTCTCTCAGTCTCTCTCCAGTGAGCTCATGTGCCTTGTGGTGGGCAGGGGAGAGGGGGGGAAACAGACATGCAACAAAGTAATATTTATAATGTCCAGTATTACTTATCATACAATGAGGAAGAAAAATGTTACTCATAACTAAAAAAAAAAAAATCAGTGAATTGAAACAGATTAGAAGTGACAATGAGTTGCAATTAGCAACAAATACTTTAAAATAGCTATTATTAATATCCTTACAGATTTAAGAGAAAAATGTGAACATAATGAGGAAAGAAATGGATGATTTTACAATTAGAAAATTCTAGAGATAAAAAATAATTTTGTCTTTGTTGAAAAATTCACTGGTTTGGCTAGCAATAACCTAACCATTGTAGAAGTGATAGTTAACTTTAAGATCTATTGTAACAATAGAAATTATCCAAACCTTATCATATGGATTAAAAATAAAAGCTTATAACTTTCTACAGAGTTTAATGTATAGGACAATGTTAAAGCACCTAACATATATAAAAAGGAATTCCAAAAATAGATAGAACAATGTAGAAAAAGATTAATTAAACCCCCCAATTTATAAATATAATGAAAGCTAAAAATTTACAAATCCAAGAAGCTATAGTGAATCCCAAGCAAGATAATTAAGGAAATACATACCAAGACATCATAAAATTACTAAAAACTAGTAAAAAAAATATTTTCAGGGCGTAAGTGGCATGGTGGTTAAGGTGCTAAACTCCCACATGGCTGACCATGGTTTCAGTCCTCGACCTGGTGGCTTGAAAATCATACCAGGCACGTGTAATGTGTACCCAAAATCCCAGGAAGAGAATAGAGGAGGAGGGATTGCAATGTGGCCATGTCCCCTGGTGGTTGATTTCTCACTCTGCTCTCACCGTCTCTCTGTCTGTCTCTGGTGAATGCACATGCCCTATGGCAAAAACCTAAAATTTTTTTTTTTAATTTGATAAATTCATATGCAATGAAATGATGTTTCCATACTCCAATATAGTTCTTGACTTATCATTAGAAGAAGGAGTAGAGTCTGAGGAAGGACATTAAGGAGAAAAATAGAAAGGCAAAACATTTATGGGACAAAGAAATGAGTTATTATCCATTGAAGATAATTTTATAATATTGTCAATTGGACTAGTGAAAAATATTAATAATGTTATATTATTAATATTTCAACACATGTTGAAATAGTCACTTTGCAAGCTAAATAACATGACTGAACATATAAAAGAAATGAAAACAATAAAAAGAATAAAGGGAAAAAAAGAAGTAATGCAAGCCAAAATAGTGAAATAATATAAAGATCTGAAAACTCTTTATAGTAGAGGTATTCATCAGAGAATTAAATTACCAACACACTCAAACTATAAAAAACGTGAAGCTTTTCAAGTGGGAGAAAAATCACATAAGATGGCAGCTTGTATCTACAAAAAGAAATCGAGAGTTCTAGGAATAGTAAATATTTAAGAGAACAAAAATGACTTGTTTTCTGCTTCTTAATTAAACAAAATTGACCATTTCGAGAAAGACTAATAATATTTATGGTACTTGTTGCATATGTGAAAGTAAGAACTCTTACAGTACAAAGTACTAGAACTCCTGTTCATTGGGTCATTGGGCTGGCAAGTGGTGTGGTGGTTAAGGGTGTTGGACTCCAACAGGGCCGAATGTGGTTCAAGTCCTGGACCTGGAGGCTTGCTTTCTTATCCCTCTCACCCACCCCCTTCACCCCCCACCTCCACCACTCACTCACTCTGCCCCGCTCTGGTCAAATTAAAATAAATACATAAAGTTAAATAACTTTTTTAATTAAAAAACTTGTTCATTTTGAATGTGAATATAAGGTAATACAAAACGATTTGGAAATCTGTTTGGCAGACGTTTATAAATTAACTATATATTTACCATATGACTCTTGAATTTTGCTTCTCATTTATCTAAGAGAAACAGAAAGATATTCCTCAAAAAAGACTTTAACAGAAGTGTTTATAGATGCCTTCTTCATTTAGTACAAATAGCAGTCATACACTTGGAAATGAACTAAAGGTGTGCCAACTTGTAAATGATAAATACATTGCTTTATATCCACACAAAGAAAGACTACTCAGAGCTAAAGGAATAAAAATATATGCAACAACATGGGTGACTCTTCCAGCCATTATGCTGAATGAAATAGGCTGAATATAAAAGTGTAAATACTGTGTTTTATTTGTATGAAATTTTCTAACAGACGAAACTTCAATATTGACAGTAGATTAGAATGACATGATGTCAGACGTTGCAGAAGATTAATTACCAAGGGGACTTGGAAGAACTTTAGGGGTGATGAAAATATTGTGTATCTTGGTTGTTGTGGTTAAATGTATATACACATTTGTCCAAGCTCATCAAACGGTATAGTTAAATTATACAGTGTATTTTATGGTATGCAAATTATAACTAATCACGTTTATTTTAAAAAGCTAGCAAAACAAGAAAAAAAATCAAACATTTGTGTGTAATGAACATTTTTCTTTGGACCAAGTTGACATTATGAAATAGTTGGTATAGGAACTTTACCTTTAGGTTAAATGAAAAGTTCTGTGAGCCTTTAGTATTTTTGTCCTTTTCATTAATGGATTTAATGTCTAAAATGAGTCATATTCTGACCTAGTTGTATGTCTCTGATTTTCTCATTAAATATATGATTTTCTGATTTATAAAGGAATATTTAAATCAAAGAAAGCTAGCAAATAAATTTAATCATTCTATTTTTCCTCCTTAAGTGATGCTAATTTTATTCATTTATTCATTCAGTCTTTGGATGTTTGAATAAGAAGCAACATAGGCTTTGGAATAGCAGACTAGAGCTCTAATCCTGGTCAGTTATTAATTGTATGACCTTGGGCACCTCAATTTCAGTTTTATTTATTTATTTACTTGGTTACATACTCTGCAGTCAATAAATAGCAGAATTAGTAGGTCATAAAGAAAAGACATATCCCCCGCCTTCAAGAAGCTTACATTGGGGCTGGGGTAAAGTATGACACAAAGACCGTGTTGGGAGTGCCCTCCTACCCCTAGTCTCTCTGTCTCATGGAAGAAATAAATAAATAAATAAATAAATAAATAAATAAATAAATAAAATTAAACACATACATACCAGGTCATAGAGGGCAAAAGTAGGTGCTAAGTAATGAAAGTTCTGTCTCATTTATCTGGATGAAAGGATCGCCAAAGAGGAATCACAATGCTTATCAACACTAGTATCTTTTTCAGTAGTTAAACTATAACTAATAAAGTCATTTTAAAATAAAACTAATCAAATGAATTTTAAAACGATAGAAAAACATCAACATTTTAATTTAATGTGCTTTAGAACAAATTGATATTCTAAAATAGTTAATACAGAAGTGTTAGTAACTACGCAATTCTAGTAAAGAATTTTGGTTACGTCACTTCAAGCTGTTAAAGTTAGAGTTAAATTTGTGATTTATGTTATTATTATCTTTTTAATTACCAGAGAGCATATGTGATTATGAGAGAGAGAAAGAAAAAGAGAGGGAGAGGAAGGGAGAACACATCCCACAACTGGACATGTTCACCCTGTAGTCTCCTCCATTTCTCTATTGTGTTGAGATTTGGGGCACACATGCACATGCACCTGGAGTAGTTTTCAAGCTGCCAATGCTGGGATTCAAACCATGGTCATCCTTGTGAGACCCAGCTCCACTCGTGACCACTAGGGCAAAGAATGGTAGTCCTGGTGATTTATTTTAAATGTTAATATTTTATCAGTATATCTTTGTTTTCTATGTATGATTTTTAGAATTTTCTATATCTTTTAATCACTTGATTCCATTTTTTCCTTCGTTGAGAGTAAAGTTCATCAGTTTAAAAATGATGGCCGATGGGGGAACCAGCAGTTAGCGTAATGGCTATGTCACTGAACTCCCATGTAGTCGACCGCGGTTTGCGTCCCGGACCTGGTGGCTTAAAACTCATGCCAGGCGCATGTGCATGCATGCCCAAGATTCCGAGAGGAGAATGGAGGAGATGGGATTGCAGCATGACCATCCCCTCTGGGGGGTGATTTCTCGCTTTCTGTCTCTCCGTCTCTCTCTGTCTGTCTGGCGAGCGCATGCGCCCTATAGCGAAAACCTTTATTATACAGTGTATTTTATGGTATGCAAATTATAACTAATCACGTTTATTTTAAAAAGCTAGCAAAACAAGAAAAAAAATCAAACATTTGTGTGTAATGAACATTTTTCTTTGGACCAAGTTGACATTATGAAATAGTTGGTATAGGAACTTTACCTTTAGGTTAAATGAAAAGTTCTGTGAGCCTTTAGTATTTTTGTCCTTTTCATTAATGGATTTAATGTCTAAAATGAGTCATATTCTGACCTAGTTGTATGTCTCTGATTTTCTCATTAAATATATGATTTTCTGATTTATAAAGGAATATTTAAATCAAAGAAAGCTAGAAAATAAATTTAATCATTCTATTTTTCCTCCTTAAGTGATGCTAATTTTATTCATTTATTCATTCAGTCTTTGGATGTTTGAATAAGAAGCAACATAGGCTTTGGAATAGCAGACTAGAGCTCTAATCCTGGTCAGTTATTAATTGTATGACCTTGGGCACCTCAATTTCAGTTTTATTTATTTATTTACTTGGTTACATACTCTGCAGTCAATAAATAGCAGAATTAGTAGGTCATAAAGAAAAGACATATCCCCCGCCTTCAAGAAGCTTACATTGGGGCTGGGGTAAAGTATGACACAAAGACCGTGTTGGGAGTGCCCTCCTACCCCTAGTCTCTCTGTCTCATGGAAGAAATAAATAAATAAATAAATAAATAAATCAATAAATAAATAAAATTAAACACATACATACCAGGTCATAGAGGGCAAAAGTAGGTGCTAAGTAATGAAAGTTCTGTCTCATTTATCTGGATGAAAGGATCGCCAAAGAGGAATCACAATGCTTATCAACACTAGTATCTTTTTCAGTAGTTAAACTATAACTAATAAAGTCATTTTAAAATAAAACTAATCAAATGAATTTTAAAACGATAGAAAAACATCAACATTTTAATTTAATGTGCTTTAGAACAAATTGATATTCTAAAATAGTTAATACAGAAGTGTTAGTAACTACGCAATTCTAGTAAAGAATTTTGGTTACGTCACTTCAAGCTGTTAAAGTTAGAGTTAAATTTGTGATTTATGTTATTATTATCTTTTTAATTACCAGAGAGCATATGTGATTATGAGAGAGAGAAAGAAAAAGAGAGGGAGAGGAAGGGAGAACACATCCCACAACTGGACATGTTCACCCTGTAGTCTCCTCCATTTCTCTATTGTGTTGAGATTTGGGGCACACATGCACATGCACCTGGAGTAGTTTTCAAGCTGCCAATGCTGGGATTCAAACCATGGTCATCCTTGTGAGACCCAGCTCCACTCGTGACCACTAGGGCAAAGAATGGTAGTCCTGGTGATTTATTTTAAATGTTAATATTTTATCAGTATATCTTTGTTTTCTATGTATGATTTTTAGAATTTTCTATATCTTTTAATCACTTGATTCCATTTTTTCCTTCGTTGAGAGTAAAGTTCATCAGTTTAAAAATGATGGCCGATGGGGGAACCAGCAGTTAGCGTAATGGCTATGTCACTGAACTCCCATGTAGTCGACCGCGGTTTGCGTCCCGGACCTGGTGGCTTAAAACTCATGCCAGGCGCATGTGCATGCATGCCCAAGATTCCGAGAGGAGAATGGAGGAGATGGGATTGCAGCATGACCATCCCCTCTGGGGGGTGATTTCTCGCTTTCTGTCTCTCCGTCTCTCTCTGTCTGTCTGGCGAGCGCATGCGCCCTATAGCGAAAACCTTTCCAAAAAAAAAAAAAATGATGGCTGATGAAAAAAATGCAATTTTACAAATTGAAATATAATTTATAAAAAACATATTTACTTAGTAAAGTCAAGGTCACATTTAAAGGGGCTTTGAAGCGTCACCTTCGTTCTATTTTTCTCCTTAAACATTTTGGAACTCAATGGACAATACAGAATCATATTAAACCCATTTGATCTGATGTCCCAAATAAATGTGGACTTAAAATTCTGTTTCAAGTAAAGCTCAAGAGGCCAAGGATGCAATGACCAGAACTATAGCTAGAAAAAAAATACTGTTTATTAATCAAAGTTCAGAGCAGGAAATAGACCACTCTATATATTTCAAAGAATAAGGGGTATAATGCAGGGTGACAAAAGCTTACAAAACTATTGAAAAAGTGGGAGGAGTGGGAGTCAGGAAGCGACTATTCAAGTCATGGGTTTAATAATGTACCATCCTGAAATCCAGGGGTCAGGAAGACGCTGTGCCCCAATCTCCACCACAGTGACCAGTGCTGCCAACACAGCTGCCACCTGGCGCACACCAGACCCTGGGAAGCGACGTCCCATCACCACAACTGCCACTGTCCCCATGATCATGGCTGCCAAAACCAATGAGTACGAAGCTGCTCTCTAATTCTCCTCCAGAACTCAGAGAGTGCACCTAATTGGCAGAAATTAATTTGCATTTATAGCTCTAACTACAAGGATATGTGAAGAATGAAGATGTAGTTTTCCTTCCTCTATGGGAAAGTTCATGAAGGGAGAAAAGGTAGAACTGGATGCCAATCATATATTTGGCCATAGTTGACACATCCTTTTTTTAAATTTTTTTATTTATTTATTTTTACTACAGGATGCGTGCGCTCGCCAGACAGACAGAGACAGAGAGACAGAAAGCGAGAAATCACCCCCCAGGGGGGATGGCCATGCCCCAATCCCTTCTCCTCCATTCTCCTCTCAGGATCTTGGGCATGCATGCACATGCGCCCGGCGTGAGTTTTAAGCCACCGGGTCTGGGACGGGAACCACGGTTGACTATGTGGGAGTCCAGCAACATAGCCATTATGCTAACTGCTGGTCCCAACATCCTTTAATCTTAGAATTTTGTAGCCTTATGAAAACAATGTGATTAGTTTTCATCGCAGCAGAACATGCTATAAAGAACCATGGTATTGGAGGCTGATGTCCTAAAATGTGAACTAGAAAGGCCTCTCGCCTTTAAATTACGTGTGAGCTCCTTGAGAGCAGAATTAATACTGTACAGATCTTTGCATTTTCAGTGTGACTTAGTACCTGCTGTATGAGGGACACTCAATAACAAGTTATTGAATACATGAGTTGAATGAAATATATTATGCTAACAAAACTGACCAATGTTATTTATTTACTAATACTAGAATTTCAGCGACTCTAGTTGAAGTAAATATAGTTTTCTGTTTTACCTCCAGCTCACATATTAAAGCATATACATGTGTAAATTGTATATACTTATAACTATACCTACATGTGTACAAGTATTAATATATACATTAAATAATATATATATAGATACATATGAGAGTTTTTCTTTTTTTTTTTTTTTTGAGAGGTTTTGCTATCGGGCACGTGCGCTCGCCAGACAGACAGAGAGAAACAGAGAGATAGAAAGCGAGAAATCACCCCCAGGGGCCATGGACACGCCTCAATCCCTTCTCCATTCTCCTCTCGGGATCTTGGGCACACACGCACACGCGCCCGGCGTGAGTTTAAGCCATTGGGTCTGAGACTCGAACCACTGCCGACTACATAGGAGTCCAGCGACGTAGCCATTATGCTAACTGCTGGTCCCAGAAAGTTTTTAACTGATACATTTAACTCCTAAAAAGAGAGCTGCCTACATAAATTAATTCGTTATCATATTCAGAACACTGAACTTTGATAAAACACTATTATCTATTATACAGTCCATATTTAGATTTCACCTTTTGTTAGAAAATCTAGGATCCTGGGACCAGCAGTTAGCATAATGGCTATGTCGCTGGACTCCCACGTAGTCGACCGTGGTTCGAGTCCCAGACCTGGTGGCTTAAACTCACGCCGAGTGCGTGTGCGTGCGTGCCCAAGATCCCGAGAGGAGAATGGAGGGGAGGAGAAGGGATTGCAACATGGCCATCCCCCCTGAGGGGGTGATTTCTCGCTTTCTATCTCTCTGTCTCTCTCTGTTTGTCTGGCGAGCTCACGTGCCCTATAGCAAAAACCTCTCTCCCCCCCAAAAAAAGAAAAAGTCTAGGATCCAGTCAAGAATCGTGTACTGTATTTAGTCTCTCTCTTTTTAAATTTCTGCCAAAGGATGTACATGCTTGCCAGTAAAAAACAAGAGAAGTAGAAAATGAGAAAGGAACTTCTGTGGTCACATTACAATCCCTTCTTCTTCATCCTTCCCTTCTTCCAGGATTTTGGGTATATGTTCTCATGTGCTTGGTGTGTTTTCCAGGCAACGAGGTTTAGAACTTGAACTGCATGGTGGGGTATAAGGGATCCAGCCACCTTACCCATCACACCACTGGCTGGACCCTTTTTAGTCTTTCTAATCTAGAAGTTCCTCAGTCGTTATTTATCTATCTACTTATTTACCTTCTATCTACTTATATGTGTTTATTTTCATCTTTCATAACATTAGATTTTTTTGTTTTACAGAATATCTTTAGGCCACAGGTTGTACATTTTGTTCAGGAGTACTCTGTGGGTGATATCAAGAGGGCGTTGATAACAGTTTGTCCTATTATCAGTGATGTTATGTTTGATTACTTAATTAATAATAGATTCATTTTGAGGTTTGCATGGTATACTTTTCTTGTGCCAAATATTTCCTAGTGTATGAATATTTTAAGTCTATAAAAGGTGTATGTTTTTAATTGCTCCCTAGCAATATTCAGAGATATTTAAAAAAAAAAAGCTTTCGAAAATTAAACTTGATAGGGTCTATCTGGGCAAAGAATGATTCACGAAGTGGGCAGCACTCAAAACCAGGAGAAGTTAAAGAGCTTTGCTCTAACCATGTGAACAGCAATTTAAATAGGCTGAACAAGGAAGCAAAATAAAGAAATTTCCTGATTGACTACAGCTAGATATTTGTCTTATTTGGGCATGGTGTGATGGGAGGTTCTTAGTTATATAACCAATTGAGTAGCTTTGCATAACTGACTGAAATGGGATATAAAATTAGCCAGATACAAGGGATGCCTCTAAGTTTCAGTAGCTTGTATAAATCTGGTTAGAGCTGCAACCTCAGGCTAATGTCCTTCCACCTGTTCGCTTTAACAGACATAGAAGAGGAATTTTCCTCTTCAGGTATTTTCTCTAGGGATGTTGTCACCCATTGTTTGCACTGCCATAGCTAAAACTCAACAGATAAGACACACAAAGAAGAAAATACCACTGTGTCTGAGTATAAGAACTCTGAGCAATGCCTGGAAGATCATCTCTGAAAATAGACTCTCCACTAGAGGTGGACATTCCTGGAAGCTTGTTTCTTTACTTTTGCAAAGGACTTAAATAGAAGATATATAAATGGCCAACAAGTATTTGAAAAAATACTCAGTATTGTTAGTCATAAGGGAAATGCAAATCAAAACCACAATGAAATATTACCTCACACCTGTTAGAATGGCCATAATAAAAAAGATAAAGGATAGTATGCATTAGAAAAGGACGTCAAGAAAAGGGAATCCTTGTACACTCTTGGTGGGCATGTACCTTGATACAGCCATTATTAAAAATGGTATGGAGATTTCTCAAAAAAGAAAAAATAGAACAACCAGGCTAGCATGTAGCATGGTAAAGGTACTGGATTCCTACATGGCTGACCATGGTTCAAGTCCTGGCCCTGGCAGTTTGCTTTCTCACTTTTCCTTTCTCTCTAGTGAGCATATGTGCCCTATGACAAATTTAAAAATAGCAATAATAATAAAGTTAAATAAATAATTCTAAAAAATAGAACTACTATGATCTGGCAATGCCAATTCTGGGTATATATCCAAAGGAAATCACACACACACACACACACACACACACACACACACAAACACACACACACAAATATTATTAGACCTTTAAAAATAAAGAAATCCTGTCACTAGTGACAACATGTATATACCTGAAAGACATTATGCTAAGTGAAATAAGCCAGGCACAGAAAGACAAATAACTGTGTGATCTCACTTACATGTGGAATCTAAAAATGTTAGACCCATAAAGCCAGAGAGTATAATGGTGGTTACCAGGAAATAGGAACTGGGGAAATAGGAAGATGTTAGTCAAAGGGTACAAAGTTTTAGCTAAGATGAAAGCACTCTTGAAATCTAATGTATTGAATGATGACTATGATTTATAATACTCTACTATACATTTGAAATTTGAAAAGATATATCTTTTTTTAAAGAATGATTTATTTAACTTTACTTACCATCATTTTAATTTTTTTCAATTTGCTATAGGGCATGTATTCTCACCAGAGAGAAACAGACAGAAAGGGGAAGTAAGAAAGCAAACTGCCAGGTCCAGGACTCAAACTGCAGCTGGCCATGTAGGAGGCTAGCGCCCCAACAAAAAATGTACCTTAAACGTTCTTACCACACACATACACACACAAGTAACAATGATGGAAGTATTGGATAAGTTAATTAGCTTAATTTTAGTAATAATTTCACGACATATACATTTATATAAATATCACATTGTACATCATAATATATTCTATCTTTTAATTACTCAACTAATTCAATAGTGTCTCACTATGCTATGATCCTTCTAATTCAGTCTCTAGCATAGCTGGGACTTTGGGCATACACCATCGTGCTAGACCTTTAGGGCAAGCTGGAAATCAAACCCAGTCCTTCCCTGTGTCCTCAGTCTGCCAGGTAGTAGCATTAACAGGTGTGCTACCACAGTAGAGCCCAATATAAAATATTCATCTGTCAGTTACACCTCAATAAAGCCAGGGAACAGGGAGAAAGATACAGTTTATGAGTCCAATAGTCTACATAGAAACTTCTAGCTTTCTGTTTTACCACTTTTGAGCCTGAGCTTCCCCATCTGTAAAATGGAGATCATTTATGCTTTCTTCATGGATTATGAAGATTAATTTAATGAAACCCTTAAAGTATAAAGAGCACATCTAACTCTACTCAGTATCCAGCATGTGTATACCAAGAATATAGTAATAATTTTGTTATCATAATCACCTTCAATTTAGATTAGATTATTATGAGGATATAGATGAAGATTATCCAAATTTTAGTAATTTAAGATTCTCCTAATTTAAAGATGTTACTAGTGATATTAAGCACTAGCAAAGCCCATGATTTTAGGGATGCATAATATTGATTATTCATGGGAAAGATGAACAGGTTTCAGAATCTGACAGTTTTGGGTCCAGACTATATAACTGATGTGTTTTAGCATGCTACTTAACTCTCAATCTCAGTTTTCTAATCTCTATACTTTCTAAAATTGTTATAAATGTTACAAAGAGTTGAATTAATGAATTTGGAGGTAAGGAAGAAAGGCAACTTCTTGGGTTTTGGGTTTCATCTTCTCAGGATAATAAAACTTTCACTCCCAAGTCTCCAGACCTGGAGGAGAATGTGCAGTGCTCCTAACCACCTCCCTCCAAAACCCAGCCCTGTGCTAGTCCTGGAAAGACCAAAGGACTTAGAGTAACACCCAACAGATCTTTATGTCTCATCTGATCACCTATGAAATTATTGTCTTCCCTCCTAATCTTCCAACTGATGGAGGAAAATCTGCTAAAATATATTGTCTTTCTCAGTGGATAAAGATTAATTCAAGTAATACTTGTAAGAATTATTCAAGAGGAAAATAAGATTTAGGACTTGTTTCTCTGATTTTCTGGGCTGTGGTCAGCTCCTAGTGGTTCAATGAACTAAGAATAAATACACACAGACGCTCACACAGGTGTATGCATATATATAGTTAGTATTGTGCAAGTTTTATTACAGATCTGAATATTTGGATAATGATAATCCTAGATGTTCAAGGGTTTTTTATATGGAGAATTATACAAAAGCAGATCCCTAATAAAGCCTATTTTTTGTATTTTTTTCTGGAAAACTTGACTAGAAATGCACCAACTAAGTATTTTTTAAGAATTTATGTATTGGGAACCAGCAGTTAGCGTAATAGCTATGTTGCTGGACTCCCACGTAGTCGACCGTGGTTCGCGTCCCAGACCCGGTGACTTAGAACTCACGCCGGGCACATGTGCATGCATGCCCAAGATCCTGAGAGGAGAATGGAGGAGAAGGGATTGCGGTGTGACCATCCCCCCTGGGGGGTGATTTCTTGCTTTCTGTCTCTATGTCTCTCTCTGTCTGTCTGGCGAGCGCATGCGCCCTATAGCAAAAACCTCTCAAAAAAAAAAGAATTTATGTATTACAAGGAATATATATGTATATTTAATTATAGGGCACCTGTGCTCACCAGAGAGACAGAGACGAGACAGAGAGACAGAAAGTGAGAAATCACCCTTTGAGGTGGGGATGGTCACATCTCAGTCCCTTCTTCTACACTCTCCTCTCGGGACTTTGGGCATGCACACACATGTGCCTGGTGTGAGTTTTAAGCCGCTGGGTCCAACTGTGGTTGACTATGTGGGAGTCCAGAGGTGGAACCATTATGCCATCTGTTGGTCCCACAAGGAATATTCTATGTACTAAGAATTAAGAAGGAGTTATAAAGCATAGCCTCTTTCCTCAAAGAGCTTGTAATCCAATTAAAAACAAAAATCAAATAGTAGGCAAATGGAATTATAACTGAAAAGAGTTCTTGGAAAATATTTGAATAGGTATCTACTAAATTTTATCACTTCGTTGTCCAATATACACATCCAATTTTTCCCACATATTCAATTTCAAAAATGCCTTAACTTACCATGATTTTTATGAGTACACAGTTTGTTCACTAAGTTAAAAAGTTCAAGGCTGGCCCCTCAGTGCAGCAGTTAAGCATTGCACAGGAGAAGTCAAATACCACATGGTTGACCAGGGCTTGAGTCCTGTACTTGATGGTTTTAAAAACAAGCTAGGCATGTGTGTTCATCCTCAGGATTCTGATAGTATGAAAAGTTGGTAGAAAAAAGATTTCAGCATGTCCAGGTACCATTGAAATTATTCTCTGTCTCTCTTGTGCATGCACACATGCCTTTTGGTATAAAAAACTCCAGTTAATAAACTGGCCTTCATTAACATTAAAAACTGCTCTCTGAAAGACAACTTTAAGGAGAATAATAAGATGGCTAGAAGCAGGGAGAAAATTTTTGCAAAAGATCATCTAATGAAGAATTGTCGAAGATATGCGAAGAGTTTTTAAAATTCAACAATGAGAAAACAACTTGATAAAAAAAGAGAAGAGCCAAAGAATTTAAATACCTCACTAAATGAAACACACTGCTGAAAAATAAGCATAGAAATAGCTAATCCAGATCATGCGTTGTCAGGAAAATGCAAATTAAAATAATGAGATGCCACTATAAGGGATTACTATACCTATTAGGATAGTCCAAATCCAGAACACTGACGATACCAAGTGTTGGCAGGAATATGGAGAACTAGTAACACTTATTATTATTGGTGGGAATGTATAATAGCACAGAAACTTTGGAAGACAGTTTGGCAATTTCTTACAAAACTAAACATACACTCGTTATAAGATTCAGCAACTGTAGTTTCCAAATAGAGTCAACTCAAAAATATCATCTTTAAGGCACATTATAGCCAAGCTGAAAACACAGAAAATTATAAAAACAAACAAAAAACCAGCAAGATAAAAGCACTGAATCACATAAGAGAATCCCATTAGAATAATAACAGTTTTCTCACCAGAAACCTTACATGCCAGGAAAAAATGGAATGACATATTCAAAGTTCTGAGAGAAAAACAAAAAACAAAAAAACAAACTAAAAAACTACCAGCCAAGAATACTATACCCAGAAAAACTATCCTTCATAAGTAAAGATGAAATAGCTTTTCCCAGGCAAGCAAAAATGGAGAGTTAATCACCATTAGAATAGCCCTATAAGAAATGCTGAAGAGGATCTTACAACTAGAGGTGATAACCACCACCATGAAAACACTTGAGAATATAATAAAACTTTTCTTTTCTCCTCTTCCTTCTTCTCTGTCTCCTTTTCTTTCTTCTTTCTCTTCTTTTTTTAAGTGAGAAATTTTTGCTATAGAATGTGTGTACTCACTGCAGAGACAGAGACAGAAAGTGAGAAATCACTCCCCAGGGAGGATGGCCATGTCACAATCTCTTCTCCTTCATCCTCCTCTTGGGATTTTGGGCATGAACACACATGCACCCAGCATGAGTTTTAAGACACTGGGTCCAGGACTCAAACAGTGATTGAATATGTGGGAGTCCAGCAATGTAACCATTACTCCACCTGCTGATCCCAAGAGAGTATAAAACTTACTTCTAATAGTAAAGCAGATACTCAAATGAGATAGGGAAAAAAAAAAAAAACAATCAAACATTGTCATTATAGAAAGCAATCAAACTACAAAGACAAACATTGAAAGAGGAAGAAATGAACAAAAGATATGCAAAATAACCAGAATACAAAAACAGAATGACAGGAGTAAGCTCTCATCTATGAATAATAATCTTAAATGCAAACAGAGTAAATTCCTCAATTAAAATACAGAAACTGGATGAATAGATTAAAAAATATTTTTTTTTCACAGAAATAAAAAAGAAATCATAAATTTTGTAGGGAACTACAAAAGACCCTGGATAGTAAAAGCAATCTTGGACAAATAGAATAAAGTCAGAGGAATCACAATATCTGACTTCCAAATTTACTGCAGTAATCAAAACATCATGATACTGGTTGGCAAAAAGCAGACATACAGACCAATGGAACAGAAACAAAAACAGAAATAAATCTATCTACCTGCCTGTCTATCTATCATCAATCAAATTTCTAGAAAGTTGCCAACAACATTCACTGGAGAAAGGACAGTCTTTCCAATAAATGGTATTAGAAAAAACGAATATCCACATACGAAAAAAATGGAACTAGACTTCGGTTTATCACCATATACATAATAAGCTAAATATAATGTAAAAGCTTAAACATAAATCCTGAAACCACAAGACTACTAGAAGAAACAGAAAATGCTGAAAGATTTTGTTCTGGGCAAAGATTTTTTGGAATAAGTCCTCAAAAGCATAGCCAACAAAAGCAAGACATAAAATAATAGGATTATATGAAACCGAAAAGCTCCTGTGCAGGAAAGAAAACAATCAACAGGTGAAGAGACAGCTTGCAAAGTGGAACAACATGTTGTAAACTATTCACCTAACAGATTAATACCCAGAAAATATATGAGGAACTCAGTAAAACTCATCAACAAAACAACACAACACTGTGATTTAAAAATAGGCAAATGAAGGGCCAGCAGGTGGCAGAGTGGTTAAGGTGCTGGCCTCCCACAGGGCTGGCTGTGATTTGAGTTCTGGACCTAGTGGCTTGAAACTCAGGCTGGGTACGTGTGTGTGTGTGTGTGTGTGTGTGTGTGTGTGTGTGTGTGTCCAAAATCCCAGGAGGAAAATGGGGGAGAAGAGATTGCACATGACCATCCCCCTTGGAGAGTGATTTCTCACTTTTCCTCTCACTGTCCCTCTGTCTCTCTCAGGTGAATGCACGCACCATATGGTAAAACCCTTTAAAAAGGGGGGGAGGGGCAAGTGATCTGAATAAATGTTTATCTAGAGTACACATATGAATGGACAATAGGTATATGAAAACAATGCTCAACATCATTAATCATCAGGAAAATTGAAATCAAAACCACAATGAGATACCGTCTCATCCCAGTTTAAATGCCTATTATAAAAACAACAACAAAATAACAAAAAAAAAAAGAGAAAGGGTAACTTTTTTTTTTTAACAATTTTGTAATTGAGATTTATTGGTTGTGTCAAAGATCAGTACAGACATTTCAATTTGTACCCAATTCTTCACATACGTACCCAAAATTTAAAAAGCCAAGTATAGTGATTCTTTTTAAGTTATTCCAGTGACATTCCAGTTTCAAATTTGTAGGCAAATTTTCCTTAAGAGGATATCAAGAACCACTGTCTTCAGATGTTGAAAGCTATTATGTAAGTCCCACCAAATCACAATTTAGTGTCATACACACTACATACTCAAATTTCCAATCTTTCACAGCACATTAACAGAATTATTAGGAAAACTGGACTACCACGACCAAAGACGTTACAGAGTGCACACAATTCTGACAGGGAGAGCAACAATCAAAGAGTGGTTTTCTTTAGGAAACAATACT
>NW_006206544.1:1345720-1354492 GCF_000334495.1 Tupaia belangeri chinensis
TTCTGGTTGTACTGAAAAATAAACAACCAGTAAATGATTTCACCTCTTAAAAAAAAGCATTTACACTTAAAAAATGGGATGAGTTGGGATTCTCTCCTTCTTAAAAATGTTTCTAGAGCTACTAAAAAACTTGCATTTACAAAATAGTTGATAAAAATATTCCTCTGGATTGTACGAAGGGAGACAGGGACCATTGATAAAACATGGTATATGATACTACTCAGACTTGACTTCTTTCTCGCCTGCTTCATCAGAGGGTGGACGCTCCTCGTTTTTAGTTTCTCCATTTTCTGCAGGTAAATCTTCTTTAGTGTCTTGGTTGGCCACTTCAGTCTGTTTCCCCTTTGCTCCCCTTTTCCCTTTTGTTTGCACTCTTTTGTCTGAAGATTTATCCTTCCCTGCCGCCTTTTTTGGCTTCGTCTCCACTTTTGCAGGAGGTTTAGCCAACAACCTCGCCCGATCTCCTCGTGGGCTCTTCCTTGGCCGCCCCCTCGGCTGAGCTGACCTTCCTCTTGGGCATCTTGGCTGCAGACAGGGTGCGTGCTGGGTGCCTGATGAGGCCACGATGGGCCTACAACCTTTGTGGAGTTGAGCTGATAAACCCTACCGCTCCTCCCGCTGCTGACTGTTGGTAGGAATGCAAACTAGTTCAGTCATTATTAAAAAGAGTATGGAGGTTCCTCAAAAAACTAAAGAACAGAAACACCATGTGGTCCAGCAATCCCACCAATGGGTGTGCATCCAAAGGAAAGGAAACCAGTATGTCAAGGAGATAGCTGCACTCACGTGGGCAGGAGAAAGAAAAGAATGGAATCCAGTCATTTTGGGCAACATAGATTGGCCCAGAGGACATTATATGCAGTGAAATAAACTAGGCACAAAAATGATAAATACCATATGTTCTCACTAGTATGTGGAAACTAAAACAAATTGACCTCAAGGAAGGTAAAAGGAAATAGTGGTTATTGGAAGTTGGGAAGGATAAGAGAGGGAGGACACGGGGAGAGATTGTAAATGGATACAATACTATAGTTAGAAATGAAGAATAACTTCTGTAGTACAACAAGGTGACTATAGTTACAATAATATGTATTTTAAAATAGGTAGATGAGAAGATTGCAAATGTTCTCAACACAAACAAGTGATCAATATTTGAGTTAAAGCACATGCTAATTACCTTGATTTGATCATTACACCTTATGTACATGAATTGAGAAATCACACTATATCCTATAAATATGTACAATTGTTATGTGTCAATGAAAAAGTTTATAAATTATTATGAACAAGAAAATAAACTGTGGTGCCTTCAGACAGTAAAATACTATTCATTCCTAAAAAAAATGAGCTACTGAGCTATGAAAAGACATAGAAAAACTTAAATTCGTATTACTAATGAAATAAGTCAATCAGAAAAGCCTACATACTATATGATTTCAATGATAAGACATTCTGGAAAAGACAAAACTATAGTGACAGTAGAAACATCAGTGGTTGCCAGGGATAGATATGGGGGAGGTGAACAGGCAGAGCACAGAGGACTTTTAAGCCAATGAAAATATTCTGTGTAATGCTGTATCCATAGAATCTTCCCAAACCCACAGAATGTACAGCGCCAAGGGTGAACCCTAGCATAAAGTAGACTTTGGGTAATGTGACTTATTGTCAATGTAGGTTCATTTGCAACAAATGTACCATTTAGCTGGGGGATGTTGATAATTGGGGAAACTATCCATGTGTGGGGGCAAGGGGCATAAGGGAAATTTCTATACCCCAATATTGTTGTTAACAGAAAACTGCTCTTTTAAAAAAGTCTTAACAAAACACAGCTAGAGCCAGGCCTATCTCGTAGTGCTTAAGCACAGTGGACTGGGAGCCAGATACCATGTAGTCAATCACAGTTCAGTGGCTTGAAAAACATGCCAAGTGCATGTGTGTGTGTTTGCCCAGGATCCTGATGGGATAGACAAATGGAGGAAAAACTATCGCAATGAGACCATGCCACATTGGAGGATGCTTTCTCTCTGTCTCTCTGTCTGTGTCTCTCTTTCTCTCACGTGTACACACATGTATATGTACTCTGGCAATTAAAAAAAAATACAACCATCTTGAAGAAGTTAAAAGGACTTGGAAAAATGTTAATAGGAGTGTAAATGTTGAACATTTTATAAAAACTGAGCTGGCATCCATGTTAAAAAATATTGTATATGTAGAAAAATACCAGCAATAAACGCGCACACACACACACACACACACACACACACATGGGTGTGCATCCAAAGGAAAGGAAACCAGTATGTCAAGGAGATAGCTGCACTCACGTGGGCAGGAGAAAGAAAAGAATGGAATCCAGTCATTTTGGGCAACATAGATTGGCCCAGAGGACATTATATGCAGTGAAATAAACTAGGCACAAAAATGATAAATACCATATGTTCTCACTAGTATGTGGAAACTAAAACAAATTGACCTCAAGGAAGGTAAAAGGAAATAGTGGTTATTGGAAGTTGGGAAGGATAAGAGAGGGAGGACACGGGGAGAGATTGTAAATGGATACAATACTATAGTTAGAAATGAAGAATAACTTCTGTAGTACAACAAGGTGACTATAGTTACAATAATATGTATTTTAAAATAGGTAGATGAGAAGATTGCAAATGTTCTCAACACAAACAAGTGATCAATATTTGAGTTAAAGCACATGCTAATTACCTTGATTTGATCATTACACCTTATGTACATGAATTGAGAAATCACACTATATCCTATAAATATGTACAATTGTTATGTGTCAATGAAAAAGTTTATAAATTATTATGAACAAGAAAATAAACTGTGGTGCCTTCAGACAGTAAAATACTATTCATTCCTAAAAAAAATGAGCTACTGAGCTATGAAAAGACATAGAAAAACTTAAATTCGTATTACTAATGAAATAAGTCAATCAGAAAAGCCTACATACTATATGATTTCAATGATAAGACATTCTGGAAAAGACAAAACTATAGTGACAGTAGAAACATCAGTGGTTGCCAGGGATAGATATGGGGGAGGTGAACAGGCAGAGCACAGAGGACTTTTAAGCCAATGAAAATATTCTGTGTAATGCTGTATCCATAGAATCTTCCCAAACCCACAGAATGTACAGCGCCAAGGGTGAACCCTAGCATAAAGTAGACTTTGGGTAATGTGACTTATTGTCAATGTAGGTTCATTTGCAACAAATGTACCATTTAGCTGGGGGATGTTGATAATTGGGGAAACTATCCATGTGTGGGGGCAAGGGGCATAAGGGAAATTTCTATACCCCAATATTGTTGTTAACAGAAAACTGCTCTTTTAAAAAAGTCTTAACAAAACACAGCTAGAGCCAGGCCTATCTCGTAGTGCTTAAGCACAGTGGACTGGGAGCCAGATACCATGTAGTCAATCACAGTTCAGTGGCTTGAAAAACATGCCAAGTGCATGTGTGTGTGTTTGCCCAGGATCCTGATGGGATAGACAAATGGAGGAAAAACTATCGCAATGAGACCATGCCACATTGGAGGATGCTTTCTCTCTGTCTCTCTGTCTGTGTCTCTCTTTCTCTCACGTGTACACACATGTATATGTACTCTGGCAATTAAAAAAAAATACAACCATCTTGAAGAAGTTAAAAGGACTTGGAAAAATGTTAATAGGAGTGTAAATGTTGAACATTTTATAAAAACTGAGCTGGCATCCATGTTAAAAAATATTGTATATGTAGAAAAATACCAGCAATAAACGCGCACACACACACACACACACACACACACACACAACATCCAGATAATAATCAACAGTAGAGAAAAAAAAAACAATTAAAAAAAAATCCCACTTAGATCCCACTTAGTAAAGGGAAGAAGAATAAGAAAAAGACAAGTCAATACCATATGCTGATTTTATTCTGTATACTCTGGATAGGATAATAAAATAATGTAGGAGCAGAGATATTGATGGAAAATAATTTGTCAGATCCCTTTCTTAAAATGAGAGTACATTCTTTGGCCAGGAAACCTGATCCCTGCCCCAGGCTGGTCAGGTGGTTTTTCTCTGGTACAATATTTTCTATAGGTCCCTGCTTAATAGAGCACTGGGAATAATTTTTCAAGAGTGTATGTATGTGTCTAAATTCCCACAGCAGTTCAGTTCTTGGCGCTGCCAATATTCATTGTACTTTGTCCTGGTTTTAGCTTGGGTGACACTCCCAGTCAGTTTGAATCAATCATAAGCCACTGTTCTCTAAGTGGGGGGTTTTTCCTGATGCTTCAGCCCTCTTGAAACCTCTCCATTCACTTTAGAAACTCCATTTAATTTGTTAAAAGCCAATTCTAGGGAGCTCTGCCTCTCAAGCCATCCTCCCCAAACTCTGTTTACCCAGCTAATTTGTTTGCTTATTTTGAGGATCAGGCCCACTTGCGTGGGATTAATCTCTGCTATTTGGGACCTGTTCATCCACATTGCATGTTGTTCTGTGCTTAATGGCCCTTGCCTCAGGGCAGGGATGAAGAAAAATGGATTGGGAAGAAGCAGATGGAGCTTTTTCTTGCCTAATTTGCCTTTGTCATATCACCAGTGACTACACTGGAAATTTTAAATCTAGAGGTAAAATAAGATGGTAGATGATTATAGCCTAGCTTCCATCATCTTTCCTTCAGAAAAGGCACAATGGGTGGAAGGAAATACATTTAATTTGACTGTTTTGAATTTGACATTGTAAACACATTTCTAGGAGGAAATATTTAGAAGATAGTTTGAAATAAGAATCTAGAATAGGAGTAGGAGATTTGGACTGGAGAGATAGTTTTGGAATCTACTCTCAACAGATTTATGGTTGAAACCCTGAGTATGCTTAAACCCAGTGAGGAATAAATGGTAAAAAAGAGTGTTGATATGATATGACCCAGCAATTCCATTCCTGGATATCTACCCAAAGGATAGGAATACAATCAGTTGAAAAAACACTTGCATATCCATGTTCATTGTGAAGTTGTTCACAATTGCTAAGACATGGAAATAACTAAAATGTCCACAAACAGATGAATGTATTGAAAAAGTGTGGCACAGGGGCCAGTGGGTGGCATGGTGGTTAAGGGCGCTGGACTCCCACATGGCTGACCATGGTTTGAGTTCCTGACTGGTGGCTTGCTGTCTTTCTCTGTCTCTCACTCTGTCCCTCTCTGGTCAAAATTAAAATAAATAAATAAATAAAGTTAAATAAAATATTTTTTATAAAAAGAAAAAGTGTGGCACCTATACACTATGGAATACTACTTAGCCATAAAAAAATCAATGAGACTCTGCCATTTGATAGTAAGTGGACAAATGTGGAAGAATTTACTGCTAAGAGAAGCAGGCTGGACTATGAAAGAGAAGAATTGTATGTCCCCACTTTATATACTGAATGTCAGTACTCTATAGCAGAAACTGAAAATTGGGAAGTATAAAAGCATGGAGAGGAATGGTGATAGTGTGGGAGGATGGGAAATGGTAGTGGGTAAGAGGGAGGCAATCAAGGGGAAAAAAGAAAGGAGCAAAATATTTTACAGACACAAAAAATGGAAAATTATCTGTTGATGATAATGTATTTGGTAATACCTTTGACTGAACCAATATAGTGTATTCTGATGGGAAAACTCATTTGGTATGCTGTAATAGTATACTGTGATTGAGGTAATAATAATAAATAAAATCTGGGACCAGTAGATGATGTAATTATTATGTCACTGGACTCTCATGTAGTTAAACGTGGTTCAAGTCCTGGACCAGGTTACTTAAAACTCACACTGGGGAACCAGCAGATGACATAATGGTTACATTGTTGAACTCCCACATGGCTGACCATAATTTGAGACCTGGACCTGGAGGCTTGAAACTCATGCTGGGCTTATGTGCATGTGTGCCAAAATTCCAAGAGGAGAATGGAAAAGGTATTGTGATGTGGCCATCTCTCCTAGGAGATGATTTCTGTCTCTCTATCTCTCTCTGTCTCTCTGATGAGCACAGATGCCATATAGAAAAAATCTCTCTCTAAAAAAAAACAAAAAACAAAAAATAAATATCATGCCTGGTGCATGTGCATGTGAGTGTATGCCCAAAATCCCAAGAGGAGAATGGAGGAGAAGGGATTGTGGTGTGGCCATCCTCCCTGGAGGGTGATTTATTGCTTTCTGTCTTTCTGTCTCTATCTCTGTGGTGAGTGCATGTACCCTATAGCAAAAATCTCTCTAAATAAATAAAGTCTCAGATTTGTAATAGGAGTGAAAGTTATGTATCACCAAGTATATAATAAACTCTCTAAAGGAAAGCTCTGGGGAAAAAAAAGTGTGTTGGACAATGAATTAAGGCAAATAAGTAAGCATGTTTTGTACATACTTAGATGCAATCAGATATTGGTTTTAAATTTTATAATCATAATAATTATTAGCATTAAAAAGAAGAAGAGGACCCAAAGATAGATTACTTATAGGAAAGGAAGATGATAAGGAAAGTTAAAAAAACAAGAGAGGAGAATGTTTCCAGTAGGGTTTCTAGTATCAAAAACTTCAGTGAAGTCAATGAGGCTGAATGACAGAAGTCATCGGATTTGTCATCCAGGAGAGATCATTGTTGGAGAGGATGGTAAGAGCAAGACTCAGATTACAGGAAGTTACACAAAGAATGAAGTTCAGAAGTGGCAGCATTTATTGGGATTGTTGACATAAAGCAGAAAGAGTGCTATGGATTGGGAAGTAGAAAGGGCATTAGAATGAAGTAGAAGAGTATTATAAACCAGGGGAAATGAATATATTTCAAGTTGGAATGAGAGAGAAGGGGAAGGATGTAGCTTGAAATGAGAAAAGATTGAATTGTTTGAGGGTGGTAAGAGCAGGAAGTAATCTTACAAAGAAAATAGGAAAGAGGATAAAGAGGCAGAACAGGGCCAGCTGGTGGCGTGGTGGTTAAGGGCGCTGGACTCCCACATGGCTGACCATGGTTTGAGTTCCTGACTGGTGGCTTGCTGTCTTTCTCTGTCTCTCACTCTGTCCCTCTCTGGTCAAAATTAAAATAAATAAATAAATAAAGTTAAATAAAATATTTTTTATAAAAAGAAAAAGTGTGGCACCTATACACTATGGAATACTACTTAGCCATAAAAAAATCAATGAGACTCTGCCATTTGATAGTAAGTGGACAAATGTGGAAGAATTTACTGCTAAGAGAAGCAGGCTGGACTATGAAAGAGAAGAATTGTATGTCCCCACTTTATATACTGAATGTCAGTACTCTATAGCAGAAACTGAAAATTGGGAAGTATAAAAGCATGGAGAGGAATGGTGATAGTGTGGGAGGATGGGAAATGGTAGTGGGTAAGAGGGAGGCAATCAAGGGGAAAAAAGAAAGGAGCAAAATATTTTACAGACACAAAAAATGGAAAATTATCTGTTGATGATAATGTATTTGGTAATACCTTTGACTGAACCAATATAGTGTATTCTGATGGGAAAACTCATTTGGTATGCTGTAATAGTATACTGTGATTGAGGTAATAATAATAAATAAAATCTGGGACCAGTAGATGATGTAATTATTATGTCACTGGACTCTCATGTAGTTAAACGTGGTTCAAGTCCTGGACCAGGTTACTTAAAACTCACACTGGGGAACCAGCAGATGACATAATGGTTACATTGTTGAACTCCCACATGGCTGACCATAATTTGAGACCTGGACCTGGAGGCTTGAAACTCATGCTGGGCTTATGTGCATGTGTGCCAAAATTCCAAGAGGAGAATGGAAAAGGTATTGTGATGTGGCCATCTCTCCTAGGAGATGATTTCTGTCTCTCTATCTCTCTCTGTCTCTCTGATGAGCACAGATGCCATATAGAAAAAATCTCTCTCTAAAAAAAAACAAAAAACAAAAAATAAATATCATGCCTGGTGCATGTGCATGTGAGTGTATGCCCAAAATCCCAAGAGGAGAATGGAGGAGAAGGGATTGTGGTGTGGCCATCCTCCCTGGAGGGTGATTTATTGCTTTCTGTCTTTCTGTCTCTATCTCTGTGGTGAGTGCATGTACCCTATAGCAAAAATCTCTCTAAATAAATAAAGTCTCAGATTTGTAATAGGAGTGAAAGTTATGTATCACCAAGTATATAATAAACTCTCTAAAGGAAAGCTCTGGGGAAAAAAAAGTGTGTTGGACAATGAATTAAGGCAAATAAGTAAGCATGTTTTGTACATACTTAGATGCAATCAGATATTGGTTTTAAATTTTATAATCATAATAATTATTAGCATTAAAAAGAAGAAGAGGACCCAAAGATAGATTACTTATAGGAAAGGAAGATGATAAGGAAAGTTAAAAAAACAAGAGAGGAGAATGTTTCCAGTAGGGTTTCTAGTATCAAAAACTTCAGTGAAGTCAATGAGGCTGAATGACAGAAGTCATCGGATTTGTCATCCAGGAGAGATCATTGTTGGAGAGGATGGTAAGAGCAAGACTCAGATTACAGGAAGTTACACAAAGAATGAAGTTCAGAAGTGGCAGCATTTATTGGGATTGTTGACATAAAGCAGAAAGAGTGCTATGGATTGGGAAGTAGAAAGGGCATTAGAATGAAGTAGAAGAGTATTATAAACCAGGGGAAATGAATATATTTCAAGTTGGAATGAGAGAGAAGGGGAAGGATGTAGCTTGAAATGAGAAAAGATTGAATTGTTTGAGGGTGGTAAGAGCAGGAAGTAATCTTACAAAGAAAATAGGAAA
>NW_006206544.1:1354752-1421253 GCF_000334495.1 Tupaia belangeri chinensis
AGAGTGTGAGAGTTCTTTCAAGGATTGTGTTGTGTGTGAACTCAGCCAGAGGTGTATGAAGCCCACCACATCACACAAGAACTTGCTCTCTTTGAACTTTTTCTCGCTGATAGACATTCTCTCTCTCTCCTCTTCATAAGATTCTGTCTCCTTTCAAATATCAGGTGAAAATTCCCACATTGCTTTGGCTTTTTATTTACATTCTGTTTGCCAACACATCTCATGATTTGGTTTACTTATGCTATACCACATAACATTTTGTGTCATCCACATAAATAGGGTGATACCACTGTGAACCTCATTTTCAATAATGCAAGTGTTGCAGGAATGGAATGACCACATTCTATTCAAACCTTAAATATATGTAAGAACAATTCTTTTCATAGCTGTCCTTAAAACTTCACTATGAATTACTCTAGAAATACCAATGGAGAAAAGGAAAAAAAACCAACAACAACAACAGTATTTTGTTCTCTGTAAGATAAAGATTTTAAAAACAAGATTAGTTTCTGAATTGCATTCATGTGAAGTGATTTTTTTTTGGTTCAATTTCAATAGACTTCACAAAATCAACTTCATATTCAATTATTGTCCTCCCTCATCTCCTTGTGTCAAAAGATGTGACAAGGGCTGAGATTTTGGGTTGAAAACACGGAATGTAATTAAAGCATCTATGGAGATTATCAGATGAGAGTCTATTTTAATAACCCTCTCTGATTTTTTGCATACAATGTGGACGTGGGGGATTTAGATTTGATGCAAGTACTTTGCTAATTATAATTAGAACTGAACAAAAATACTGGTCAATAAATTTTCTTTTTTCTCCTTGGGGCTATGAGACGTCTGCAACAGGAATTACATTTTGGAATAGGAGTGCAAGGAAGTTATTTAGAAAAAAAAAGAATTAATCATAGCCATTATGATGATTTGATCTGGGGGAAGAAAAACAGTCTGTTAAATAAGCTTCCTACTTAATCCACCTGAATCTAGTCTTCATTTGTGCAGCTCCACAGGGATGTTTTGATGCAGTTTATGTTATTTTCTTGTGTTTGTTACTTTACAATGTTGTGATATTTACATCAGTGCCTATGACCAGAGAAAATCTGTTCACTCTATTCTTTCTCACACACTGAATTGATTCATACAAATTGAGGCAGCATGTAGAAAAGGTCTCATTAATTTCAGACAGGTCATGGATTGAAGAAACATATAGGGTGTTAATTGAAAATATCAAGTCGTGTGCTGTCTCCTTCTTAATTTCAGGTTAAAAGCTTGCTGAGTTTTTCTCTTTTTGTCACATAATGCATGTCTAGTGTTGGTTGGTTTGTTTTGGGTTTTGTTGTTTCAAATTAGCTTTGGCTTGTTGCTGCATAGTTGAAACATCATAGTAAAACTCGTTGTAAGTCAAATTAGTCTAAGTGCTTGATTGTGTGAATGTTTCATTTCTCTGCCACATCCTTTATCAAAATTATTTAGGTTGGGAAGATGAGTTAAGGTTTACCTGGATGTGAGATAATTCTGGGGTGATATAGCTAACAGAATGTCACAGTCTGTTTCACAAATCTCATGTTGTACAATTTTATGAGAAAAGATGTCTGTGATTCTCTGCTTTATACAATTATGACCTATAGTCCTCAAATATAAGATTGGAAAAGAAAATATTTCTTGACAAAGTCACTGTCATATCCATAGCGCTAGGACCTGATAAATCATCCTGAAAAGACGAGAGTGTATAAAGTAACTTTAAAGATATTCTCATGGGGCCAGTTGATGGCCTAATAATGGATAAGGGAGCCAGATCCCACATGGCCCACCATGCGGTTCAAATCCTGACCCTGGTGACTTGAAAAACACAGTGTGTGTGTGTGTGTGTGTGTGTGTGTGTGTGTCCCAAATTCTGACAAAATGGAGAAATGGAGGAGAAGGGATTGTGGGATGGCCATGCCCCATTGTGGGATGTGTGTGTGTGAGTGCTTTCTCTTCCCCCCCCACCCCGTGTCTCTTTGTTTCTTATAAGTGCGTGTGCCTAGTGGCAATTAAAAAAATTTCATGTAAAAGGCTGTGAATGTGGAGTTTTTTTTAAAAAAAAGTTTTGCTTTGTTTTGTTAGTCTCTGAAGGCCTCTCAGAAGATAAATGACATATTTTCCATAAAATAGACATTTTGATAAACTTTGTGGTTACTGAAACTATAAAATGTAGAGTACCTATTAAGTTTACTAATTTTTCATCTTCTGAAAATAAATAATTGAAATTGTTATGTATTTGAAATGAATTGAATTGAACCCCTAGAGAACTCAGGTGCTAGTCTCCTAAAATATCTCCTGTTTGTATTTTAGCTTGTGGAATTGCAGCCATTTCGACCAAAGAGAAATTACTAGCTCTTAGAAAGCTGAGGAAAACTTCAAATTCTACAGAATCATTTATCTCATTCAGAGGTAATTAATAGAATAATGCACATAACAAACACACACGAATTTAAAAAATGAAATTTGCAAAATGAAAATAAAAATGGAAAAAAAATCAAAGCAAAATTAGTCAGATATGGGGTCAGCAGGTAGTGTGGTGGTTAAGGCGCTGTGCTCTCACATGGCCTACCGTGGTTTGCTTTCTTAGTTTCCATCTCTCTGGTAACTGTGCATGTCCTATAAAATCAATAATAATAATAATAGGGACCAGCAGTTGACGTAATGGCTATGTCGCTGGACTCCCATGTAGCTGAACACAGTTTGAGTCCCGGATCTGGTGGCTTAAACTCAATCTGGGCGCGTGTGCGTGCGTGCCCAAGATCCCTTCCAAGAGAAGGGAGGAGAAGGGATTGCAGCGTGGCCATCTCCCCTGGGGGATGATTTCTCACTTTCTGTCTCTCTTTCTTTCTGGAGAGTGCACGCACTCTACAGCAAAAAACTCGCAAAAAAAAAAAATAATAATTCTTTTAAACAAAAGCAAGATCATATTAGTCAGAGATAAGTCCTGTCAACATTTCTGTGAAAGTCTTAAAAGATAATTCTAGGCACAGATGTATAGACACGTACATTCACTTTATATAAATGGGTTATGTTATTAGATAACTTGCTTTTTTTTACTCAACAGTAGATTGTGGACATCTTCCTATGTCAATAAATATAATATAACTCTATAGAATTGCTTTTTTTCTACATAATATTCACAAGCACTGATGTTCCATAATTTATTTAACTGAGAAAGAATGTAAGATCATTTCTAGGGCTGGCAAATGGCATGGTGGTTAAGGTGGGTGGATCCCATGTGGCCAACTGTGTAGTTCAAGTCTCAGACCCTGTGGCTTGACAAAAATGCTGGGCTCATATGTGTACATGCCCAAAATTCTTAGAGGAGATTGTGATGTGGCCATCCCCCCAGGGGTTGACCTCTCTCTCTCTCTCGCTGTTTCATCTCTCTGGCGAGTGCATGTGCCCTACGACAAAACTAAAAAAAAAAAAAAAAAAAAAAAGATTGTTTTGGCTTTCCCCTGTTATAAACAATGCTGCAGGGCATATCCTTGCACCAGTGTCTCTATGCACCCACATGACCATCTCTACAACTACATTTCTACAAAGAGAATTGTTGTTCCAAAGAATATTTTTTAACACATCCAGTTTGTGTGTACAAGAAAAGGCAAGGGACTGTGGTTTATCTAGGTCAGTTATTTGTCACTGAAAACAGTTTGGAGGATGGAGTTTGGGTCTAGAGAAGATTATCCAAGGAACCAGATCTATTTTTCTGTCTCTCTTCCAATAGTTTAGCCTATAACTTTTTCTTTGCAGTCACACAAAGGCAGTTTCATTTCTAGGCATGGCATTCCACTTTAGACAGGAAAATAGTGGGATGAGGTGACAAGGAGAAAAAGGAAGCTTTTTAAAATTTCTGTTGAAGGGAGAGTAACTCTCAGAAATCCTCCACGGATTTTTATTTATGTGCAATGACCATAATAGTCTCACAAGGCCGACTCTTAATAGCATGGAGTCTGTATTTTTACTTTTTTTTTTTATTTTCTGTAGTTTATCTAGGCACATTACCACTGAGAGAACACTGGAGGCTCTGTTAGTTAGGAGGATGATATTGCTAAGTACTTTAGGGACAGTATGAGGATGATCCCTTTCTTCTTTATCATGGAGTTACAGCTGACACTCCAATAACAAAAGACAGGTTAAAAGAGATAGGTATAGTTAATTTATTTAATCATAATATTATGTGACACAGGAGCCTTCAAAATGAAGACTCAATGATTACAGAGAAAACTATCCATTCTTTATGCTGAAGTTCAATGAAGAATGGATAACTATTTAGAAATATAACGTAAAAAAAGGTATGACCTAGTATTAGTAGCCCAAGGTGGGGAAGCCAAGCAAGGCCTGTGCAAGGTTTTCTTAGTCTTTACGTTGTATTTATTTATTTTTTTGAGAGATATTTTTGCTATAGGTCACAAGTACTTGCTGGAGAGACAAAGACAGAAAGTGAGAAATCACCCTAGGAGGGATGGCCATGCCACAATCCCTTCTTCTCCATTCTCCTCTCAAGATTTTGGGCACACACTCATACTTACCTGGTGTGAGTTTCAAGGCTCTGGGTTTGGGACTTGAACTGCTGTTGACCATGTGGGAGTCCAATGATGTTATTGCTATGCCACGTGCTGGCCCAGTTTTTCTGTTGTAGCATTTCTTCCACCCAGATATAAGACAACACCGTTCTGGAACAAGGATATTTAAATCTACTATCTGACAAGTGTTGCCTGGAGAATTTCTTTACGGCCAGTTCTTGGATAGAAAGGCAGAGAAAGGGTAATCATTTTAATGTATGTGGCTGGCTTTGGGAGAAGGGTTCTGATTTCTATGATCCTCTTCAGGGAAGAGGAATTTTAGTTTCTATAACTTGCTTCAGGGAGAATAAAGAGTCAGAAACAGGAGAGTGCAAAAGATCAGAGACCTTGGTTCTGAGGCAGCTTCTGTAGCTGCACATTGGGTATCATTTTCTTAGCAACATTGATTGCAAGTGCTGTGTACATCAGACATTTTCCATACACAGTAGTCAACTGCCTATCAAAAGAATGTCCCAATTTACCTCACCCATACCAAGAGCACGCATTTACTTCATTTGAAAGTATGGGAGTAAGGACAAAGTATTCTAGTGACTTCTGTTCTTGCACTTTCATGAGAAGAAACATTTGCCTCTCTTTCAGTGGGGAAGAGCAATTGTCACTAGATATAAAGGCAGGTCAGTTATTGTGTGTGTACCATTTTTCTCTTTTTTCCTTAAAGTTTTAGTTATTTGCATCTAGCAATAATGATACTATGGTTTCCTCCTTCCTACCACTAGCATGCTGGGTGCTGGCTCTGGAGGCAGCCCAAAATGAAGCCGAGACAGAAACAGGATGGTAGGGGCTGCCAAAAAATGACTTCCTGAGTACATTGGTGGGCAGTTGGTGTTGAGGAAGATGTGGAGACCCTCAGAACAGTGTTTTGGGGATCAGAATCAGTGAGGTTGCCTTTCTTACTAATGTTAATCATATTAAGGATTCCATTCCTTTCCACCTATTGAGCAGGGTCACACGTATCTTTTTACTTACTTATGTCATAATTTTTCTTTCACATATGAAAGAACAAATGTATATGAGAGAAAGTATTTTAAAATGTAAGAAATAAAAGTCACCAATAACCATTTTAATATATTGGTATAGTTTTTTTTATATACATGCAAATATATTTGCACACAGACACATGTACTCAAGTGTGGAATTGCATTGCATATTTAATTCTGTATCTTATCTTTTACCCTTGATATACTTTTATAAGAATTTCTGGAGTCCTCCATGGTAGCTGAGAACTAGTGCTTTCAGGGAATAAGAGAAATGAAAAGTTTCTTCTGAAAATTCACCCTGGTAGAGCCTCCTATATCCTCTTTGTCTCTTGCTGTCTCTTGGTCTCTCTCTGTATTTTCTTTTCTTTCTTTTTTTTTTTTTGAGAGGTTTTTGCTATAGGGCACATGCACTCTCCGGAAAGACAGAGAGAGATAGAGAGACAGAAAGCAAGAAATCACCCCCCCAGGGGGGATGGCCACACCGCAATCCCTTCTCCTCCATTCTCCTCTTGGGATCTTGGGCACGCATGTACACGCATCCAGCGTGAATTTAAGCCACTGGGTCTGGGACTTGAACCGTGGTTGACTACATGGGAGTCAAACAACATAGCCATTATGCTAACTGCTGGTCCCTCTCTGTCTTTTCATTTTAAAATTTTTTCTTCTTTGTAATTTTTTAAGGTAAAGTAGTTTCCTGGCTTTCAAATCCTTCTTTTTCTTGCTAATAATCCCTTCCCTCCTCCCATTTAGGAGAGGCAAAAAGGGCAGGCCTCCAGAAGAAGACTGAGTCCTCCATGGAAGCTGAGAACTAGTGCTTTCAAGCAATGTATGAGCATCCATACAGTTTTCACGTTTTGTTTTTTAAAATAAATAAAAAATAAAGTTTTGTTGTTGTTTTTTTCTTTTCTTTTTCCCACTCTCTTTCTCTGTTTTCTTACCCTTTTCCTTTACCTCATCACTTTGCTTCTCAGCCTCCATGCACTGAGTGTCTAGACAGGTCTAAGTGAACCATAGCCAAACATCTGAATACTATTAGAGTCAACATATTACTCAATTCCCAGTGAATCTGCTGCACGAAGGGAGAAAAACAGAATGGCAAAGAGTTTGCAGATCATCTCCTCCTACATACTTCTGATTACTTAGATTGAACTTCCAGACATTAGGAAAAAACGAATAACCCATCAGATGACTAGAAATCACCACAGAGACACAAAAAATAGGAGAAACCAAAAATTACCTCTCCCCAAGGGAAACTAATTACTCCTTTTCACCCACAGACAGTACAATGGAACTTACAAAAATGTCTGATAAAGAATTTAGAATGTTCATAGTGACAAAGCTAACAGAGATGGAAGAGAAAAGAGACAATGAACTCCAGAAGAGGCAAGAGAAAAGAGCTGACAAGTTCCAGGAGGTGAGGAAGTTCTTGCAAGATCTGAAAGAGGAAATACACACTATAAAAAAAGAATCAGATGGAACTGTTAGAGATGAAGACTATAATACTTGAAGTCAAAACCTCCCTTGAAAGTATTAAAATCAGACTAGATCATACAGAAAATCAAATCTCAGATGCAAAAGAGTCACTGGATTACTAAAACCCACCACCAAGGTTGAGAAAATAACGCCCAAAATTGAGAATAACATACGAAAAATACTAGATACCATTAAAGGTCCAAACATCCAGATAATCGGTATTCCTGAAGGTGAAGAGACTAATAAGGGCATTGATAATCTATTCCATGAAATCTTGGAAGAAAACTTTCCAAACCTAGAGAGGCATTCAAAGATCCAGACCCAAGAAATACAAAGGACCCCAAATAGAATCAACCCCAAAAAATCTTCAAGACACATTATAGCCAGATTGACCAAAACCACAGGTTTAATTTCAAGAAAGACAGTATTAGCTTTAAAGACAGTATTAGCTTTAATTAAGGATAGGATAGGAAGACAGAATACGAAGATTGGCAAGAGAGAAATGTCAAGTTACCTACAAAGGATATCCCATCAGGCTTACAGCAGACCTCTCATTGGACACTACATGAGCAAGGAAAGAATGGGAAAATATACTCAAAGTATTGAGTGAAAAACAATTTCAACCAAGAATACTGTATCTGGCAAGATTATCCTTCATATGAGAAGAGAAGACAAGAACATTCTCAGATAAACAAAACCTGAAAGAATTTACTGGGAACAGACCAGTTCTCCAAGAAGTTCTGAAGGGAGTACTATATCAGGAAAATTAAAGTCAGACACACAGAAGAGTTCAAAAACAACTAAGAAAATAGCCAGCTTAATGGTAGTGACAAGTCCAGAGCTGAACATTATCTTCCAGAATTTAAAAGGAAAGATCGGACCATCTGTCTTCTGCATAACAGAAGATAAAGTATGTGAGTCTGAACTGGTGTAACTGAAATTTATGACTTTTGACTAAAACATTACTGATCTTCTTCTATGCTTTGTTTTTCAGAGTTAAGAATTTTTGTCTTCTCTTGAGTTGTCAGTAGGTCCATGTACTTACTATTTGCACAGAATCCTAACCTATTTTCTGGCTTTAAGTCTTAAGCAAAGTTCTCATAACATTTTTTGATTTTGATTCATTGAAGTTAAAGCTATCTTTCTTGAAATTAAAAAATATTAAAAAATAATTTTTAATTAACTATTAAACCTTAAAACATTATTTTAATTTTTGCTTAATATCGAATTGCTTGATATCTCATTAATTTTTTCCTTTTGTTTCATCTTTAGTTTTTTAAATTTTCCACATGACTTAAAAATCTGATATTAAGCATTTTAAAGAATAAAAGTCAATGAGCATATGAGTCTCTAGATCAAAAGATAGATGATATTTGACACTCTAAGTGGATACATTTATAAAATATTTTATAGGTAGGCCTACACATTGCCAAATCTTTCAGGAAGTTTGTGCTGATTTACTTTTTGCTAGTAATGTAAATACCTTTCTGTTTGCATTTTTGCACCTGAAATTGTCTATTTAAAATCTTCACCAAATTTGATGTCTCATTAGTTTTCAAATTTGAAATTCTATTTGTTACTACTGGAAATTTTTTTCTTTTGCTTGTGTGTGAGGTTTAAGTGACAATATGTCTACATTGCTTTGCAAATTTTAGAATGTTAACACTAAGTTTTAAAACATTTTGTGGGACCAACAAAGGTGTAATGGTATGTCACCGGACTCCCACATGGTCAACCTGGACCTGGTGGCTTAAATTCACACTGGGCACTTGTGTATGCATGCCCAAAGTCCTGAGAGGAGAATGGAGGAGAAGAGATTGCAGTGTGGCCATCCCCCCTGGGAATGATTTCTCGCTTTCTGTCTTTCTGTTGCTCCAGCGAGTGCATGTGCCCTATGGTAAAAACCTCTCCAAAAATCTTTTTTTTGTTCATAACAGATGTGTGCTTATTGGAGACAGAGAGACAGAGTAAATAAGAAAGCACCCCAGGGGAAATGGTCAAACCACAATCCCTACTTTCCATATGTCCCTCCTTTCAGGATTTTGGTCATGTACATACATGTGTCTGATGTGTTTCTCAAGTTTCTGAGTCTGGGACTCAAACCAACAAGTCTAGGACTCAAACCACACAGTTAGCCATGTGGGGTCAGCTGCCTAAACCACTATACCTTGGGTTGACTCTTCCCCCCCCTTCTTTATTAATTAGAGAGAAATTGTTTGGATTTTTGACACTGTCTCATCATGTCATGATCTTCCTGTCCCAATCTCCCACTTATTTAGGACTGTAGGTACACACCACCATGCTTGGCCTGTTAGGTTGGGCTGGGGAGGAAACCCTGATCTCTTTTTTTTTTTTTTTTTGGAGAGCTTTTCACTGTAGGGCGCGTGCGCTCGCCAGACAGACAGAGAGAGACATAGAGACAGAAAGTGAGAAATCACCCCCCAGGGGGGATGGTCACGCCGCAATCCCTTCTCCTCCATTCTCCTCTCGGGATCTTGGGCACGCACGCACACGCGCCTGGCGTGAGTTTTAAGCCACCGGGTCCGGGACACGAACCGCGGTCGACTACGTGGGAGTCCAGTGACATAGCCATTACGCTAACTGCTGGTTCCCAACCCTGATGTCTTTTGTGGCATTAAACTTCAAGTAACAGCATATTAGCAGTGTATGTCACATAGCTGAGCCCTCACAAATTATGATACACACGCACACACACACACACACACACACACACACACACAGTAGCTGCTGGATTAAAGTGGGATGTTTTTCATGTTTAATTTTAAGATGGTTCCATGATAGTCTCATACATAATTAATTTTTGTCAAAAATACAATGTTTTTATTCATCATGATTCTTGAACTGGTGGTTCATATCATCAGCTTGTTCAACTTTAACACCCACCTCATCCCTAGTAGCTTTTCCAGTGCTACCACCTTCCTCATGAAGCTCCAGGAGTTTTCCTAACTCAAACTCAGGCCTCAATTATTTTACCTGTCTCCTCTGTTACACCTTTAGGTTGTTTAATGTTTTTCCAAATTTTACACTTTGCAAGCATTGCATCAGTGAATATTCTTGAGTTCACAGCTTTGACAGATTCATAGTTACTTCTTTGTGACAAATTCATAGAATTGCAGAAATTGCTCATTTTGAGTATGTACAAAATTTAATCCTCTTACATGTAGTCACAGTTGTAATACTTCAGCAATTTTTATTTTATTTTTTGCCACAGAGCACATGTACTTGCTGGAGAGAGAGAGAGACAGAGAGAGAGGGAAACTGAGAAATCAACCCCTAGGGAAAATGGCTATGCTGCAGTTCCTTCTCTTGCATTTTACTTTTGTGATTTTAGGCACACATGCACACGTGTCCAGCATGTTTCTCAAGCCAGTGGGTCTGGAACAGTGGAGTTGAACATGCGGGATTCAACGCTTCAACCACCACATCATCTGCTAGTCCCACTTCAGCAATTTTTCAGTATGTTAGTCATATTTTTCTAAGAAAAGTATTCATTCCATTGAGATTTTCAAATACACTAACATTATTTTATAATAATAAAAATAATAAATCCTTTATGTTTGTTTTGGTATGCTCTTTCTCATTTATCATTCTTATTTCTTTCCTCCTTTTGTTCTTCTGTATATTTTGAAATGTATTTGTCTGATTTATTGATTTGTTTTATGATAGAAACATTTTAGGACTTAATAGTTTAATATTTTTCTGTTGTTAAAGTAGTTCATTTCCATTGTTAGATGTATTTTCTTGTATTTTTTGTCCTTGGGGTTAATCTGTTATTGCATCAAAGCCAGTAAAAAACTTCATGATCCTCAATCTCTCGAGCCCCTCCCCTGACAGAACATGATGACCGAGAAGAAAGGCTGTTCTCCTTGGGGAGGGAAAGGGAAGGCTGGAAGAAACCTCTAATGTGTGGACTTTCTTTGAAGGCTACCCAAGGAACTGGTTCCTTTCTTCCCTTAGTCCAAACAGTGACAAGAATGGGCACAAGATCTGTAGCTACTGAAAACAAAAGTGATAGTTTGGACTAGCATGCATTTACTTGCTATGAGTCCTCTCCCCAGCTTGGCACAGAGTGAATGGGAGGGGAGAAAACTTCCATAATCTGGATTTTTTCTGTGGATGGAGTATGTGTCCAATGTTCTAGCTTTGGAAATGAGTGCCTGTCTGAGGCACTTCCTGAAATGAGTCCTAGCATACTCTCAGTGCCTAAGGTCCACTGAGAACAAAGATGAGCTGGGTTTTTGCTGCAGTTCTAGAGGACCTGCAATAGATCTGATGGAGGCTAAAGAACTTTGATGGCTTCTATCCAAGGTGGGGTGAAAGAAGACTAGAGGGGAGTGTGCCTTTAACATTCTGCATTTTCATATGACTTGTCCAAGAAACTGGTTACCATCTTGCTCTATGGATGGTGCTGACAAGACCAACATATTCTAGACATGGAGGCGCAGCTGAGAACAAAAAGGTGCTACAGCTTACAGTAGCTCCACAGAACCTGTAGAACCACAGAGAGGAAAGATGTTACAAGCTTCTGAAAATAGACATCTGTAAATCTCTCTTTTTAAAAAATTTTTATGAGATTTTTGATATAGAACATGTGCGCTTACCGGAGAGACAGAGACAGAAAGTGAGAAATTGCCCCCTTGGGGGATGGCCAGACCACAATCCCTTCTCTTCCATTCTCCTCTTGGGATTTTGGGCATGTGTAAACGTGGCACCTGGCATGTTTAAAGTCACCGGATCTGGGACTCAAACTGCAGTTGACCATGTGGCAGTCCAGCACCTTAACCAGCACGCCACCCGCTGATCCAACACCTGGCCATCTCTTTAATTTGGAATTAAAATGTGCAAATCTAGAGAAGACGCATCCATAAGAAAGATTTGTGAGGTTACTGGAATCTCTAGCTGTGCTGATTAGTGAAGGTCCTTTGTGATATGGAGCCAGTTTGGGAACGCTAGAATAGGTGATTTTTTTTTTTTTCCAAATGTGAAGATCCCAAAACAAAGTAATAGGGCACATAAAGAAGCAGAGAAACATGGTCTAAACAATAAACAAAATAAATAATCAGAAATCAATGCTAAAGAAAGAGAGGTATATGAATTACCTGCTAACAAGCAACTGCTGTAAAGACATTCAGCAAGCTTTGGAAAATGATGAAAGAACAAAGTAAGAATATAAAAAAATATTTTTAAAATTTAACTTTGTTTTAATTTTATCAGAGAGGGACAGAATGAGAGACAGGGAGAGAAAGAGATGAGAGAAAGTGTGAAAGCAAGCCTCCAGGTCCAGGACTCAAACCCTGGTTGGGCATGTGGGAGTCCAATACCCTTAACTACCAAGCCATCTGAAGGCCCTGAAATTGAATGAAAATTAATTCAATAACATGATGAGAAAAAGACTTGCAATATTGATGAAATGCATATAAAATAGGGCATCTGCTATGGAAAACAATATGAAGATTCCTCAAAAAATTAACAATAGAATTATCCTATAACACAGCAAAATACCCACTTTTGGGTACTTATCTGAAAGAATTAAAAAGATAATTTTTTGAGATTTTTTTGTTTTGTTTTGTTTTGTTTTATTTATTTATTTATTTATTTATTTATTTATTTATGCTATAGAGTGTGTACACTCGCCGGAGAGACAGAGAGGAACAGAGACAGGAAACAAGAAAGTGACAAAGAGACAGGAAGCAAGAAATCATCCCCCAGGGGGATGGCCACACTGCAACTCCTTCTCCTCCATTCTCCTTTTGGGATTTTGGGCATGCATACACACTGATTTTTAAGCTGCCCAGTTTGGGACTTGAACTGCAGTTGACTACATAGGAGTCCAGTGATATAGCCACTATGTCATCTGCTGGTCAAGAAAAGAGGATTTTAAAGAGATATTTACACTATCATGTCCACTGATACATTATTCACTAGCACCAAGAGGCAGAAACATTTTAAATATCCATCGCTGAAGAATAGATAAAGAAAATGTGGTATATACATACAATGAAAGATTATCCAGCCTTTAAAAAGAAGAAAATCCTGTCTTTTGCTATAATGTGATGAACCTTGAGGACATTATGTGAAGTAAAATAAACAGAGAACAGAAGGGAAAATACTTCATAATTCCACTTCTACATTTCTATATTTGAATTTTGCTAAGTTTTTTCTTTTTAAAAATAATTTCAGTATGATTTTATGTTTAAAAATATCATATGGATATTTGAAAAAAGTATATGAGTAGCCGAAGGCATAGGAGCAGAAAATAAGATGATGGTTGTGGGGAGAGGCAAATGAGTTTCCATGCAATGGATGCAGAATTTCAATCATGCAAGAGAAAATGTTCTAGATATTTGGTGTATAACATAGCACATATAATTTACACTATACCTTACACTTAAAATCTTTATTGTGTAAATTTTATGTTATGTGTTTTATCACTAAGAAACTAAATTTCTATACTTGAATCTTGCTGAGTTTTTATAAAAATAGTTTCGGTATTTATTTATTATTTGGGAAAATTGTATAACTAATTGAAAATAGTATATATTCTGTATATATTATTTTTTGTTAAAGAGAGATTTTTAAAATCACCTCCCAGGGGGTATAGCCACACTGCAATCCCTTTACATCCTTTATCTTCTCGGGATTTGGGGCATGCACATACACACGCCTGTCTGAGTTTTAAGCTGCCGGTCTGGGACTTGAACCATGGTGGGAGTCCAGTGATGTAACCATTAGGCCATCTGCTGGTCCCTGAAAAAGTATATATTCCTTTTAATCAATAAATCATGGTACTTAATCATATTACTTAAATCCATTATATTATTTGAGCCATTTATGTCATAAATTTGGTAACTGAATGTTTTATGGATTGACAGTAGTTTGTGAAAGACTTCTATAATTATATATCTATCAATTTCTCCTTAAAATTTTAGGCATTTTTCCTTTATATTTATATATTTTTCTATGTCTGGCTCTTTAATCATGTTGTTTTGGCCTTGTTTTTATGTATATGTATATATGTATATAATTTGGTATTTGCTCAATACATCTTTAATCATACTTATATATTTTTAGTTTTATCTTTGTTAAGCACATGTAAGCTATTTGTATCAATTGTCAAACTTAATATCTTACTTTTTAAGCTTCTTTTGTTCTTTCTAGTTTCTACTTTTCTGTCATTTGACAAAAGATTTTTAAAATTTATTTTAGGGATGTAGCATGTATATCCTGATCTAAATTTTACCTCTAATTACTCTTCCATTTTTTACAATTAAGAGCTAAGTAGAAATAATACTCGTTTCATGTATTGAGGAATTCATGCCTTTTTGCTTCTGCCCCACAGCATCGTTTTTGAAGGCTGAATGTAATGTTATTGTGTCTATTTGTATACAATATTTATTCAAATAAATATTATAAATGTATCTGTGGAAGCTTTATTAATTCATTTTAATACTACAACTTTTTATTTTTTAGAACTATTTATTTAATTTTGTTTATTATTATTATTTTCTTTTAATTTACTACAGGGCAGGTGTGCTCACCAGAGAGGGGGGCAGAGAGAGAGAGAGAGAGTGGGAAAATGAGAAAGCAAGCCACAAGGTCCAGGAATCGAACTGCTGCAAGCTTCGTGGCGGTCTAGCTCCTTAACCACCATGCCACCTGCTGGCCCCCAACTTTTCCATTCTTAATTTCTTGATTTTAATCATCTCTTAGTAAGCATGAAGATCTTTCAGTGTTTTTTTCTAGTGGGATTTGTAAGTGGCATAATTTAGAAATATCTTTTCTTTTCATCATCTGTGTTAATGTTGCAGAAAAAAGTTGGAGGCTACTCTGACTGTTGTTCTGAGTCAGAATCTTTGCTACTTGTGGGGTTTTTGTTTGTAATGATTTGGGGAGGGGTGCTGAATATCAGTTTTTAAAAAGTATTTATTTTTATTTCCAGAGGATGTGTGTACTTGCCAAAGAGAGGAAGCACCCTCCCAGTAGGGCATAGTCATGTGACAATCCTTTTTCCTCCATTTCTCCTTCCTAGCAGGATTTTGGACAGGCACATATACCAAAGCATATTTTTCAAGCCTCTAGGCCCGGGATTCAAATCACCATTGCTCATGTGAGATCTAGCTCCCTACGCACGGCACTTAACTGCTGTTCGAGGAGGGTGGCTCTCATTTGTTTTCTCAATTAGTTTCAGTAACTGAACTGTGGTCAGGTGTGCACCTTTTTTTATTAACCATAGCAGGAACACGTTGAGCTTTTTCAATCTATACATTCTAGGTTTGGTTTTGATCTCGTAAAATTTCTTTGAATTTATATTTGATTTTTGTAAAGATGATGATGATGATGGTGGTATTTATAACAATTCTTCATTGAGTGCTTAGACTCCCTGTTGTAAGGTCCACTACGGTAGAACTCTTCTGAGTACCACCTGACAATGAGCCATCGCTGAACTTCTGCATAACTGGTCTTGGCAAGAGCCCACACTTCAGGTGCTGCTACTGTAAGGTCAGCTGACCCAGGCAGTAGCAGATAAAGACCCAAAGCAAGTACCGGAAGGTCTAGCTTCCTAGAGATGTATCAAAAAGACACACCAAATGTTTCGTGTATGCTTATCCCACTGTGCCTAACTTCCCTGCATATCAGTCACATGTATGGTCTCCCACAAACGCTTGATTACCCTATAAAAGGAGCCCCCTCCCTCCTGACAAGCAGGCTCAGGCATCTCCAGCTTCAGACCCCCTGGTGTTCTTTCTTTCAATAAATTTTCCTTTTTCCTTGAGATGATATCTCCTGAGTCTCGCTCCAGATGGTGACACCTATATTAAATAATTTCCATGCACTGATGTAATCCTAACAATAGCTATTCTTATCCTTCTCTTAAAGATAAGCACTCTGGAGTCAGCTGTTAGATGCTGATTAAGATGGCTGGATCCCAAATGGTTGTTTGTGCAGTGTGAGTCTCAGACCCAGTTGCTTGAAAAATATGCCATACATATGTGCATGCATACTCAAAATTCTGATAGAAGAAATGGAGGAGAATGGATTGCAACATGACCATTCCTCATGGTGTGCTATCGTGCTCTCCTCTCTCTCTCTCTTTCTCTCTCTGTCTGTCTCTCTTAGGTGAGTGTATGTACCCTCTAGCAAGTTGAGGAAAAAAAAATGAGCACGCTGAAGATCATGGATTTTTTTTTTTTGAGAGATTTTTGTGATAGGGCGTGTGTTCTCACCGGAGCGACAGAGAGAGACAGACAGAAAGCGAGAAATATCCCCCTAGGGCTGCAGTCCCTCGTCTCCATTATCCTCTCGGGATCTTGGGCATGCACACACACATGCCTGGTGTGTTTCAAGCCTCTGGGTCCTGGATTCGAACCACTGTGGATGATGTGGGAGTCAAGGGATGTAACCATTACAGCGTCTACTGGTCCCATGCTCATGGATATTAATCAACTTCCCCAAGCCTTCACATGTAAATAACAGAAGGTTTCAAGTCAAATACCTCATTCAAAATTCTAAGCACTCAGCCATGACTTTACATTGTTTCTTTAAGGGTTCTAAGTTTCTGATTTTTTTCTTTAGTTCCTCTATGTATATTAGCCTGGATCTCAGCCCTTTATCCTATATCATATCATATTCATATCCACGCCTGTGTTATAGTCACTCTTTTCAAATTCTAGGAAAGCATCTTGAGTTGAACCATTTCTTTGGAGATTTGATTTTATGCAGTGTCAACTTTGATTTTTATGTCTAATTTTTTTAAAAATTTGAATTACATTTTAAGACTCTCAAAATCCTTTCTTATTTCATCTTGCTTCATTTTTGTCATTGCCTTTATCTCACTATCTTTTTGTGATGCTTATGACATCTGTTTCATAAAGGCCTCGCCGTCTTGCGTCTTGCTCTTCTAAAATGGTATTATATTTTCTGCACGTGTTTTTCTGAGTTTTCAACACACTTTCTTTTTCATATGTTGCTTTCTGTTGTTTCCTTTTCATTAAAGAGGGAGAAGACTCCTGTTTGTAGACATGAGGAAAGTGTTCTTTGGAACTCTCCTTGTCTACTGGTTGTTAGGAAATGCTGCCTCTAAGATTTAGGTCTTACAGGCAGAGTAATATGGACAGTCTGTACGTTCAGTTTCTAGCAACTATGCCATCCAGGGTGGTGCTGCTAAGAGTAAAACATTGACTCAAAACAAAAAGAAGATAGGAATTTCTGTGGCCACTCTAGTGAGGTGGTTCATTTTCTATGATTGGTTCTCTGGTTACGTGGGTGACACAGAAGAACCTGCAGCAATTCTTGACATCAGCTGGAAATAGGAAAGACTGCTCCTACCCAGCATGCACTTGTCCACTAGTCTTTATATCCTGGCCTCTTAAAGTAAACATGTGTCTCAGACGCCTGTACTTCCCAAGATGCTGTATACCCTTGAGTGTGCTCATCTCTTTCTGTCACTGTGGTTTGTTGACTTTTGTCATCTCTCAGCATGTGTACAATGACAAGCATATGGAAGAGAGAGAAGTGCTGTTTTGGTAAAGTAGGTTTTAAAGAAGCTACTGTGTGTGTCATAGCTAAGAGCTAGTATTATACCTGAAATCAAGCTGAATCAATATGTGTATCTATATCTATCTATCTATCTACCTATCTATCATCTATATTATATATAGTGCTTTTGGTCTTTTTTGAATTCTCGGTCAGCCCACAGAATGTATTTAATCGAAGAATCTGTTTATTAATGCACAAGTCTCAGTGATAGACTTAGTGGAGATTTTTTTCCCAGAATTTAAGATGTACTTTTATCTTTTTAGAATTCTTTATTTAATTTTATTTATTGTTATTTATTTATTATTTGATATAGGACACATGTGCTCATGGGAGAGAGAGCGAGCGAGAGAGAGAGAGACAGAGGGAAAGCAAGAACACAAGCTGCCAGGTCCAGGTCTCAAACCATGGTTGGGCATGTGGGAATGCAGCACCTTAACCACTGCACCACCTGCTGGACCTTTAATATATATTCTTTTATAGGAGTTCTGCCTTAGATTCTATTTCTAGTTTTTGATTCCCCCTCCCAACTACTGAACATTTTAACTGCCATTTGAAGGATGCAATCTTCATCTGAGTCCTCTAGAAAGCAGAAGCTGGGACCTCTACTTTATTTAGAGTGCGTCTCTAGGGAGCAGAGCCCCAAACGAGGAAGGAGCGAGGGTCGTTTCAGTGATGTGTTATGGAGCAGGTCTCCACTGTAGTGACTGGCTCATCAATCCTGTTGGGCATCTGAGGAACAATACAAGATGTGTCTCGGCACTTGCTGTCCATTAGTTCCCATCTCCCATTGGGCAAGGGTTTAACTTGAGTCATTAATCCATGGGTTGCATATGCATGAGCACCAAACAGGTTCTTGTAGTGTCCCAAGTTATACCATCAACCCAAGAACTCCAGAGCAGGAGGCAGGGCATGTAGCACAGGCCTGAGTTAAGTACTATCAAAACATTCCTCTTCAAAGCTGGTCAGGGTCTGGGGAGAAGTCAGCACTGAGCATGCCTTGAGTAAGATACAGAGGGATCAGCAGATGCTGTAATAGTTAGGTTGCTGAACTCCCATGTAGTTACCAGTGGTTCAAGTCCCGAACCTGGAGGCTTAAAACTCACACCGGGCATGTGTGTGTGCGTGTCTAAAATCTTGAGAGGAGACTGGAGGAGAAGGAGGAGAAGGGATGGTGGCATGGCCATCTCCCCTGGTAGGTGATTTCTTGCTTTATGTCTCTCTGTCTTTCTCTGTCTCTCCAGTGACAACATGTGCCCTATAGGAAAAATCTCTCTTCAAAAAAAAAAAAAGCATAGGATCTGAAGTAGTGAGTAAAAGGGGCCTACTGGGGACATATCATGCTCTCAATAAAAGTCTGAAGAAGCAACGAATTCTCTAACCTGGAACACAGTTATTTTCAATTAGATTTAGCATTACCCTAGATTCTAATAAAATTGAAATAGTTAACATTACTCACAACTTTACTGATGGATTGAGACTTTTTCATTTCCTGCTGTTGTGTGAACTAGGATGCCACACCAATATCCATGTCTACTAAACTCCCTTGGTGTGAGTCTGGGTACCCACAACCTCTTCTGTAGCGTTGCCCAGAGGCTTCATTTTATTTTGTATGCGAATACATTCTGTGTACATGAAAAGCATTTGAGGAACAGAGATGACACAGGAACTCCATGCAAGGGAATTTTAGTGTAATTTAAACCTAAGGTAACAGGAAATAAGGAAGGGCACTGAGCTTTGGGGAAAGAGATCCAGTTCAGATGTTTGTAGCACTTTCCTAACTGCCTTTTCTCAATCACTAATTAAAAATAAGAGAATTTTTTTTATCTAGAATTCAGATGCTTGCAAGGAGACAATAAACTTTTGAAATGATTGATTCTTCTTCTTCTTTCTTTCTTTTTTTTTTTTTTTTCTTTTTTAAAGAGGTTTTTGCTTTGAGGCAGATGTGCTCACTGGACAGAGTGAGAGACAGTGAGAGGGAAAGTGAGAATCGCCCCTCAAAAGAGATGGTCATGCTGCAATCCTGTCTCCCCCTAGTATCTTGAGCATGCATGCACATGTGCACGGTGTGATTAAAAAGAAAATATTAAAGAATTAAAAAAAGTTCTTTTCTGGGGACCAGCAGGTAGCATAGTGATTAAGGTGCTGGACACCCCCACATGGCCAACCATGGTTCAAGTCCAGACCTGGTGGCTTGCTTTCTCACTTTCTCTCTTCGTTTCTTTCTCTCTGTGTGTGTCTCTCTCTGGTCAAATTAAAATAAATGAATGAATAAATAAAATTAAACAAATCATTCTTTTAAAATTCTTTTTAAAAAAAGAATTATTTAGTTTTGCTTACTATCATCATTATTCTCTTAATTTATAGGACATATGCACTCACCAGAGAAAGGCAGAGAGAGAGGAAAAAGTGAGAAAGCAAGCTGCCAGGTCTGGGACTTGAACCTCAGTCAGTCAAGTGGGAGTCCAGTTCTCCAATCACCTCACCACCTGGATGAGTAAGATTTTTAAACTATTGTATCCCATTTTTATATATGTGCTATAGAGGTAATTTTTTTTTTTTTAAAGAAAGCTTTTCATTTAGATCCATTTCAGATTTATAGAAAGCTTGCAAAGGTAGTACAGAGAGTAGCTGCATATCCCTTCCTGGCTTCCCCTACTAAATCCAGCATCTAATCATTCAGTTGTAAAACCAGGAAATTGTCATAGTTCAATTTTCTACTATACTACATACTTTATTTATTTATTTTTGGAGGTGTTTATTTATTATTATTATTATTATTATTATTATTATTATTTGCTATAGGGCGTGTGCTCACCAGAAAGACAAAGAGAGATAGAAAGACAGAAAGCGAGAAATCACCCCCCAGGGGGGATGGCCATGCCACAACCCCTTCTCCTCCATTCTCTTCTTGGGATCTTGGGCATGTACACACGTGCCTGGCATGAGTTTAAGTCAGCGGGTCCAGGCTCAAATTGTGGTCAAATATATGGGAGTCCAGCGACATAGCCATTACTCCAACTGCTGGTCCCACTACGTACTTTATTTTAACTTCACCAATTTTTTTCAATATTTGCCTCTTTTGCATTCTAGGGTCCTATTTAATTGTCATGTCTCCCTAGTCTTTTCTAGTTATGACAGTTCCTCAGCCTTCATGACCTTACTCTTCAAAGGCTCTCAGTTAGTTATTTTGTAGGATACACTTTCGTTAGGGTTTTTCTAATGTTTTCTCATGCTTAGAATAAACTGGTCTTTTTTTTTACAAAGATACCGAAGAAATGATGGTGTGTACTTTAGCATGCATAGAAGGGATGTTTCTCTTCTTTATGTTTACATGTAATTTGTAAGCTCAAGTACTTATTCACAGAAGTGTCCAAACGGTGAGTAGATAGTCAATCCTCAGGGATGTCATATGTAATATTTTAGATTTTAGGTGTAGAATTGAGAGAAATGACTTCTAAGATTCCTTTGTATTTAGCAGAGTCTATATTTCCATCTCACCCATTCAGTCAATAAATTTTATTAAGAACCACCTACATGTCAGGCCCTAGAAGGTAGACAAATATTTTCTTTAGTGCAAGACTTCAGAATATATATATGTATATACATATGTATGTGTGTGTGTGTATTTATATATATGTATATACATATACACACACACATATATATATATATATACATATACACACATACATTGATACATATAGAGCAAAATAATAAGTGTATTAATAGAAGTGTATTAACAGAAGAAGTGTTTTAATAGAAGATGGTTTAGATTTCTTGGGGAGCTCAGGAAAGTTTGGGGTTAAGAAAATTAAGTTGGGAAATATAAGGGGAGACAATTTTTCTTCTCTCCCTAATTTCCATCTTTACTTACATTGAAGGAATATCCTCTAATATTTAAAACATATTCAGAAAGTTGAGGAAGAAACTGCACTAGTCAGCATTCTCTGAGGTACAGAAGGAGAAGAAGGTTTATTTGACTCACGTGATTGGGTCATATGGTATGAATGCCAAGAAGCCCCAAGATCTGCCACTGGCAAGCTAGAGAATCAGGAACTCTGGTAGTAAAATACAGTCCAAGTCTGAAGGCCCGAGAACTAAGAGTGCTGATGTCTAAAGGCAAGAAAAGAGGGATGGTCTGGCTGAGAGAGAGAAAGAGAGACAGAGAGAGGGAGAGCAAGAGAGAGGAGTAATTTTTCCTTCCTCTGTCTTTTGTTCTATTCAGGTCTCTGACAGATTGGATGATGCCCGCCCACATTAGTGAGCATGGATCTTCTTTACACAGTCTACTGATTTAAATGCTAATCTGTTCTGAAAATACCCTCACAGACACACCCAGATGTAATGTTTTATCAGCTATTTGAATATCTTTTAGCCCAAATCAAGTTGACACATGAAATTATCATCACAGGGGGCCAGCAGGTGGCGCAGTGATTAAGGTGCAGGACTCCCACATGGCTGAACACAGTTCTAGTTCCAGACCCAGTGGCTTGAAACTTACAACAGGTGCAAGTGCATATGTGCCCAAAATCCTGAGAGGAGAATGGAGAAGAAGGAATTGCAGTGTGCTCATGCCCCCTGGGGGTGATTTATCTCTCTCTTCTTCTTTCTCTGTTTCTCTAGTGAGCATGCACACCCTATGGCAAAAATCTCTCTTGAAACAAAATATTTTCATCACAGAAGCCTCTACCCTTTCCTCTCCCTTAACTGAGTTAACTTTTTGTGGTGAGATAGGTAAGAACCTAACATTCACTGGAATTCACTTTTTTATTCAGTATTGATAAAAATTTCTGTTTACGTACAATACAAATGCTTGAGTTCTAGGACTGTTGTCTTTGAAAACAGCGGGATTTGTTTACAGTTTTCATGAGGTTAGACTTTAGCAAATGGGACCCTGGGCAAGAGAGATGGTTGACTCTTCACAGTATTTTCATCTCTGACTAGTATGTGCTTGTATGCTTCTGGTAGGTGGGTATAAGAAGCTTTGCTCAATTCTGAGATTCAGCTTTATAGTTAATAACATGGAGACTTCAGGCCTTACCTTGACTCATGTGTCTAATATTTACTGATTTGAATCCAAAGTGAAGAAGATAGGCCATTGGCATTCTTAAACTTTAATACTTTTGACTGACAGGACACATTTTATAGAGGCAGAGATATTTGAACCAAGTTGTGAAGGTAAGACAGAATGTTAAAAGAATACAGGTACACATTGCAGGCATCAGAGCATTGGGATGGATATATATTTTTTTGTCCTCCCCTCCCCCCCCAGGGTGCATGAGCTCACTAGAGAGAGAAAGACAGTGAAAGGAAAAGTGAGATATCACTCCCTGGGAGGATGGCCATGCTGCAATCCCTTCTCTTCATTCTCCTCTCAGGATATTGGGCACACATGCACAGGTGCCCAGTGTGATTTTCAAGCTGCCAGATCCAGGACTCGAACTGCGGTTGGCCATGTGAGAGTCCAGAGCCTTAATCACCATGCCAGCTGATGACTCTGGCACTGGATTATTTTAAAGGTGGCTATTTATAGTATCTCTCTTCTCTCTGTGAGGCTTGAACAAGTTGTTAAATCAAACAACAGAGTAGCACGTGGAGAACCAAATACCCCCTTTCTTACAGATATATACCAAATTGGCTGCTGTAGTCTAGTATGAGCCTGATTGCCATTCCCCATGGTCATGGGTGATGAAAAACTTGGCAAGCCTCCTGGCGAGGGGTGTATATATGTGAATGGTGGAGGAGTGGTGGTGGTGGTGGTGGTGTGTGTGTATTGTTATGGTGGTAAGTAATAGAACATATGACAAGAGAGGAAAGTAATAATAGATCTAGCTCTTTGGTATAGGGATGTAGCTTGTATCCTGTGTTAGGTCACGTGAGGTGCACTGTGAGAGATAAACTGGTAGAAAGGGAGAAAGAAGGTAGGTGGAAAGGTCAATTCCTCCTTTATTGAATGAATCTAGGAGTGAAATGATTCGCTTATGAAACAAGACAATGGAAGTGAGGGTAGACCAGACAGAACAGATTCTACAGTGCAGTAGACCAGCCTCCTTGGAGAAAGTTAGATGTGGAAATGTAGAAGACCCGGACAACTAGAAAATCCAGAAATCTCTAGCCTAAGGATCTGAAATAGGACAGGTGGGCAGAAGAAATGCTTGTGGAGAAAGGACATCAAGTTTTTCTTTTTTGAGTAATTTTTGCTGTAGGGTGTGTGCATTTGCTGGAGAGACAGAGAGAAACAGGGAGACAGAAAGCAAGAAATCACCCTTTAGGAGGTGGCCACATTACAATCCTTTCTCTTCCATTCTCCTCTCGTGATTTTGGGCACACACGTACATGTGCCTGGCATGTTTCAAGCTGCTGCATCTGGAACTTGAACTTTTGTCAGTCATGTGGGAGTTCAGTGCCTTAACCACTATGCCACCTGCTGGCCAGGACGTTGCCATTTTATGGGCTCTTAGTGTGTGCCAGAATGTGCTGTGTGCATTCCATAACTGTTGGGGTTCAGGGTGCCAAAAAGTAACATTCTTTTTCTCAAATTTGGAAACATTTGAAGGATGAGACCCAGAAGTTAGGCACACAGAGATCAAAACCTCTGGCAGGTGGATTTGCACACATTTCTCAGCTAAATCAAATGAATTTACTCATTGGCATAGCTGGACAATGGTAAGCATTTATCACAAGGCTGGGAACAGATCAAGAATGAATCCTCTCTAAAGAATAGAAGGTCTCATGGAAAAGAAAGAACTGAGAAAGCACTGACTTTAGCCTCAATTTCTTTTACCAAATTCACCCACTGGAGTGTCTTGCCTCCTCTTTTGAGAAAAATAAAGGAAGAAAGGTGGGGAGGTGGTGGAAATATTTTTCATTTTAATTCTAGAAAAAGACATTGGAATTAATTCACATTTATGGAAGCAAAGAGAAGTAGAAAATGAGCATTTGGCCTAGTACATACGTACTCAATTCAATGCTTACAACACCACCATGAGATTATCTCCATCTAATGGATAGCTGAACTGAGGCACACAGAGGTTAAATATTAATTTGTTGGGACCAGCAGTTGGCGTAATGGCTATGTTGCTGGACTCCCATGTAGTCAACCATGGTTCACATCCCACACCTGGTGGCTTAAACTCATGCCAGGCATGTGTGTGTGTGCGCCCAAGACCCCGAGAGGAGAATCTAGGAGAAGGGATTGCAGTGCGGTCATCCGCCTGGGGGGTGATTTCTCGCTTTCTGTCTTTCTGTCTCTGTCTTTCTGGTAAGCGCACATGCCCTATAGCAAAAACAAACAAACAAACAAAACTCTCCAAAAACCGATATTAATTTGTTAAGTTCACATAGCTACTAAGTGGTGGGAGTGAGCTTTAAATCCAGGTTTACCTGACTTGAAATATTGCAAATTTTGTTATTTTTATACCATGTCACTTTCTGGGTTGAGTCAGAACATGACGAATTTTAGGTGCTGACAAAAACATCCAGGTGAATTGGTTCAGTAGAAACACCTTTCTGAGGTCCAGGTGGATCTTGGGTTAAAGTTACAAATTAGGAGGCAGAGAAAAATAGAAGAATATATGAAAGTTGCTACTTTTCAATAAGATCAAATTATGCCAAAAGCATTATTAGATAAGGAGGAATTGTGAAGGACAACATTGTAGAAAAGGAAATGAATGGAATAATCAACAGAATTAGGAGTTGATTGCAATTTATGTTATGTATTTACTGACACTTTACTAGAAAGGTTTTCCTTGAAATAGGTGATGCAGTTCCAAAGATTACTCTTTTTATAATTATGTTATAAGCTTCCTAGCAAAGAAGTCAGTTCTCTTCTGTAATTGCTATGCCCCGTCTACTTGATAGCACCATTGATCTTGAGTTTGGATTGACAGTTGAACTCCTGAAGGTACAGTAGGCTTCACCCAGCATTGCTTTTTTAGTTTTAAAAAAGGTTCCAGAATGCAATGACAACATAAATGGAAGAGCAGAATGGAAGTCTAATGACTCTCAGCCACAGCTTTTGAAGGCCCCATAACTCTGTACTTGGAGTGCAACAGAAGTGTGTAGGTGTAGACAACCTCAGCTTATAAAAACCATTAGTTCTGAATCTTTTAAGCTTTTGCGGATGGCTAATCACTTCAACTCCTGAAGAGTATTAATTCTAAATCTTAATCTCTGATGAAGCTGCTTCTATTGAAAGTTATGCATTATTTGATGAATGAGTGTGACAATAAGGTATAGGTTCCTGGTCCAGTAAATGCTCTTTACCTGGATTCTCAGTTATCTTGGATCTGGTATAGGTATAATATTCCTAAATTCCTTCTATCAATGTTACAGGAAGATTTACAAAATCAAATTCCCAGGAACGTCTGAGACAAGGGGAAAGATTGCAGAACCAGCTATTAAATCATTCATTCCAGTAAGGAAGAAACAAAAATCAAGTGAAATCATATATAAGCTCAGCTGTTTAACCTACATAAGTCTATAAAATAATTCATGGTACATTAGGGTAAACAACGATCAATTACACATAAACAACAACAAAGAATCCACTACCAAAACAAAGCCACAAGCTAATTTAAATTAAAAAATAGAAATAATTGATTAAAAATCTAGAGGCAAGCTATAACCTCAAATATAGAGATATAGGTTGATTCAGGGCCTCAAGATCTCAAATGATACATTAGTACTTATTCCCCACCCTCTCTATTTCTGTGAGCTACTCTCTGACTTACTGACTTCATAATTAGGCTCAACATTGTAGTCCCTGTAGATTCCAGGCTCAGTTTCCCCAGTGTTCAAATCCAGGGGAAAAGAGTTTGTGTCTCTTGTTTAAAATCCTCACTGCTTGGGACCAACGGTTAGCGTAATGACTATGTCGCTGGACTCCCACGTAGTCGACTGCGGTTCACATCCCCGGTGGCTTAAAACTCACGCCAGGTGCATGTGCGTGCATGCCCAAGATCCCAAGAGGAGAATGGAGGAGAAGGGACTGTGGCATGGCCATCCCCCCTGGGTGGTGATTTCTCACTTTCTGTCTCTCTGTCTGGTGAGTGCACACGCTCTATAGCAAAAACCTCTCAAAACAAAAACAAAAACAAAAACAAAAACAAAAACAAAAACAAAAACAAAAACAAATCCTCACTGCTTCATTGGCTCTGACTGGGGAACATTCCTTTAAAAAATAAATTGCCAGAGGCCATGTGTGCTGCTAGAGGCAGAGAGCTAGAGAGGCAGGGAGAGTCAGGGAGAGTCAGGGAGAGGCAGGGAGAGGCAGGGAGAGGCAGGGAGAGGCAGGGAGAGGCAGGGAGAGGCAGGGAGAGGCAGGGAGAGGCAGGGAGAGGCAGGGAGAGGCAGGGAGAGGCAGGGAGAGGCAGGGAGAGGCAGGGAGAGGCAGGTGCCCGCTGTGCCCTCACAGCACCGTTCGCCCTCGTCTGACTGGCCCGGATCCTCAGTGCATGTGTGCCTGGCATGTTCAGGCAGGGCCGGGCCCCGAACCCCGGCTGATTAAAAATCTAGAGGCAAGCTATAACCTCAAATATAGAGATATAGGTTGATTCAGGGCCTCAAGATCTCAAATGATACATTAGTACTTATTCCCCACCCTCTCTATTTCTGTGAGCTACTCTCTGACTTACTGACTTCATAATTAGGCTCAACATTGTAGTCCCTGTAGATTCCAGGCTCAGTTTCCCCAGTGTTCAAATCCAGGGGAAAAGAGTTTGTGTCTCTTGTTTAAAATCCTCACTGCTTGGGACCAACGGTTAGCGTAATGACTATGTCGCTGGACTCCCACGTAGTCGACTGCGGTTCACATCCCCGGTGGCTTAAAACTCACGCCAGGTGCATGTGCGTGCATGCCCAAGATCCCAAGAGGAGAATGGAGGAGAAGGGACTGTGGCATGGCCATCCCCCCTGGGTGGTGATTTCTCACTTTCTGTCTCTCTGTCTGGCGAGTGCACACGCTCTATAGCAAAAACCTCTCAAAACAAAAACAAAAACAAAAACAAAAACAAAAACAAATCCTCACTGCTTCATTGGCTCTGACTGGGGAACATTCCTTTAAAAAATAAATTGCCAGAGGCCATGTGTGCTGCTAGAGGCAGAGAGCTAGAGAGGCAGGGAGAGTCAGGGAGAGTCAGGGAGAGGCAGGGAGAGGCAGGGAGAGGCAGGGAGAGGCAGAAAACACCTTCCATTGGGGCATGGTCACACCATAATATCTTCTTCATCTTTCCATTCTGTTGAGATTTTTTTGGACACATGCTCATGTGCCTGGTATGTTTCTCAAGCCACTAGGGCCATAATTCAAACAGCAGTTGGCTATGTGTGTTCTGGCTCCCTTAACGATTAGACTATGAGGATGGTCCCCCTTTCCCAATTTTGAGCCAATCATGGTAGTGTAAGGGAATTTGATGCCCTAGTTGGCCATGCTTGTAGCTGAAGGTTGATCCCACCTAGAGCACCATGACTATAAATTGGAAGAATGTTACTTCCTCAAACATAATTTGAAGTAGTGCTATTAGAAAAATGATGACTAGATATTGAATGTCTAAAAAATACCATCTATATTTAGGATTTTTTTTAAGAGAGATTTTTGCTATAGGGCACATGTACTCTTTGGAGAGACAAAGAGACAAAAAGCAAGAAATCACCCCCAGGGGATTGGCCACACCATAATCCCTTCTCCTCCATTCTCCTTTGGGTATCTTGGGTAAGTGCAGGCACACGCCTGATGTAAGTTTTTTAAGTCACTGGATCCGGAATTCAAACTGTGGTTGACTACATGTGCCTATGCGATGTAATCATTACGCCGTATGCTGATACCCATTCTTTCTTTTAATGTATAGGAACCCAGCTCAAAATAACTTAAAGATTAAAGGACATTCATTAACTGATATACATGGGAAGTCCAGAGATGAAACAGACTTCATATGGAGCAATAATAAGGGGCTACCATGGCTACTTCCTTTCCAATCTTTCACTTCTGTTTGATATCATTTTAGAACCAGGCCTCTTACACATGGGTAAAGAGGTAACTGATAATCTCAACATACTGGCTGTGAAGGTAGCATGAACTCCTTCAGCATTCTCAGTGGATAAAGGCTAAAGTACCCTTGAAAACTTCGTGACCTTGCTTGCGTCAGGCTCCTCTCCCCACATCAACGTCCAAGCCCCAAGGCACTTGCTGCTTTGGCAGGGTATAGAGCCATTATCGACCAGTGAACAATTTACAGGGATTGACCCTATGTGAGATCAGGGGAAGATGGCTTCCGAAGGGAAGTTAGTACATACCAGAAAAAGGGAGATGAGCAAAGACATAGCTACCACAGACCGCTATGGTGCGTTTGTTGTTTGTGAGGGATCTTAATATCGTGCCATATTACCTTTGTTTATGCACTTCTGCGCTTCTCTGAAAGTAAACCACCAAGCACACATGTCTGTCACAAACATTTTTAAAGTAAAAAGAGAAAAGTAACATACAGTTTCTACTTCCTCAAAATGTAAGACTTCATACAAGGGGACTTTGAAAAGTTTGTGGAAAATGGAATTAAAATACAAATTAATTTTGTTATGAGATAATTTTAAATCCATGCATTTTTTTCATAATACATGCTTTTCATAAATTTTTTGAGGGCTCACCATGTTTACTTACTAAAAGTTTATATTACTGCTAGACTAGATTTGGAAGAAATTCAGGAGGAATCATGAGATCCCTGGCAACAGACCAGGTATTTTCCTCTGTAATGCTATACCCATTCATATCAGAGAAGATAAACTTATTGAAAAGACTGAGTTCCATCAACTGGGTTTTGTTAGTCACAACTACCACTAATACCGTCTCCTAAATTATGTATCAGGGCAACAGTAAAGATCTCTCCTTTGTACTTGGAAAGTTACTTCGGCAACATTCACATTATAGTTGTAATTCTGTTATATGCAAATCCTTGGGAAATCAGCTTTCCAAAGGGAAGATCAAGTAGGAAGTTTCTTCTAAATTCATACAACTTTATGCTTAGGCCCGCAAGTGAGTAGGGTGCCTTTGGTGAGGCAGATTAGAGTGATTCACTTTATTTGTTCACCATATACCACACATTTCTTTATGTGTGAGCCAAGCTTTGCTCACGTTCATCACTAGGAATGAGCCCACCAAAGCCGATTAACTCACACCAAGGGTTTAAATGGGATGGAATAAAGATGGCTTATTTAAATCACATGCATTTTGAGGATCATTAGAGCTCTGTGTCCTATGAATAAGGACGATTAAAATTCAGCAGAGTTTTGTGTATTCTTAATGTGCATTTAGTTTACACCACGCCGTCTCCTTTAGCATACCGTTATGCTATGTGCTGTGACTGCTTTCATACTGGCACACACTTGGTAATGTGCATGATGATACAGAATAAGTTTAAGTGTCTTTACATTATTCTTAATATAATAATGGCTCCTAGGGCTACATGCAGCTGTGAGTGCATATTAACAGAGGTAGCCCACTGTGAATTATGATTCTATAACACAAAATTTCCAGAAAAAGTACTTACTGTGTATGTAAAATAGCTGCCTTTGAAAGCTTGAAACTTGGGCTGGTTAAAATTGCTCCTAGTAATATTTTTAAAAGAAAATATTCCAGAGGTAATAAGTGAATTGAATGAATTTATGAATGATGGCTGTAAAGTCTTCTTCTTAAGGTCATAACTCACAAAACTACAAAAAGGAATAGAACATTTTCTTTTAATGCATGTATAATATGAAATCAATTCAAATGAATTTCAGTAACAAATATTCTGGATGTTTTTGCCATCTTAATGGATCTCACTATTTATCTTTAATTCTGGTTGATAGAATGATACCGAGGCATAAAAGTTCCTGTTTCTTTGATCTAAATTTCTATAGATTACACAATTTTAAGAAGTAATTTTTCTTAAGTTGCCATTTTACCTTATTTTAGTAATATCTACACCCCTCTCCACTCCTCTCTAAAGACTCTCAAAAATTTCCATCCTTTTATGAATTAATCCAAACACTTCAACAGCCTCCATGAAGTTCATAGGGAGCTGTCCACTGCTTTTTCTAGACTCACATTCCTTTACTTCTCACCTCCTCAGACAGTGTACACCAGCATTTTGCGATCACTCATTACCTTTCTGTTCTACGTACACTGTTTCTTCACCTTGGAATTTTTGCCTGGACCTCCAAGCACTTCTATTCTCTCTCAAGAAAAGGTCGAGGCCTCATCCTTGCTATCACATGGCCCTTGATCCTATCCGTGTCGTAGTCCCTAGCCCAGCACACTCTGGTCATGCACTCAGGGACTCCGATTATAACAGTATTGCTAGGTTGTATAGACTAGCTTCTGTTAGTGTCTTTACTGGGCAGCCTTGTGGTAAAACAGACAAAATAATACTGATCCTACAGAATTGATACAAGCCTAAAAACATGCTATTCACAGAGTCCAGCACAGAGTATGCACATTATATGTTCTTATCGCTTACTGAACTGAATTTTAATTATTTTTAACTATTAGTCTCTCCTGTAAGTCACAAACTCCGTAAGAACAGGGATGATGTCTTATTCCTACTGCGTTCCCAGAACCAAACAGAATGTGAAACATGAAAGAGGAGACTGCTGAATACAGGTTGCCTAAATGAGATGAATATTTCACTAAAGCATTTCATCAATTGTAATTATTTTATGTATGAATTACTGTTATACTATTTAATTAACTCTAAGATTACTTTTTTTGCATATTTTAGCTTCTCTGAAATTGGGGTGGGTTGTCACAGTTTGACTGGCAGCGTTCATTCTTTTTTTTATTTTAGGGGACATAAAATGATGGTGTGTCTTACATTTGATGACTTAAATTCAAAGAAATTTGGCGTTACTGTTTCCAGCTAGAGTTAATTAAATTGGTTAAACAAACAAACAGCCAAGTGTTTGTATTAGTCCAGGTAGGCTTAATGCTTTCATAGACAACCACGGTCTTAGTGAATTATCACACGGTTACATGTTGCTCAGGGTTCAGCCTGATGTGGATCAGAGACAGAATGAAAGGAGTCTGTGTGCAGCCACCCACAGACCTACGTTTGTTTTATCTAGTGTCTCCCCCACGCATAAGGGAGGGACATTCTTCACTGGACTTTCAAAAATGAGAACACATGGGGCCAGTGGATGGCGTAGCAGTTACATTACTGGACTCCCACATGATCGACTGTGGTTCGAGTCCTAGGCCCGTGGCTTAAAAGTCATGCCAGGTGCATGTGTCTCCATGCCCAACATCTCAGGAGGAGAATGAAGGAGAAGGGACTGAGGTGTGGCCAATCCCCCAGGGAGTGATTTCTCACTTTCCCTCTCACTGTCTCTGTCTCTCTCTCTTGGGCAAGCACACATACCCTAAGGGAAAAATCTATTTAAAAAAAAAGTGAGAACACAGAGGGCCCTGCAGAAAGCTTAGAACCCAGACCTAGAAGTGGCACATTTCACTTGCATTCACTTTCCATCAGAGAGTCCCGTTCACAAACTCCATCACATGCCACATCCTAACTGCAGGGAAGACAAGGCACATAGTGTCAATGGGGGGGGCAGGGAAAGCTGGATTTGGTGAGCACAGATGGGAAACTCTGCCATGGGTCTGATGCTGCATGAGGCAATGTTGAGAGCAAGAAAAGAGTTTCCTTATAAAACATGTAATTCAGGGAACCAGCAGTTAGCGTAATGGCTATGTCGCTGGACTCCCACGTAGTCGACCGCAGTTCAAGTCCCGGACCCGGTGGCTTAAAACTCACGCCGGGCGCGTGTGCGTGTGTGCCCAAGATCCTGAGAGGAGAATGGAGGAGAAGGGATTGTGGTGTGACCATCCCCCCTGGGGGGTGATTTCTAGCTTTCTGTCTCTATGTCTCTCTCTCTGTCTATCTGGCGAGTGCACGCGCCCTATAGCGAAAACCTCTCCAAAAAAAAAAAAGAAAGAAAGTAAAAGAAAGAAAAAAAAAAGAAAAAAAACCCATGTAATTCAACCTCAGTGTTCATTTAGTTAATAAACACTTATTGAATGTACACTATAAGCCCTAAATGATGTGAGACATACAAGGATCAATGTGACCTGAACCCTACTGCCTTTTGAGCCACTGTCTCTCTGTTTGCTCAGTCCCACTCCTACCTCTCAGGAGTGTACTTTTGCTTTTACTTAATAAATTACGTTTTCCTTTTACTATTGATGTGTTTCATTCAATTCTTTGTCTGAAACACCAAGAACCTGGACATCATTGCAGAAGTCATCCTGTAACATGTATTGTGGTGAGCCAGGCCAGGAGCTTACTCCATTCCCATAGCAAAACTCATCAGCCACTATTGGAAAACTTGAAGAAACTAGGCTCTAAAATTGCAAATGACCACACAACTGAGAGATCAACCCCTCAGGATCTCCACTTAATCTGTGAGTCATCCAGCACCAATGGCAACCCTTTCAACGACACCCCTCAGGACTCTCTTAATGACCTGCCCCTGGCCCCACTTTCCCTAGATTAGATAGGGTAAAAGTTCAGAAGATGGACCATCCACCTTCAACTCCCCAAAAAGATTAATGGGAATCAGGCCTCTCAGGAGAAAATAAGGCAGGAGAAAACTATCAAATGGAAGCAGGTAAGAGGGTAGAACATCTGTTATGTTGCTAGGTAGAAAAATTGACCAGGGCAGAAAATCCCCACCCAAGGTAATGTTGACAGAAGATTAGTGGGGAATGTCTACCTGATTAAGCCACATTTGATACAGCCAATGCAATGAATCAGTGGGACCAGCCACATTTGGTAGAGACAATGAGATGAGAATAATCAGTTGGCCCAGTCAATGATCAACTGACACAATCTAGATTAAAAAATTGTAACCCTCACAGAATGTAACTGCTTTGGCCTTTTATCAGATGCTCAGGCCCGTTCCTATGTCTCAAGCATGTACTTTTGCTTTTACTTAATAAACTACCTTTTCCTTTCACACACACTCACACACACACACAAAAAAAAAAAAAAAGAAAAAAAGAAAAAAGGAAGGAAAAAACAAAGGAAAAAGAAGGAAAAGAAAGGAAAAAGAAAGTGAAAATTCCATAAAATGGGAAATTGCATCTACTGGAGGAATTAAGGAAGGGTTTTGAAAGAGAGATGTGTAGACCTAGACTAAAATAAAGAAGGCTTTGGTTGTGGATATGAGCAGACAAGGTGCCAGGAGGAAGGACAGACTCACCAAAACTGTGGAAGAAAAGGAAGGCACAGTCTTTATCTGAAGGTTTCTGATATTATACTAGAACAAATGTATAGAAGAAAGTGATCTTAGTGAACAGAAGCAACCTAGAGAGGAGAATTTGAGCAGCGTGCTAAGGAGCAGAGGGCATTTTTGAGGTAAGGCTTAGGGAGGAAAGTGCAACAGAGCAATGCTGTGAGTCAAGGTCTCCATGGTGCTCCGTTGGCGCTATCATTCCAGTAGTGTGTGAGTACATTTTCCACTCTGTCCACTTGTCCACTCCCAGGCTAAATACGATGGTGGTAAGTCATGCTCATTGGTGAGTCTGCAAAAAATTCACAGTCTACACCGTTGGTTCCCAAGGCTTAAAGCTCTCCTACCGCCTCTGATTTCAGCCACAGCTGTGATGGCATGGTTCATGAGATCTCAGACTCTCACAATGCTGGCAGCTGTTCTACCCTCTCAGAAGCACCCTGGAAAGCCTAAAGGTCCTAAAGTGAGGAATTAGTTAACATTCTTGAGGCAACCCTCAATCAGTGAAGGAGGGAAACCAGTGAATAAATGCTCACATATGAGGCATCTTCAGCAAGTTCATGGAAAATGCATAATATGAGAAAAACTATACATGAACTTCAAAATATTATGTACCAAAATAAAATGCACTTTTAAAAACAATGTATTTTCATTCCATTTTCCCATAAACATTTTGAAGTTTCCTCGAGGACACTTCAAGGCAGTCATGAAAGTCATGAAGTATTTTTCCATGTTTTTCTATGCAAAAATGCACCATAACTTTCCCAATATATTTCAATTTGGAAGTTTAAAATTTTTTTTTGAGAAAAGTCAAAGATTTTCTTATTGATTCTGGGAAAAGAGAAAGAGATATTGAAGTTATTCCAAGAAGCAAGGAAACATCCTTCAGAATCTTGGGTTAAAAAAACCTCTCCAAGTATAAAGAAAATGTATTAGTATATATACACAATAGACTATTATTCAGTCTTAAAAAAAGGAAATCCTGTCATTTATAACAACAATGATGAACATGGAGGACATTACGTTAAATTGAAAAAAGCCAGGCACTGAATGACAAATACCACAAGGTCTCACTTAAATGCAGTTTATAAAAAAGTTGAACACACAGATGCAGAGAGTAAAATGGTGGTTAATAGAGGAAGTGGTTGGTTAAGAATTGGGATATATACTGGTCAAAGGATACAAAATTTTAGTTAGACTGGAGGAGTAAGTTTAAGGGATCTATTGTTCATGGTGACTACAAGTAATAACAACATATTATATAACTGAAAATTGTTAAGCAGATTCTCAGCGTTCTTGCTCCAAAAGATAATAGTTACATGAGGTAATGTATATGTTCGATTTAGCCATTCTGCAATGTATACATATATCAGAACACCATAGTGTATACCATAAATATAAATAAGTTTTTACTTGTAAATAGAACAAAAGGCACATCTTGTAACAGGCATAAATTCTTCGGAGCTCTGGCAAGATCACACATCTTGCTGGGAGTTTGGTTTTTCATTAGGTTACTGTTCTTTACCTTAATAAATGCTGAGTCTGTAAGTCTCTTTAAATATAAAAGATATCCCCTCTTTGTCTAACACCTCTAAAAGCTTATCAGCACCTCAGTAACCTCTACAGGTTTATTTCTATTTAAATCACTTAATCTGATTTACATTAGTCTTTTTAAAAGAAGCAATATTTTCTTGCTGTAGACATGCTTTGAGATGGATGTGATTGAAATCTTCCTACACTCTGAGGTATCTCTCAATGGTGACTTACTGCTTCCTCAGTTGCCAAGAGACTGAAGAGATGTCAATAATAAAGAAAGCAAGCTCCTTTGCCTCTGTCATCATGACTGTCTCGCTATAACTATATGTAGTGATATAAACATATAAAGACACACACTCATCTTTATATAAAGAATTAGGAGTTTATTTTGGTGCAAGAAATTGCAATCCAGGCATAGTTTTGTATAATTTGCATTTTCCACGAACTTTTGGACAGCCCATGCATATATCTTAAACTCTTACAAAATCCTATAGGTGGGAATCAGCAGTTAGTGTAATGGCTATGTCGCTGGACTGCCGCGTAGTCGACCGCGGGTCAAGTCCCAGACCCGGTGCCTTAAAACTCACGCCGGGCGTGTGTGCGTGCGTGCCCAAGATCCCGAGAGGAGAATGGAGGAGAAGGGACTGTGGCGTGACCATCCCCCCTGGGGGGTGATTTCTCGCTTTCTGTCTCTATGTCTCTCTCTGTCTGTCTGGCGAGCGCACGCGCCCTATAGCGAAAAACCTCCCCCCCCCAAAAAAAAATCCTTTAGGAGTGGCAAAATTAAGAAAATGTAATAGGTATACTCTCTAGGCTTTACTATTAAAGCTGAACTTAAGGGAGAACGTTCTTAGATGTACACACCTCCACACTGACTTGCTTGGAGATGTCGTCATAGCTTTGACGCCGGTTTGTAACATTCAGACCAACTTTGATATACTACATTTTCATATGGATAACAGCAATGACGAGGATGTCAAAAAGTGATATGAATGTGCTGGCCTGCCTGTGGGGCAGCCTTTCTTTTTCTTTTGGAGTAATGGTGCTCCCTTCCTCTCAGAGGAAGGAACAGAACTGATCGCCCATCTCCTCTCACGTGGCTGCTCCACCGTGGGGTGATCTGCTCTCTGCACTTTCCCTAGTCAACTTGTTTTCGCTCTCCCTCAAAATAAATAAATAAGACATAGATGGAGTGCTTACTGTTATGAAGTGTGATACGTATTTTACACACAATTCATTTATTCTTCAAAACAATCCAGTATGGTAGAGACTGTTATTCACATTTCACCAATGAGACTTTAAGAGAGAGACTGAGGAATTTTTCTCTAAGTTACACTAGTAAATGCCAGTTCTGTTTGATTAGACCACCTTGACCTCACTTAGTTGAAACAATGACAAAGTTTTTCTTTCCTTTCCTTATTCCTCATTCCTTCTATCCCTTCATCCACATTACTCCCCTCCAACTTTGTACAAACCTGTATCAATTACTTTTTCTGCACTAGATTCTGGCTCCCAGGCTTTCATCAGCTCATAAAAATGCAGCCGTGGGATAAAACCACATGGTGCCAAAGAACCTAAAAGGCTATCCAAGTAGTTGGACTTTCTACCAGATACAGGAGAAAATTAATTGCCTTCAACATTCCCAACAGTTCTAATCCCACTTGAAAACTTCTCAATATGAGAAATTTAATTCTTTCTCTCTTTTTTTTTTTTTTTTGAGAAGTTTTTGCTATAAGGCGCATGTGGTCGCCAGAAAGACAGAGAGAGTTAGAGAGACAGAAAACGAGAAATCACTTCCCAGGGGGGATGGCCACGCCGCAATCCCTTCTCCTCCATTCTCCTCTTGGGATCTTGGGCACACACACACACGCGCCTGGCGTGAGTTTAAGCCACAGGGTCTGGGACTCGAACTACAGTGACTACATGGGACTCCAGTGACATAGCCATTACACCAACTTCTGGTCCCAAGAAATTTAATTCTTTCAAAACAGTCTATTCTTCCAATTCTAGCTTTCATCCTTTCCTTTGAAAGTAGCTGTGGTAACTGGATTTTCACCCCTTGTGCTCTGTTAGAGCTGCCTGTAGGGGGAGAGCCAACTTCTCTTCAGAGAAAACAGAGGTGCTGAGCTGTATTCTACTCTGGAACAAGAGGATAAAAGGGCTGGACAGGTCAATTCTGGTTGCCTTGATCAATTTCCAAATCAAGACAATTTGTCCACCAGTGTCTTCTTTATCACTTAGAGCACTATTTAAAAATTCTGATCTTCTAGCTGATTTCCAAATCAGTTGAGAGGGTGTTCCTCTTTTTCCTCCCTCCTCTTTTTCTTCAACTTTTCCTCCATTTTGTCTTCATTATAATCATAAACCAATATTAATTTTCCCCCAAATATTGGCCTATTTATCTACCTTTTCTTTCAGGAACTTTTTCTATTTGAAGCTTCCTTTGTTAGCCTGCTCTTGGAACTGGTACTCCAGCACAACCTCCACTGAAGGTAACTCTATATATTCTGATTTATTCAAATCCAATCAGTGAGAGTTAATGAATTCCTAAGGGCAGGAGATCAATCATGTGCTATTTATATTTAATTAATTTCATGTTGCCTCACTTGTCTTTTAAAAACTACTTTAAAGCATTTGAGAAAAGCATGTTTGTAATACATTCTTATCTTAGAATACTTTTTCTTACATTTTTACAAATTTTACTACACTAAATTAATAAAAATGTTAGTTTCCTTAGGACTTTTAGGACATAAATAGGAATATTTTTGTTAGCAAAAGAAGCTTCACAAACTTTCTCATTTTATGTAAGGTAAAATTGATCCCATTCTTTTTTGTTCCCAAATTAAACTCACAATAATTTATTGCACGTGCTTGCTCTTCTGTTTGCTTGTCTTGCTGGGTCATGCACTCCACTGTGTCCCTGTCCTAAGCAGTACGCATGATGCCATTGTGGGATGACTCACTCCTGCAATATTCAGGTTCTTCGTGCTTTGGACAAAGTATTGAACAAAGAATACCAATAGTGAAAGCAAAGGGTAATTCATTAAGTAAAAGCAAAAGTACACTCACAAGAAGTAAGAGCAGGGCCAAGTGAGAGAGACAATAACTTGAAGTCTCCTGTGGTTACTTTCCATGGAGTTTATAATTTTTTTTTTTTTTTTTGAGAGAGGTTTTTCACTGTAGGGCGCGTGCGCTCGCCGGACAGAGAGAGACATAGAGACAGAAAGCGAGAAATCACCCCCCAGGGGGGATGGTCACGCCGCAATCCCTTCTCCTCCATTCTCCTCTCAGGATCTTGGGCACACACGCACACGTGCCCGGCGTGAGTTTTAAGCCACCGGGTCCGGGACGCGAACCGCGGTCGACTACATGGGAGTCCAGTGATACAGCCATTACGTTAACTGCTGGTTCCCCATGGGGTTTATAATTTCTTCACTGGGATCTTTTAGATTGATCATTGGCTGGATAATTCTCATCTCATTGGCTCTGTGAAATGTGACTGGGCCCACTGATTCATCTCATTGGCTATATCAAATGTGGCTTAATCATCTAGACATCATCTGCACTGGAAATCTCCTGCCTACATGGTCTTAGGCACAGATTTTCTGCCCTGATCACTTTTTCTATGTAGCCACAGAGGAGATCCTCCAACCCTCTTTCTTGCTTCCATTTTCTAGCTTTCTTCCTGCTTCAGTACTGAGCAGGTGCTAACAAATGTGTTGTTTTCTTTTCTTTCTTTCTTTTTTAAGGATTCTTTTTTTCTGTAAGACTCTTGCACTCCTAGAGAGAGAGACAGAAAGAGACAAAGAGAAAGAAAGTGAGAAATCACCCCTCAAGAGATATAGCCACACCCCAATCCTTTCTCCTCTCTTCTCCTCTTGGGACTCAGGGTTTTGGGCACACAGGGACACTCATCCCAGTGTGTTTGTTTGCTTTTAAAAGTTTTTGCCAAAGGCTGTATGTGCTTGCCAGAGAGAGACAGAGATATAGTGAGAGGGAAAGTGAGAAATCTCCAGCCATGCTGCAATCCCTTCTCCTCTATTTTCCTCCTGGGATTTATGAACTGTACCTACACATGCCCGAAATGATTTTCAGGCTGCCAGGTCTAGCGCTTTAACCACCATGCCATCTGCTGGCCCCAAGTTGTTTCCTTTGAAAGACTGAGTGAATGAATGGATTTCAGAAACCGTGAATGCCAGAGAAATACAGAATGGGTAAGACATATCAGAGGGAGACCAGTTATTTGTAAAGCAAAGGGATACGTCAGATGAAAAATGTTAAGACACAATATAATTAAACATTGAATAAATTGAAAACACGATATAATATATACACCTAAGCACTAAGGTGTTGGTGTAATGGGAAAGAATGTCTGGATTGGAGGAAGAATAAGTGTTGGTCAGTTGGCATGCAGAAATATGAAGGAACAATTGGGAGACCAGAATTAAGCAAAAGACCTATATCCTTGAGAAGCTGGTGTGACATCACGGGTTCTTCTTTTATTGGAGACTCTCATGCCTCCCTTTGGTTGCCATGCCAGGTAGTGATTTTCTCTGTCAACCAAGTAGGGAAACTGTAGAGGGCAGGGGACAGCAAACTTTTTCCGTGAGGAGTCATATATTAGGTTGTCGGGAAAGTCATTACATGTTTTTCTATGCAAAAATACATCATGACTTTCCTGATGACCCAGTAGTAATTATTTTCAACTTTGTTTGTCCATGTAATCTCTGAAAAAAAAAATGCAGCTTTGCTGTTGTAAAAATAGTCAGAGTTTATATAGGTATTTGTGAACTTCACATACAAAATCAGGCATTGTGCTGGACTAGCCCCCACACACATTGTGCTGACTCTTGACCTAGTGGAGAGAAATCATCATCTGTGCTTCTACGTCTTTCTCTACTCTGTTGTGTTATTATGGCTTCCGCAACAAATTGGTCTATTGTGAAGTTCAGGGTTTTCTGGTCAAAATGAACAAATCATAGCTTCACTTGCTAATTAAAATTTGTTAACAGAAAACAAATTCGTTCATTTCCAATTAGTTACAAGTTATTTATTATTTAAATAAGTTAATGTGATGTCTGAAATCCATGCATTAAAAAATGCCCTATTGCTAAATCAAAAAGGTCAAATGATTGATACTAAATCTCCCCAGTTTTCTAAAAAAAAAAGAGACAAGGAAAAGATGATAGCTTGGGACATTTGCGCTGGAGGGAAGAGTGGTAGACATGGAAAATGGGAAGTAAATAAAAGTGGCAGAATGGCTAATTGGAGAAGAAAACCAACTTTGCTGCCCTACAATTTGAATTAAAGTTGGCCCAATTTGCCGTCTAGTTGTAGACAGATGCTGAGTGGGAGGCATTTTTGTCAGCAATGGCCTTAAGAGTCTATGGCTTTGTTTTGAGAGATTTCTGAGGGGAAAAAAATGTTTCAACAGTTTGGTTAACCATAAAAAAAAGAGAATTTTCATAGGAGCTAATTGCAGTATAACTCTATTCTATGTATTGAAAACTTAGACTAGCAAGGTAATGTTCTGATCAAAATGGAGTTGTTAGGGTTTTGTATAAAACTGCCTCTTCCCAACTGTAAACATAAAACAACTGTAGCTAAAATGATTTGTTGTTGTTGTTGTTGAGAGGTTTTTGCTATAGGGCCTCTGTGCTTACAGGAGAGACAGAGAAAGACAGAAAGACAGAAAGCAAGAAATCACTCCCCACCCCCCACCCCACCCTAGGGGCAATGACCTAGCCACAATCCCCTTTCTTCTGTTCTCCTCCTGGGATCTTGGGTACCAGGCACATGCGCCCAGCATGAGTTTGAAACCACTGTCCAGAGACTGGAACTGCGGTCCACGGCATAGGAGTCCAGCAACACAATCACCACGTCATTCGTTGGTTCTGCTAAAATGATCTCTTACATGCCAAAAACAAAAAGAAACAAACTATAGTAAGGGAGGCCGAAGTTGCAGATCCACTGCTTTGTGAAAGGGAAACTCGAAGAGGCAGTTTATAAGCCCAATTTATGTGGGGAAACAGGACCTAAGCTTTCCATGAAGAAAGCTTCAAGGCAGAAGTTGGAGTACGGAAAAAGCCCAAATCGTTCTAGGGGCCATGCCTACATTGTAGTTTGGGGTGGCACAGCAGGGGAAAGCAGAGAGACAGCTAAATATGGCTCAAGCCATGTGTTGTCTTAGACACTGGATCTGCTGTAACTCAACTGGTAATTTTGAGCTGCTGATACAAGACCTGTTTCTGATTGGAGACTTGGGTAACCTCTGAATAGACTAGACATGGAGAAATAAGCGTAGAAAGAGGAGTAGGGGGAAAAAATAAAATAAAATACAAAATTATAATTTAATCTTACAAGGATTATTCCAAGAATTAAAACTGGTCAAAACAGCCAACAAACTCATACAAGAAGAAATTTATTAACAGGAAGATTATACTTTTCAGAACAGGACACAAAAATGTGTTTGATTAAAAACCTCAAAGATGTAAAGGGAAAGTCTATTAATAAAGCAAGAATGAGAGAGTATGAACAAAAATAGATAATTATAAGTCAATTATAAAAGATAGTTTAAAAAATGTGTAGATGTTTGGAAAATGAAAAATAAAATAAACTCGGTAGATTGAACATAGCCAAGAAAGAATTAGTGAACTGGAGGAAAGACCTGAAGGTTTGGCCTATTATTCAGAAGAGATAAAGAGATGGAAAATATATTGTGTAAGTAAAGTTAAGAGACACAGAGGACAGATAGAAGCCCAACTTACAAATAATAGGTGCTCTAGAAATAGGAAAAAAGAGATAGCAGAGAGATAATATTTCAAGAGACGATAGCTTAGTATTTTTCTGAATGGAAGACAAGAAATTTATTATTATAAAATGCACACTGTGAACTAAAACAGAAAAAATAAAATACATACAATTAGCCAGCATAATTAAATTGAAAACAATAAAGAAAAAACAGGAAAGTGTAAATGCCAGGATAGGAAAAGTGGACATATTATGTAAAAAGGGATGAATAAAGTTGACAGCAGACTTCTCAGATGCACTAAGTTTTCAGAGAGGAAAAAATATAACTCTACAACTAGTCAAACTATTATTCAATAGTAAAGACAAAATACTGTTTTCGGTTACTAGAATGAAGTGAATTTATCACCCATATATGTATTCATAAATAAACAAATAATGAACTAGTGAGTTAGTGAGCTTCTATGAAGTTATCACTGAAGTCTCAATACAACCTAATTATTTCTAAAATTTATGTTAATAATCAATAATTATTTTTAAATTAGTGAAATAATAATATACCCCAAAAAAGAAAGGGCAGAGGGTAAAACTTGCTAAGACATTTTAGGAGTAAGAGAGAACTAGTGAAAACTTGAGATCGTGTTAGATAATGTGCAATTAAGTAGAATTGTTCAAAAAAATTTTTTATAAAGATTATATATTTAATTTTATTTATCATTATTATTATTTTTAAATTTGCTACAGGGCATGCCAGAGAGAGACATAAAGAGAGAGAGAGAGAGCGGGAAAGTGAGAAAGCAAACTGTCAGGTCTGGGACTCAAACCACAACTGACCATGTGGGAGTCCAGTGCCTTAACTACCATGCCACCTGCTGGCCCCAGGATTGTTAAAATTTTTATTATTGACACTAAAAGAATAGAAATATAAACTATAATTTAAAGAGATGTAAATAGGTGAGGGGACAAATAAATGTCATCAATTAACAGATTAGAAACAAATAAAAGGCACAAAAGAAAAACTTGGTGTTCGGCCAGCCAGGTGGCATGGTGGTTGAGGCGACTGGATCTCACACGGGCAATTCCACAGTTCACGTTCCAGAACCGAAGGTCCGGGGCTGGCAGGTGCTATGGTGGATAAGGGCGCTGGATTTCCACATGGCCGACCATGGTTTCAGTCCTGGACCCGGTGGCTTGCTTTCTCACTTTCCTTTTCTTTCTCCCTCTCTGGTCAAATTAAAAAATAACAATAACAAATTGAATTAAATAAATAAATAATCCTTTTTTTTTTTTGAGAGTTTTTTGCTATAGTGCGCGTGCTCTCGCCAGAAAGACAGGGAGAGACAGAGAGACAGAAAGCAAAAATCAACCCCCAGGGGGGTTGAACACACCGCAATCCCTTCTCCTCCATTATCCTCTCAGGATTTTGGGCATGCACGCACACGCACCCGCTGTGAGTTTAAGCCACCAGGTCCGGGACTTGAATTGCAGTCAACTACATGGGAGTTTAGAGACATAGCTTAAAAAACAAATAAACAAACAAACAAAAAACAAAAGAAAAAAACATGACGGAAGAATGTGCCTACATATCTGAAATCCCCAAAAGAAAAGGGATTGTCCTGTGGTCCTCCCCCCCACCCCGGGGGGGGGGGTGATTTCGCAACTTCTCTTTCTCTCTGAGGAGCACATAAACCTAACAAACTAAGAAACAGAAACAGCAGCAAAAAACAAAACAAACAAACAAACAAATGATGTACAGAAAATGCAAAAGAAGCCAGAATGAATAAATTTAAATAAATTAGTAATCACAGCACATGTGAATTAGATATACCAAATAAAAAAAGAGGTGATCAAGCTGTGTATTGAAAACAAGTATAAAGTATAGATTTACAGATGTATTGTTAGAAAGGATGGTATGGAAGAAGGGGAGGCAAATAACTAAGTAATTCTGGTGTCATTTTTGTTATTTGAGATTTTGATGACACCAATATGAGTTAATGTACATAGAAATCCAGAAATAATGAAAGCATTTAAAACTACTGAATTTGTCAGCATATTTCTATTCTTTTAGTGATAAATTTTGTCATCTCCGCTTTTTAAGGGATCTGGAATGAGAGATGCTTAATCTATTTTTTTTTTTTTTTTTTTTTTAAAATTTTTTTTTTTTTTACATTTTTTCACTGCACCTCTATAAGAAAACGAGAAGTCACCCCCCCTCCCCCCAGGGAGGATGGTCACATTGCAGTCCCTTCTCCTCCTGGGATTTTGAGCACACAAGCACATGGGCCTAGTGTGAGTGTTAAGCCTTCCCGTCCAGGACTTGAATCAAGGTCAACTACGTGGGAGTCCAGACTCATAACTATTTCGCCATCTGCTGGTCCCTGCGCGATACTTAATCTTAAATCTTGGTTGTGCCACTTGGTTTTTGACTTAGAACAAAGTTTTTGAAACTTTTTTCTCATCTATTGTCTATTTCATAAACCATTAGTATTAAATTGAATGATGCTGGGAACCAGCAGTTAGCGTAATGGCTATGTTGCTGGACTCCCACGTAGTCGACCGCGGTTTGCGTCCTGGACCCGGTGGCTTAAAACCCACGCCAGGCGCGTGTGCGTGCGTGCCCAAGATCCCAAGAGGAGAATGGAGGAGAAGGGATTGCGGCGTGGCCATCCCCCCTGGGGGGTGATTTCTCGCTTTCTGTCTCTCTGTCTCTCTCTGTCTGTCTGGTGAGCGCACGCGCCCTATAGTGAAAAACCTCTCAAAAAAAAAAAAAACCAAAAAAACCAAAAATTGAATGATGCATTAAAGTGTTTATTATGATTCAATATATGTTAGTATCCTTCTTTCCCTTTCCTTTGTCTTCTTTAAGGTGCTCTAATTTTGGATGAGATTAAACTAGGTATTTGGCTTGACTTGCTACTAGAAAGAAGTAAATTTAGAGGCAACAATGGTTCATTAAATCTGACTCCATATGTAAGTGGTGGTGTGCTTGAAAGGTCTATGGGAAGCTAGAGATAATACAAAAAAGGGATCATATTGGCTATAAATCATAATTGTAGGCAAGATTCTTAGTGACCACTTAGACCAATCCTTTATTTAATCAATGAGGAAAATAAAACTCAGAAAAGAATAGTGTGCTGAAGTTATATAGAACAATGCTTCTCAAACTTTAATGTCCACATAGATACCTAGGGATCAGGCTAAGGAGAAGATTCTGACTCGCCAGGTCTGTGTGGAATCTCGGGTACTGCATTTCTCCTAAGCTCCCAGGAGATGTCAATGCTGGTGCTCTGTGGACCAGATTTGGAGTGCAAAGACAGAGACGCTGATGGCAGAACAAACAGAGAAACTGGAATCTCTACTAGAGACACGCAAGCTTTCCACCGGGCACTTTAGGAAGTCTTCCAAGGAAATAAACGAGAGGTTGTTTTTCAGATAAACTACCACACACAATACAGTGCTTTATAGTGCAGAAAGAAACATAATTTATATCACTATACACTCTTCTTGGCTTGTTAGTGGCACCCTGTCTATATACATCCAAATAGAATTGGTCAGAAGACTCATTAGTGAAGAGAAAATTCAAAATAATGGCACTTGAGTTTGTCCTCTGTGTTTTTCTACTAACTTCCCTGTCTAACTTCAAATCTTCTCCGAGCGTTTTCAATGGAAAGCTACGTGGATTTCAAAGCACTCTCTCTTGCCATGACTACTACTGGGCCTTTGGAATACACACAGGGTACCAAAATCCAAACAAAACAAAAATCATTAAATTGTTGAATATCGGTTCAGAGATTTTAGTCAATTTTTCTTAGTCACTGTTACTAAACACTTCTTCCTTCTGGGATTTGAATAGGACTTTTATGCTCTTGGGCTCAATTTTCCTGCTTGTTCTCTTACTAATTATTATTAAAAAAAAAGAAAAAGAAAAAAGAAGAAAAAAGAATGAAAAGAAAATAAAACAGAAAGAAACACTTAAAATTGTTATTTAAGTGCTAAGTTCTTAGATTTATGGATTCAATAAAAAACAGTGCCTCTTCAATTTCTCAGGGCTTGTGTTGATTTATATGGGCCTTGCTGGCACAAAAATTAGATTAAATTTTTTTTTTTATTGAATCTTGTCTGAAATGCTTAAACTTGAAGGGAGACTTCAAAAGAGAAAATTCATTCTCCCAATTCTCTCATTGGATTTGGCTTTGGGAAATCAGAATGTGTAAGCACTGAATCTTTATCTCTGTGTACGTCCCAGATTATCCCACCCATCAGGGAAAGACATATCTTATCCCATTGATAGTCTATCTCTTATCCCATTCATAGTCTTACCAGAATTACACAGGCTGTGTGATACTTCAAGGTGTGGCAGCCTTATTACCCTCTATGTGGACATGGGTTTGAATTTTTCAGGACCCCAGGTATTGGGAACTCTTCCTAACTTATTCATCAATGGAAGAATCACCAGGAGACCTCTTTAGTGAATTTGGAAGAACTTCTTTGTATGAGCTTAAATTCAAATTTCTGGGTTGCAGCTTCCTGCAGTTCTAATGATAGCTATTCTCTGCCTTGTTATGATTTTCTTCATTTGAGCTCTGTGTGGTCTCTAGAAGTCCAGTAGTGCTTCATGCACCTGGATGAACATTGAATCAGAAGGACAATTAAATAGCTGAGAACAATGAACTCGAGGATCCCTGTCTTTCTTCTTTGTTTAAATTCAAGAATTCCTCTAGGCTTCACTTTCAGGAGGATCAAAACCCTTTGGTTTTTACCCTCCAGTTGCAGGCTACCAGCAAAGTGTGGAATTGGTTTCATTACCGTGTGAGATTGCTGGTGACAGTGACTCACGCAGGGATGGTTATTTGCTTCCCGTGATTTTTCTGCCATGTAGGTGGTTGGTTATAAAAAAAAGTTATTTTCAGATATGTCCTGAAATAATATCACCTCTGTTGGGTTGCCTAAGGTAATAAGACACCGAAGGATGAGGGGTTGTGGGGGGGGGGCTTGGTCTTGTATTGCTGGCAGTAGAAAAGGGCAGTAGAAAATGACAATATATGTGTTAGAATAGCGATGTGTAGAATGTATTGTTGTAATTGCTTATGGCTAAAAAAATTACAAGCAGTGCAAAAGCTTACTTATCTAGTTGTATGAATCAGTAGACTGTGATCGTTTTATTAATGTGATTTATGAGTAACATGTTAATATAAAAAAATGTTTACCATAGAATATTAATCGGATAAAATTTTTGGTGCCTATTCTTTGGTTTTGTCTTAATAGTCACCATCAACACTACCCCATGAAGAAGCACCCCACCCTAATGTTGGCCCTGTGTTTTTGTTCTCTCATCCAGAAAAAGTGAAGACCAGATTTCTGAAAAATGTATTTTTGGCAGATAAATTGCACATAATGCTCTTGAGGTGTAGTTAGTAAGTGCATTTTAAATATTAACACACTGGAAGTATTTGTGTGTCCTATGACTAAGGAGCTAGGAGTATTAAAATATATAGGTGTATTTATGTGTGTGTGTGTGTGTGTGTGTGTGTGTGTGTGTGTGTGTGTATAGTTTCTACCCACGAAACAGGTAGGCTTTTCGTCCTGGACAGGTAAATGCCCTATTTCCTAATTTCTCAGCTTGTTAATTTAGTTCATGCACACAGCTCAGTTGTCTCTGCAATCTTATCAGTCAACGTTAGTGCTCTTTGGGGGTGCCTCCTCAGAACTACCAGTGAGGAACTGCGGGGTGCTGGCTGGTCGAGGTGAAACCAGCTCTTTAGATGCTGTTCTGCTAAGATCTCTCTCTCTCTGCCCAGCCTCGAAGCCTTGGTAGCTACCAGGATTCTATGCGAGGGGTGGAGAGGCCATTTAAGTCAGGCAAGAGCTTTGTTATTGGTGTGGTCATGGGATTCTTCTGAGACACAAGGGGACAATGGCCCTGGCTGCAGCCACCTGCAGTTCTCCTGCCTCAGATGACTGTTTTTCAAAGCTAATCTTTTTCCAGTTCATTTTTATACTGAGATTTTATTACAGTGTAAAATACAAATATCAGAAGAAGCATGGATTTGCTCTGAGAGGATATTACTGACTTAATCTCATGAGATATCATGACTCCCATACATTTATTTCCAGCCGTTATCAACGGGATATTTCATATTAATCAAGGAGGATAAGATTTTGCTAGAGGAACCAACTGGTGCTGCTGTCAGTTTTTCCTGTGTGTGCTTCTATCATCTTTTTAATTTGATGGTAGGAGGATTTCTTCAGACTCTGAGTCAGAACAAGATCCAGGAAAAGGTGACATGATCTATAATCTTAATTTAAGAAGCTGTTTCTAATGATCAATATCTGCATCAAAGATGTAGTTTTTATGCTTTTGCTTTAAATATAGATCAAGCAGCACTTCTCATTCATATATCTTCTCCATTAAACATTTAATTTATTATGCTTTTTATTTAAAGCTTGAGATGAGGGACCTATTAGTTTATAAAAGAAAATGAATAACATTATTTTTTGACTGAGTTTAAGTACTGCTGAGAGGAAGCAGCAAATTGGAGCTGAAATTGGACTATATGGCTACTTCAGTGGATTTTAGGTAATGATAAGGTATGGGTGCTCATTTAAATAATCATTGGCTCAAATTCCCAAAGACTGCTTTGCCTATAATGAGATCATTTGCTCATCAGGTATGGTGAAAACGTGGGAAAGTGAGTTTAAGCACTCAGGGAAAGTTTCAAATCTTTTCATGTATGCGTGGGGGTTGGAGGGGGGCAGATAAGGGCCAACCTACAGACCCAGTTGAGGTAGGTGTTTTGTGTTTACTTTGTCCTTAGGAATTTAAACATGGTTGCCATGCATCATGAAAACAGTAAAGACACTTTTATTGACTTAATTCCTCCATATTTACTAAGCATTTTGTACATCCTAGGCCCCATGCTTAGCGAAGGAGCTCCAGCTCACTTTGGTTAACTGCCTGACATTATCTAGCAGTAATAACCCAACCTTTCTCCGCCCTGCTTTTCTGCAACAACCAAGCCTCAGGCCCAGGAAAATGTTTCCTGGACGAATTCAATTTTCCTTCTTTGCCCGTCTGTGGGATATTGTCTGCTCTAGCCCTCTGAGGCTTCCTGCTCCTCTCTGTATAGTTAGTTGTCTGTCTGGTTAGCCCAGGACCTTACTGTAACTTGTCTAAATAGTGCTCTGATAATAGGGTCCCCCTGCTCTTTGTGGGAGAGGGTTGTACATTTCTGGTTGTGGTTACTCTGCTTCCACTGGAAATAATAAGAGCTGTGACTCATTTGCACCCTCATCATAATGCACTAAAAATGGATTCCCTACAGCTCTCTATACTTGCCAAGCAAATTAACTTGTTAAATAAATTATACTTGTTAAACAAATTTTTAAACATTTTAAATTTATACTTGTTCAACAAATTAAACTTTTTCCTCTTTGAAATTAGTACTTTACACTTGTTGAATGACACTTTTAGTATCATTAAACTGTGGAAATAAAATAAAATTTCATAGTTTTCATAGAGATGCAGGGTTATTTCTTCAAGGGACTCACTGGGGGAGAAGAGGCGATGCTCCCATTGAATACGACTTGCTGTTCAGTGTTGTTAGGGTCCATCTTGGCCTTGGGATGGCCTGGGCAGAGGAGAGTACTTGAAGAAAAGAATTCTAAGATTTTCCCCATGTTCTTAATTTCCTTGACAGTGACAGTGCTTACAAAAGTATAAGGCTACCTCAGAAAGTTTGTGGAAGAATGAAATTAAAGTACAAGTTTATTTTTGGTGCAAAAAACTTAAAAATCCAAGTATACTTTTTTCATATTGTACATTTTATGTAAACTTTGTGAAGACAACTCACGTTGCCTCTCTAAATTGCCAGAATGGCAATTTAGAAGCAAAATCTCTCAGAATTTTTTTTATGGATTTTGGGTAGTTTAGAATACAAGATTATACAAAACAAGTATAGTAATGCATTTTCAGGTATTTGACCTGTGAACATTGAAAGGAATTTAAAATGTAACTATAATACCTCAATTATTTGCATGATATAAGCCTGACATCAGAAGAAAAAAAAGAAAAAAATAGAAAGTAATTTTTAATCTCTAGTAAATCATAATCCTCTGTGTTTGGGAAATGTAATTAAAGCTGAAATCTTTCAACCCAGAAAACCTCCCCACAAAGGTGGCAGAGAAAGAAACAGTTGTTTTTTTTTTTTTCAAGTTTTTAATTGAACAAGTAATAAACCAGAATGTGAAGTATACCATAAACAATCTACTAAAGATTGCAAAGATAGAAAGAAATCTCACACACTTAAGCCAGGCATATACCACCCAGTATGTACATCTGTTCAAGAGAAACAACAAAGTAGGAGGATTGTACAACATCGTTTGTTACATAATTTATCCTCATTTTCTCTAGCCACCCCCTTGACTAGGCAAATGATGTTAGCTAATTGGCTTTCTCTAGAGGAATAGCAAACTTCTCATCTCTTTACGACAGGCCGTAGTTGTGCAACTTCAAGTGAAGTGCCAACTGAAGTTAGGCTCCTATGTTCCCACAGAAACTGGAAGACTGAGGTGCTCTGTCTCTTGATGTTTGCATTTCAAAGAGATGGACCCCCAGGTCCTGGAGAAAGACATTCTTGGGTCATAAAACTGACAAAAGACCTATCTGGTCTTCAAAAGAATTTATATACATTTCAAAGAGATGAGAAAGTACTCACAATTTTAAGTTTTCTAATGCAACTATTCTGAGGAAAAGGAGGAAAGAGAAATCACTTCCTCCATTTTCAACGAGGAGAGTTAAGCCTCCGATTTTTAATTTGTATTTGTTCTTACATGTGTAACTTACAGAAAAATCCTTTAATTTCAAAAATCATCTGCTAATAAAATCTAGTGTGTAAGTGTTTATTTCAGTATTGAGACCACATACAATATTTGTAGCTTTAACTTTGATGAATGTATCCAGTCTATGAGCTGAGTTCCCTGGAAATTTGGGATCTCTTCGGCAGCACAGTCTTCTCCTGCATATTTGATAGAACGGTATTGCTTGGGAGATCAGAGATCTGACCTATGAAGTCTTGTAGGTGCCATGATGCTTGATCATAAGCTAGTGGCCTGCCCAACTTTTGAGATCCTTAGTTAATTTGTGTAAAGCTAATTCGACCTTGACCTTTTCATTTTTTACTGTGAGGCATGTGTGCTTGCAGAAGAGAGAGACAGATATAGGGTGAGAAACCATCCCCTGATTGCGAGGGCGAAGGGGAACAGTCATTCCCCTACTCCTTCTGCATTCTCCTCCAGAGATTTTGGGCACACACACACACACACACACTCACACACACCTTTGTGAGTTTCAAGCCACCCAGCCTAGGACTCAAACTGCAGAGAGGGCCTTGTGGGATCGAGCTGCCTTAATCTCTGCAATACCTATTGGTCACTCCTTGGTCTTCTTAATTCAGTTACTATTGATGTAGATAGTCTTACTTCATCTCCACAACTCTCTTCTAACTCTTTTCTACAAGGGGATTCCTTTTTTTTCAAGAGAAAAATTTTTGCTATAGGGTACGTGCACTCACTGGAGAGACAAGGAGACAGAGAGCAAGAAATCACCCCCCAGCAGGGATGACTATGCTGCAATCCCTTGTCCTCATTCTCCGCTTGGGATCTTGCACCTGTAAGTACACGTGCATAGTGTGAATTTTATTTATTTTTTTAAAGAGAGATTTTTGCTATAGGACATGTGTATTCACTAGAGGGACAGAGAGACAGAAATGAGAAATCACCCCCCAGAGGGATGGCCATGCCACAATCCCCTCTCCTTCACTCCCCTCTCGAGATTTTAGACAAATATGCACACTTGCCCGGTGTGAGTTTAAGCTGCTGGATCTGGGACTCAAACTGCAGTCAACTACATAATGTAACCATTACACCATTTTCTGGTCCTCCATTTTAAGCCTTCAGATTTGAGTTGCAGTCCACTGCACGAGAGCCCAGTAACATAATCATTAAGCCAACTGGTGGTTTCTCTACAATTAAAAAAAATATATTATTTATTTATTTCAATTGTATTTGTTATTATTATTATTAATTTGACCAAAAAGAAACAGAGAGAGAGAGAAAAAGGGAAAGTGAGAAAAGTGAGAAAGTAAGTTGCCAGGTCTGGGATGTGAACTGCGGTTAGCCATGTAGGAGTCCAGTGCTCAAATCACCACGCCACCTGTTGGCCCCCTCTCTACAATGATTCTTAACACTGGCTACACATTATACTTAATGACACACCTTCTTTTTTATTTTTATTTTTAAAATTTACCTGAAGGCATGTGTGTTAGCCAAAGAAAGAGATAAGAGAAACAAAGAGAGAAAGTAAGAAAGCACCCCCCCACCCCCCGGGAGCATGGTCACACAGCAATCCCTTCTCCTCCATTTCTTCCTCCTTTTAGGATTTGGGGCAGAGATGAACAGATGCCCAGCATGTTTCTCAAGCAGTTAGGTCCAGGACTTGAACTGTAGAGTCAGCCATGTGGAATTCTCCCATCTCAACCACTATGCTATGGGCTGGTCCCAGATGTACCTTTTATGAAACAATGTCCAAGACCCTACCTTCAGAGATTCTGGTTCAGCTGGTTTATTGTGGGATTCAGGCATCAGTATTTTTTTTTTTCCTGTAGGGCACATGTGCTCACTAGAAAGACAGAGACAGAGAGACAAAAAGTGAGAAATCACACCCTAGGGGGATGGCCATGCTGCAATCCCTTCTCCACTATTCTCCTCTTGGGATCTAGGGCATTCATGCACACGTGCCCAGAGTGAGTTTAAGCCACCAGCTCCGGGACTCGAACTGTGATCGACAACATGGGAGCCCAGTGACATAGCTGTTACGCCAACTGCTGGTCTCCAGGCATCAGTATTTTAAAAGACCTCTATTGTACAGTTGGAGTTTAGAACCACTGATCCAGAACAAATGATTGGTCCAGTAAGCTATCATCAACAATAATAATTACCTTTTGTTTGCAAATTAGCACATTATCTGTTGAGCATATTGGGAACTTCCATTTTCCTGGCCTCTGTATAATAGAAGGACACACCTTATGAGGAAACCATGTTAACATCCCCATTGTCATTGCACCACCAATCACTATAAACACAAGCTCGTACTTGAATTCTTGGTAGCTCGCACAGATTCTCAAAGGCACTTGATAAACCTGTACTAAATGAATGACAACTGCCTAGTTATTGAGCTGTACACGAGAATCAAAGAGGCAGAGCAGTCGTTCTTGAATGTAAAGAAGCTCTCTTCTGAAATTCCAATTTTAACTCCAGGGATGTAGGATCACAGTAAAATTCAAATACATGATTATTTGCTGTTGAGAATAATTAAGGTGTGATCATAGTAAGCTTTTAGGCTTTAGAAAAGGGGGAAAAAAAACTCAAAGCCAGAGAAATTTGAATGGTAATTAATTCCTGGATTTTCAAACACTTTAGTTATGAGATATCAATAAGACCTTTTCTGCTATGGCCTCGTTATTTTTCCACTGAAAGAGAAAAAAAGAAAAATCTAGATGATTTGTACAGTTATCACTATTTCTTCTCATCTTGACTTGGGTGAGAGTGGAATAATGAGAAAAAAATAGATAAAGGAGAAAAAATTAGGAAAAATATATGTCTCTAGTGATGAAGGGGAGAAAAGAGTAAGTGAGAGAGGAAAGGAAGAAACCGAGTGGACTTTCTCCTTCAAGACATAGAGTTAGAATATGGATTTTATTTTTATTTTAATACAGCACAGTATTGTGTTAGCCTAAAAGACAGATGAATAATTTCGGAACTTTCTGTCTTCTTTGACGCTCATCATGTGCCTTTAGCAAACAGGTTTTCCAGTCTCCTCTGCCTCCTGAGCCTACATCATCTTTTACATACAGCAATGCTTTTGTTTTGGAGTTAATTTATTTACACATTCTTTCAAAATATGACACTTTGGTGTGCTGATTACTTTGAACTGAGCATGTGGGGAAGAGCAGGTACAGGCAGAGGCCTTCTCTGGGCTCCCTTTATCTACCTAAATGGAGCACTGTAGCCATGAATCCCTTCCTGCAGTATCGCATCCATAAGAGAAAATTTACTCTTATCATAGCAGAGGAGACTGGAGTTCGACACCACGCTCAGATGGATTTTGTCCCAGGCTGTCATCTATTGTTCTGAGGGCCCATTCATCTTTTCCCTAAGTCATTTGCTCTCCCCTAAATTGACAGTGTCTCTTCTTCCTGCTCCCCTAGGATGAGAGTATTGAAGCTTCTGGTACTTACTAAGTTTTGGGCATCCAGTTTTTCCTTATGAGCTACTGATCTGCATGTAATACATGTGTGCATCTTTTCTCTTTTTAACTGCCTGTTCATTTATTTTATTTATATTTATTTTATAGACTCAATTATTAAATTTCAAAGGGTAGAATGAAAGTTTTCACTCTCCTACATGATTTAAGGGTGACCCAGTGATTTCTAGTCCTCCCTAATTAAAAAAAAAAAGAAAAAAAAAAAGAAAAAAGAAGACTTCACAATCAGCCTGAAGGGAAGAAAGCTGAATTTAGGAAAAAAAGTAGACAAAAGAGCCTACAATGGGATAAAGAGATCTAGAACCGGGACAGGGTTGGAGGGGAAACCCAACTGAGATAGGTTGTGGCTAATCAAGGACTCTTTACATGTATCATCTAACTTAGGAGGAAGAGAATGACAGACTGCATGTCAGATTCCCACTCTACTCATACTGGGTACAATCTAGGCTTCAGAGCGCAGCCTACGCGAAAGAATTGTGACAAATGCAAGCCAAACTTCATTTAAATGTATTCTAGAAACGTTAGTAGAGAGAAAGAATGTCAAATTCCTTATGATGATTTTAGAAAAACGTCTCTGATTCCTCTCTGGGACATAGATGTGACTCACATTTCATTTGGGGAAGAAAAGAATTCTTTTTTGGGAACATCCTGCAGCCTAGTGGTTAGGAGATCCCACATGACTGACTGCAGTTGGAGTCCTAGTCTGGTGGCTTGGAAACACATGCCACATGCATATGCATGTCCCCAGATCCCACCAGGGTGGGGAAATGGTAGAAGGTATTGTGGCCTGATCATGATACATTGGGGGGTACTTTCTCTCCCTCTTTCTCTCTCTCTACAAAGGCACTCTTTGGCAATTGAACAACAAAAAAATCTGCTTGGGCATATTGTCATTTTATTTTTCCACTACTTTGTTACTTCCAAAAAAATGATCATCATCAAAATCCAGCTAACTATAATCTGGCTACCACCAGAGAGCCTTTTCTTATTATTCCACATTAGGAAAATACATCAACAAGAAAAGCAGATGGGAAGGATTTATAAACTGCACAGTAATTCCTGTAGTGCAAGTTTGGCTCCCCAAGTGCTTTCATATTAAGTGTGTACTTTAGACAGGCCGGGCAACTGTGACCATCTTGGTTTGAAGGTGAAGAAAGTTAAATAATTTGCTCAAGATCATGTTGCTATGATAGTCTGAACTTTAATTCAGTTTTTTGTTTGTTTGTTTCCCAATTCTATCTTCATTCAAATATATGTGCAGCTTACTTCCTTAGGCCTTTGACTTTTACAATAAATTCCCACTTGAAATGTATAGAAAAATGACAGCTAATGCCTAATGATAATTGAGCGCTTACTACATTCCAGACTTTAAGTTCTGTACATAACTGTCTTAATCAATTCTCATGATATTCCTGTGGAGGAGACACTGATGAGGAACCAAGCCTTAGGAAGGTGGTGGTCTGGAATTACAACTCAGGTCTGTTTGAACCTGGAGCCCGTCTTTGGTCACATGTTTGTATTAGTGCTCTATCATTCCTGTAACAAATTCCCACAAACTCAGTGGTTAAAACAACATACATTTATTATCTTATAGTTCTACATGTCAGAACTCAACACATCCCACTAGTCTAAAATCAGAGTAGGCAGGCCTGGAGGCTCTCGGGCAGAATCCACTTTGTCTTTTCCAACTTTAAAGTACAGCCACATTCCTTGGCTCCTGGCCCCCTTCAGTCTGCAAAGCCTGCAACATTCTCCCTTTCCTGCTGCTCCCTTTGTCACATTTCTCTAATTTCCCCTTTTAATGACCCTTGTAATTACACTGAGCCCACCTGGATAATCCAGGATTATCTCCCTATGTTAAGGTCTGCTGATTAGCAATGTTATTTTCATCTTCCTCCTGAATTTCCCTCTGCCACATAACCTAAACCATTCACAGGTTACAGGGATTAGGAAGTAGACTTCTTTCTTGGTAGCAGAGAGGAGGCAGTATTGTCCTGCCTGCCACACAGTTCTTTCTCTTTGTACAGAAAGATAGATCTAGAATGTGGTGCTCTCTGTAAGGTGGAAAGTGTCATGAGAACATTTTAGAAAGACTTTCAAAACATAAATATGTAAACAAAAGTGACTTAGTTAACAACAAAGAAATAAATAAGAAAATATGCCTTTAGTTAAAACAGTTGGACGTGCATAGTGTTGTGTGGTTTACAAAGTGTTTGTGCACACATCTAATCGTCACAGTTGAGGTAACTGGGCAAGACCTGAGAGTGTGTTAATTCTATTCCCACACTATTTTGCTTTCTCCCCTTCCCTACCCTTAGTTCATGAATATTCAAAAAATACTGTGTAAGCCTAGTAGAATTATAATTTTAATCTAGAATAAATATGTGAGCATTTCCCACAACTTTTTATTATCTTTTTGTTTCATTTTTAAGGAGCTCTGTAGAGGGGGTGGATTTTAAGTATTGACAGATGGCAGGTTCTTAAACTGGTTAATCTCAATAACAAGAAAACAAGGAGAGGAACGTATGAACTGTTAGGAGAAGTAAGAATGAAGTTGAGTAAAAGCAGGTATTTATCAGGACCTGCAAGTGGCATAGTGGTTAAGGTGCTGGACTTCCACATGACCTACTGAGGTTCGAGTTCCAGACCATGCAGCTTGAAACTCATGCTGAGCGTTTGTGAGAGGAGAATGGAGGAAAAGGAGTTGCAGCATGACCATCTCCCCTGGGGGGAGAAGGATGATTTCTCACTTTCTGTTTCTGTCTCTCTTTCCATCAAAAAATAAAAAAAAGGTGGGCATTTATCAGAGCCAGCAGGTAATGTGGTGGTTAAGGCTCTGGATTCCCACATGACTGACCATGGTTTGAGTCCCAGGCCAGGCACACATTATTCTCTTTTCTCTCTGGTGAGCACTTTCTGTCTCTTCAGTGAGTGCTTGTGCCCTGTATCAAATTTAAAAAGCATAGTACTAGGTAAAATTAAATAATTTTAAGAGAAAAAAAGGTCGTCATTTATCTATTTAAAAATCATATTGAACACTTATTATATGCCAGACACTGTTTTAGGCTCTAGGTGTACTGTTATAAATAAAACAGGCAAGAGTCCTTATCTAGGTAGTTTAGACCTCAATTTCTAATAGAGCTAGAGAATGGACAAATAACAAGTATGTATGTGTATATGTGTGTGTATATATGTGTGTGTGTGCATACATATATATGTGTATATATGTGTGTATGTATATATATGTGTGTATGTGTGTGCATACATATATGTGATAGTTGTGAATTCTGGTGGCAGGTGCAATTCAATATGGGTGGCCAGAAAAGAGCTCCCTGGTAAGGTGACATGTGAACAGATTCTTGAAGTCAGAGATAGGGTCATGTGGAAACATGAGGAAGAGTGTATTAGACAGAGGGAACAGCAAGCCTGAAGGCCTTAAGGTGAGAAGATACTTGGTATTTTAGAAGAAGAACAGATGATTTTTTTTAAATTGGCATAGGGTCTGTGCACTGGAATAGAGAGACAAAGAAACAGAAAGAGATGGGGAGAAAGCCCCTCTGAGCTGTGTGTGGTCATGCTGTAGTGCCTTCTTCTCCATTTCTCCATTCTATGAGGATTTTAGGCATGCATGCATGCACCTGGCATGTTTTTCAAGCTTCCTGGGCCAGGATTCAAAATGCAGTTAGCCATATGGGACCTGGTTTCCTTGACTACTAGGCCACAGGGCTGGCCATAAATAAATGACTTTAAATGAAGCAAAGGAAGTCAACTCAAGAGAACTAGGAAATTAGGGAAGGTAGGTAGTGAGGGCCAGAACGTAATATTATCCTCATGGAGAACCATGGAGAGCAACCAAGGGAGAACAGACACTTGAAGAATTAGCTTTTATTCGGAGTGAGGTGAGGATCCACTAGAGATTTGGAAACAGAAGTGATGTGATCTGATTTTATGGTTTGAAGGGCCGCTCTTGCCGCTGCAGAGGGGGAGGTTGAGGGGAGGATAGAAAGACAGTGAGTAGCCCAACCTGTTGGCAGTGGTATAGGTGGAGAAGGGGCTGAGTTTGAAAATATCTGGAAGGTCTATCTGTGAAGGGAAAATGAGGTGAGGCAAAAAGAAGACTCAAATGTAACATTTCAACCTGAGCAGTTGAAAGAATGGAGATGACATTTACCTAGAGGGATAAGCCTGGAGAAAGAGTAGGTATGGGAAAGAAAATGAGAGCTGTGACTTTGGACATGTTAAGATTGTGTGCTGTATTTCACACTCAAGCAACAGTATCAAGCAGGCTGTTGAATTCACAAATTTGGACTCCAAATCTGGAAAGGCAACTGGAAGTCATCAAAGGACTGATTCCTGGTGTGCACTGTATTTAGAGGTTGGGGAAAGGAGGGGTAAGTCAGCAAAGGAGAATGACGTGGGGCCCAAGAGATAGGAAGAGGACCAAGAGTGAATAACAACCTGTGAGTGAAATGGATGAAGTGTTTCTAGAAGGAGAGAGTAAAAGTGCAGCTGATAGAGTGAAAAACACGCAGCTGACCATTGACCTTAGCATTTAACAATAAGGAAAGGTCTCTGATAACTTTTATGAAGTTTGTACAGTGTCACGGTGGTGAAGAAACTGACTGGAGTTAGCTCAAGAGTATTGAGGGGGCAGTAAAGTTGTAGAGACAGCATATCAGACATCCCCTAAGATGGTGCTCTATGAGGCAGTCCTGCATGGAACACTTCCCAACTGAAATCCAAAGGCCTTCCAGAGTGCACTGGGCACACACTTTCCCGTGATCCACGACTGAAAGCTGGGAGAGAATCAGGACCTCAAGGGCCAGCTAGGGGTGTTGTTTCTCTCTCACTTGCTCATGAAAGAAAGAAACTAGAAAGAGAAAGAGAGAGGGGGAGAGAGAGAGAGAGAAGAGAGAGAGAGAGAGGGAAACCTATAAAAGAGAGCAGTAAAACAAAGTAATAGTTAAGGGTATCATGGGTTAAAGAATTTTTTTTATTTAATTGGAAGAAATTACAGCATATTTATATGCTGATAGGGAAAACGAGTAGAGAAGAGGAATTGATGATGTGGGTGACCGGAATTGAAGGAGCAGTACTCTTGTGTATGTGAGAGGCCATGGGAGGCAGCCCAGGGAAGTATTGTCTTCATGGAGAACCATGGAGAACAACCAAGGGAGAAGAGAGGATGCAGGGTTAGCTGCAGACAGGCTGGTGCATGAGAAGGGGACATGTGGTGCTTCTGGGAACTTCTTCTTCTACTTTTTTTTTTGTTTTAAATCAGGTTTTTGCTACAGGGCGTGTGCGCTCACCAGAAAGAAAGAGAGACAGAAAGTGAGAAATCACCCTCCCTCCCCCGGGGAATGGCCATGCAGCAATCCCTTCTCCTCTCGGGATCTTGGGCACACACACACACACGTGCCCAGCATGAGTTTAAGTCACTGGGTCTAGGACTTGAACTGTGGAGAACTACATGGGAGTCCAGCAACATAGCCATTATGCCAACTGCTGGTCCCCTTTCTGGGAACTTCTAATATCTTAGGAAGGTAAGATGCAAGGCTGAGAACAAAAAAGGAAAGGATGTGAAGAGTCTGAGGAAAAGGGAGAAGGTATTTAGGAGAGTAGGAAAGTGAATTTCTAGGGAATTGCAAGTACCATAGGATCGCTGGTCAAATGTCAGCATAATTTCATGTTTTCCATAGTGAAGGAGGTTGAAAGTTAATCAGAATAATTGGGCTATAATAATTTTAAATATGCAAAATATTGTCTCTCTTTGGATCATAAGGTATTATGAATAAAGTCTCTTTTAAAAGAAGTTTATTTATTTCACGAATGAGAGACAGACAGATAGAGCACTGCAACAGGGTCTTGATGCCATGATCCGCCCCCCACCCCAGCCAGCCCTGAATCATGGGTACAAGCAGGGCTTCCCTCAATCAAGTAGTTAGGAAAGTCTTTGACATGAACTGGAAACTTTCCCATGTACATGGTCTGCCTCACAGAGCATTGTTTTACCTCTGTGCCACTGTCCAACTCACAGAAACAAATCTTTAATTGGTTCCACCCTCTGGGGACATTCACATTTTCATCAGTAGGAAAAACCCATACCCAATTACTGATGAATTGGTAATGAAATTTCAGACTATATTAATAAGGTAGGTGGGAAAATGGTTTGGAGAATGGGTACAAGTGCTGTTCCTCACACGACAGTACATGCTTATCAACTGAGGCGTGTGTTTAGAGCTTTATAAATAAGCAGTTGTAATCTCAGCTATTTACTTCTTCATAGAGGCTATTAGTTAACACTGGCATGAGTATGCCACTTAAATGCTCCAGAAACAGAAAAAATAAGAACAGGGAAAGGTTTAAGGGGATAGGATGGTTGTAAATCCTCTTTGCTGTTGTCTTGTGGTTGAATTTAAAGCTGTGATTCATTTCCCAAGTTTCTCACAGAGAAAATGATAAACATCAGAAAGATTCCCAATATTTTTTCTTTGTAGACCTTTGATCCATTATTAGGAGGTCAAAATTGAACACTTTAGGAAAATGAGAAAATATTGGCATGCTCATAGCACATGATGGTAATTCTGGTCACTGCTTTCATTTAATGAAGATGAGAAGATACCTTTCTCTCTCTTAAATGGCAGAGCTAACCTTATAATCTGTCATAGCTTTGCCAAAACAACGCAATTCTGAGAAAAGTCCTCTGACATTTTTCTAGATTTCTGAAATAAAATAGTACATGAAAAAACAAGAGAGGCTGACATAAAATAAAATCAGCTATGGTTCTCTTTTTTCTTAATGGAAATGTTGTTTTTAAGAAGCTCTTTTTATTTTCATGTACTCCAAGGAAAAGCAGCATAGTTTGATTAAACTAGAAAAATTTTAATTGGTGTTTTAACGTTGTTATTTTAGGTCAGAGCTCATAGTATTAACATTGAAGTTCAAAGAGAGGTTGAGGGGTGGGGTAGTGCTTTCTGATCCAGTTTTCAGTGGGAATCTTAAATACTGACTGGATTATTTCCAAAAAGAAACATAAATATAAACAGCATAGAATATAATACAATATAAAGATACTATTTATGTTTCTGTCACATTAGAAATTTATTGTTTTTTGGGGGTGCTAACAGGTAGTCTGGTGATTAAGGCATTGGACTTGCACATGGTCAACTGTTGTTTGAATCCTGGACCTGATGGCTTGCTTTATCACTTTTTCTCTCTCTCTCTGGTAAGTACATGTACACTATAGAAAATTTAAAAAATAAAATAAAATAAAATAATTCTTAAAAAAGAAGAAATTTCCTGGTTTACTGGTTATTATCTAGTTTCTTGTTTCTTAATACATTTATTCTATTAAGCAAACATTTATTAAGTACCTACGCAGTACTAGACTTCCTACTAGACGCTGAGGAAATGGAGATTAGTCAGTGAGGGTCCTTGTCCTCATGTAGCACACAACCTAATCTAATTTCCAAAGTAGCCAACAGTACTGGGTTGAATAGTGTCCTACCAAAATTCAGGTTGACCTGGAACATCAGAATATGACTTTATTTGGATATATGGTCTTTGCAGATATAATCAAGGCCATGTGATGATGTCATAGTCCATGAGAGTGAGCCCTAATCCAGTGACACATAAGAAGAAGAAGGAAATCTGGGCCAGTAGGTGTGGTGGTTAAAGGCTCTGGATTATCACATGGCTGACCATGGTTTAAGTCTTGGACCTGGCGGCTTACTTTCTCAAGTTCCTTTGCTCTCTCTATGGTCAAATTAAAATAGTAATGATGATGATGATGACAAATGGAATTAAATAAATATATATTTTTAAAAAAGAAGGAGATTGTCCCATCCCCCGGGGGGACAGCCGAACAGGTTTCCTGAGTGAAGGAGTGAGAGCCGGGACAAGCGGCGTAGTGTTACAGCACGGAGACGACAGTGTCGTCTGTTTATTGTGGGCACCACGGTACAGCACAGAGATGACGCAGTGTCACAGCTCTTAAGGGTCGCATCGCCTACCATGAGCAACACGGAGACGACCCTGTGTCACAGCTCTTAAGGGTTGCGTCGTCTACTGTGAGCAGCACGGAGATGACGCGGTGTCACAACTCTTCAGGGTCGTCCGGAGACGATGTAGTGTTACAGCTCTTCAGGGTCTCCCAGGTTGTCTGGAGACGATGCAGTGTCAGCTCTTCAGGATCTTCAGGGTCGTCTGGAGACTGCTTGGTGTTTCAACTCTTCAGGCTCTTCAGTTGTCGTCTTCCTGGTCGTCCTCGTCTTCCTGGTTGTCGTCGTCGTCTTCCTGGTCATCTGTCGATTATGGGCCAGAGATCGTGCTTATATACACATTGGTGGGCTGTGATTGGTTGAATGAAGGATAGCAAAAGGTGGGTTATGATTGGTTGCTTTGTGGACCAATCATGAGGTACCGGATATGCAAATTTGAGGGATTCTAGTGGCCAATCAGAGCAAGGTTTCAAAGGTCAGGTTTTTGGAAGGGAACCAATCATGGTAATTGTTTGCTCTCAGAAACCTCTGCAGACTCGCCGGTGTGCAGCTTCCCACAGAGATCTGGACACAAACACACACAGAAGGAAGATGGTCATGTGAAGGTCAAGGCAGAAATTGGAATTAAGTTTCCACAAACCAACAAATACCAATAATTGCCAACAACCACCAGAAGCTAGAAAGAGGTCAGAAAGTATAATACCCTAAGAATGAGCATGGCCGTGTCACATCTTGATTTCAGATGTCCAGCCTCTAGAACTGTAAGTCAGTATATTTCTATTGTTTTAAGCTACCCAGTTTGTGATAATTTGTTATGGTAGCCCTAGCTAACTAATACAGCTATTTACCATATTTTATATGTCTACACTAACCATCCCCCAGGGGGGATGACCAAGTCATAACCCCTTCTCCTCTCAGTATTTTGGGCATGTACGCACATGTGCCCAGCATGAGTTTTAAGCTGCTGGGTCTGGGACTCAAACTGTGGTCTATTATGTGCGAGTCCAGTGACGTAACCATATTGCCTTCTGCTGGTCCCTCTTTCGTAAAATCATTCTGTTAATTGGGAACATTTTCAAATGAGTGCACTGTTACTAGTTGATTTGAGTTGCTCTGTGAAGACTTATTCTATTTTTCTTTTTTTTTTTTACTCACCTTTAGTCATCAAGTGCTTTTGTCAGCGTTTTCTTTATTTAAAGTGCATCTATGAGACTGTTTTCTTGCTTTCATAGCAAAAGCATTTTTTTTTTTTTTGGAGAGGTTTTTGCTATAGGGCACATGTGCTTGCCAGAAAGAGAGAGACAGAGAGACAGAAAATGAGAAATCACCCCCCGGGGGGATGGCCTCACTGCAATCCCTTCTCCTCCATTCTCCTCTCGGGATCTTGGGCACACATACACATGTGCCTGGCATGAGTTTAAGCTACCGGGTCCGGGATCCGAACCGTGTTCAGCTACATGGGAGTTCAGCAACATAGCCATTACACTAACTGCTGGTCCCGCAAAAGCATTTTTGTGGTGGAAGTAACAGCTATGGGAGAGTACTTAATACATGCTGAAGGCTTTGTAAATATTTTTTAAACCAAACAGCAAGTGAATGGTTTGTAATTCTTCCCCAAATTTCAAATGGTTCTTGTGAAAAGCAAAGATAGAAGAAAAATGATATCAGGGCTTCTTAAAATTAAATGAAATTTCTACTTGGCCACGTCTTAATAAACAGAAGCCAGCTAAGCCATATTTCTTTTATCTGCACAAAATGAGTGGCATTTCAATCAATAGATCCAACAGCAAAGAGCAAGCCATGGTACGTACAGCTGCCAACGTCAAATATAGTAAGTACTCAGAACACATTGGCAGGGACAAGTTTTGTGCAAATGCTGTTTCGTGAAAAGCAAATTCTCATGGTAATTGTTGGTGACCATGGAGATCATGTTCTAAATTAACATTGCACGATTATTGATTTGGAGGTAGGAAATGCATTTATTCCAAAAGCTCATTACCTAGCAACCACTGTGGCAGAGTCACCCAATCAGAAATAGCCTCTCTCATAGAACTATGGAGGTCAAATTACATGTACTGTTTTGTGTAGGTTTCATTATTTATTTTTATTCAAAAATAGACCTGCATATAATAGAATATTCACAGCTGTTACTTTTCAAACCTGTTCAAAACTAGATTCTTTCATAAAGGATAGTAAAGAGCATAAAAGACCTATTAAGGCTTATGTGAAAAAGAAAAAAAAAATAAAGTCCTTAACTTGCATAGGTTAGATAATTTTTATCTTCAAGTGTTGGCTTTCTTCTCTTCTTTCCTACATTCCTGCCTTCTAGTCTTTTTTATTTCCTCTTTCTTTCACTCTTCTCAGGACTAAACATGTGTAAAATCTCAAAACTTACATAAACTGAAGTATACAACCAAAACAGCCTATTCTCATGTAGTATTTTTTTTTCTGAAATTGTTTCCTAAGATAATGATGTTCAAGATTAATCAGAAAATCTCAACTCCATGTGAAACAAAATGTAACTAGACTCCTCTGAGTGAATTACTTCATGAAACACTGCCATTTTGAGGTGTCAAATCTAAGTTCACTTGTTCAGTTCATGGAGTTAAATAGTAATTCACAGAGAAATAATGTTTTTCGATGTAAATGTTTGTGCCTCTACTTTAGATTCTTCTGATTCCCTCTCACATTTCAATGTGATGAAAAATAATTTTATTGCACTGTATTAAAGTGGAGACTTTATTTTTTAATGTGCCTTTAACAATCTCTTATAATAGCATAGTTTGACTATTTGGTGAAAAATAAAAATAAGTAAGTGTTCACATTAAAACTGTGAGGGTAAAATCATCAGAGATGTATATTTTACTTAGTAAACGAATATATTTCACTTCTTTATTTTTTTATTTACTATGTTTATGTAATTCTTTTTTTTTTAAGAGAGATTTTTGGTATAGGGGTGTGCGTCTGCCAGAGAGACAGAATGCAAGAAATCACCCCAGGGGGGTGGCCACACCACGATCCTTTCCCAGGATTTTGGGCACACACATACACATGTCCAGTGTTAATTTTAAGCTACTAGGTCCAGGACTTGAACTGTGGTTGACTACATGGGAGTCTAGCAATGTAACCATTATGCAGTCTGCTGGTCCATAGTTTATAATTCTTAATGATATTTGGTTCTGATTGCATTTCAAAGAAGGAAGTGGTTACTCACTAGAAAAAACAGTAATTCTACCCTAAGGGTTTGTAGAGAAATACTTACGTGAATCATATGTGCAATTATAACCGAAACTCTTAGAAACTTTTTATAAATTTCTCAAGAAGCTTAATTTTTAATCTATGTAGATTTCTGTAGCACACCTTTCATCATATTTAATATTAAAATCTAGTTACTGGGACCAGCAGATGGTATAATGGTTATATTACTGGACTCCCACATGGCTAACCGTGGTTCAAGTTCCTGATCAGAAGCTTGAGACTCATGCTAGGCACGAGTGCATGCCCAAAATCCTAAGAGGAGAATGGGAGAGAAGGGATTGTGGCATGGTCATCCAGCCTGAGGGGTAATTTCTCACTTTCTGTGTCTCTGTCTTGGTGAGTGCATGCACCCCATAGCAAAACTTTCTCTATAAAACAAAGAAATCTAGTTACTTGTTGAGTGCCTGCATGAATAGTAGAATGCTTGGAGAATTTGAACTGACAAATTTTGCCATTCATTGTTTAACTGGCAAAGTTAAACTTATAACCAACAACCAGCAAATGAATGCTTTACTCCCCTATGCCGATCTTTTGACTGTGAGTTACACTTACCGTTCAAGAGACTCTATTAAATTTGGTTGTAAATAACATATAAATACATATACATATCTAGAAATGTGGTGATAAATATGTAATGTGTGTTAAGGTCTTTTGCTAACATTAGTAATGGGTCCATGACTCATTCATTAGCAAACATTTATTAAGTGTCTAACAAGGGCCAGGCAGGGGGAATTTTGCACTTAACAAAACAAACAAGCATTCCT
>NW_006206544.1:1425936-1435836 GCF_000334495.1 Tupaia belangeri chinensis
CACACATTCCATGATGGCTTTAATTACATCACAAATGAAATATTTAATAAAGATTGTGTATAAATTTGAGCAATGTAACTTTTTTTTAAAAAAATTGTTAAAGGGCATGAGTGCCCATCAGAGAGAGAGAGAAGAAAAGTGAGAAATCACTCTCCAGGGTGGATGGCCACACCGCAATCCCTTCTCCTCCACTCTCCTCTCTGGGTTTTGGGCATGTGCATGTCGGCCTGCATGTTTTTCAAGCCATGGGTTCAAGGACTCATACCATGCAGTTGATCATGCCTTCAAGACCAGGCCCCCTCGCTGGCCCTGTAACTGTCTTTTAATTGAAGTAAAACTTATGTAAATATAATTCACGTATAGGAAGTAAATAATTAAGCAAGTTTTGTAAATATATACTCTAGTGAGACCACAACTGAAGTTCCACTATAGGACATTTCCATGACCCCAGAAAGTTCCCTATGCTTTTTACAACAGTATCAATATCCTGCAGGAGAAATCACTGTTCTCTCCTCAAAGATTGCCTCGTCTTATCCTTAGACTTCATATACAGGGAATTACAGAGTATGTATTCTTTCATGTTTTGCTTCTTTCACTCAGTATGAGGCTTTTAAAATTCATTCATGTTGTTCTATCATTAGTTCATTCTTTTTTATTGCTAAGCATTATTTCATTGTATGAACATACCACATTTTGGATATCCGTTCAAATGTTGATGGACATTTGGTTTGCTCCCAGTTTTTAGTTCTTATGAACAAAAGCTGCTGTAAACAGTCTGGTACAATTCTTTTCCATGTGAATCTGTTGTCAAATGGATGCACTGCGAATATTTTCTCCCAGACCATAGCTTGCATTTTCATTTCCTAACCAAGTCTTTTGACAAGCAGAAGTTTTTCATTTTGACGAAGTCAATTTTTTCTTTTATGATCAGTGCTTTTTGTCTCATTTTTGTGAAAGCTTTGCCTGCTGGAGTCACAAAGACATTCTGTTTTCCTCTAGAAGCTTTAGCATTTTAGCTTTTGCTATTAGGTCTTTGACCCAGTTCAAGTTAATTTTTCTGTGAGGTAGAAGCCACAGTTTATTTTTTCCCTCCTTGTAATTATAGCATTGTTTTCTGAAAAAAAGAAAGAAAGAAAAGAAACAAAGAACTATCCTTTTCTACTGAATTACTGTAGAGCATTTGTTTAAAAAAAAATCATAATTTGATCATACATGTTTCTGGACTCATTCTGGACTCCATTCTGTTCCACTGACCTTTATGCAATACCATGCTTTTTATAGTAAATTTTGAAGCAAGGCAGTAGGAATCTATTTTTTCCTTTTTTTAAATATTGTTTTAACTACTATAGGCTCTTTTCCTTTTTTTTTTTTAACATTGATTTAACTACTATAGGCTCTTTTCATATAATTTAAGGATCACATTTTCAATTTCTACTTTATAAAGCTCATTGCAATATAATTGAATCAATTTAAAGATGGACATCATAATATGCAGTTTTTAAATCTATAAATATGGTATAGCTTTCGATTTATTTAGGTCTTCTTTTATTTCTCTTAGAAATAATGTGCAGTTTTGCATGTATTTAAAGTATTTATTCCTAGCTATTTTGTATGTCTTAGTACTAATTTAAGTATAATAATTTTTAATTTTCCTTTTGAGTAACTTACTATTGATTTATGGAGATTTAATTGACTTTCTTAACCTTGTAGACTATGAACTTGCTAAATGTATTTGTTAGCTTTCTTTTATAATTTTCTTTGTTTTTTTTTAATGTAAAGATTATTTAGTCTGCAAATAAGATAGTTTGTTATTGGATTTGCAGAATATTATTGGGAAACAAAATGTTACTGAGTTGAAAAAATATTAATGATGCTAGTATGAAAATAAGTCATGAGACCAGCAGGTGGCATGGTGGTTAAGATGCTGGACACTCCCACATGGCCTACCAAGGTTTGAGTCCCAGACCTGGCAGCTTGCTTTCTTTCTCACTTTCCTTTTTCTCTCTCTCTCTGTGTCTCTCTCTGGTCAAATTAAAATAAATGAATGAATAAATAATTAAAAGAAACCAAGTCACCAAGTTCTCACCATTTTAAGATTATGTGATAAGTCTGAGACAGAGTTTGTTTTATTTCCTATTTACCTAGACTGGTGTTGTCCATTAAAAATACAACATGAACCATATACATAATTAAAATTCTTCTAGAAGCCACATTTTTAAAAGTAAACAGAAATGTAGATAATTTCAATATTATATTTTGTTTAACTCAACATCTTAAAAATTAGTACATCAGTATTTTAATTAAAATTTTTAAAAATAATTATTTAATTCCATTTGTGTTTATTATTAATTTTGAATTTGACCAGAGAGAAAGAGAGAGACAAACGAAAAGCACAAGAAAGCAAGCCACCAGTCCAGGACTCGAACTGCAGTAGGCCATCGGCCATGTGGGAACCCAGTGCTTTTAACCACCACACCACCCTGCAACCTGAAATAAAATTATTAATGAGGTATATAATCTTGTTTTGGGTACTCAGTCCCTGAAACCAATGTGTATTTTGTACTTACAGCCCATCTCTCTCTCTTACAGCTTATTTGCTGTGACTGGCAGATGGTGTAGGGGTTAAGGTGGTGGACTCCCACACAGCTGACCTGGACCTGGCAGCTTGCATTCTTACTCCACTCCCCGCCCCCAGTCACATTGAAAATAATAATAAATAAAATTGAATACATAATTCTTAAAAAAAAGTTTATTTGCTCATTTTTCCATGAAAGACAGAGAGAGAAACAGGCAACCCCAACATGTCTCCATGCAGTGATCCTCCACCATCTCAGCCAGCTTAGACCACCTGCACATGCATGGGCATACCCATTATGCTTAGAAGGTCCTGGGATGTGAACTGAGGATCTTTCCCACTCGAGTCCAACTGAGCCACTGCTCTACCACAGCCTAGTCTTACTTACAGCACAGCTCAATTTAGATTAGCCATGTTTCAAGTGCTCAGTGGCCACTGACAGCTTCCATATTGTGTAGTGCACATCTAGAGGATAAAAAGTATAAAAACAAATAACCCACAGTTAGATTACTCTATTGTCTTCCTACAATTACACAGAAGCTAATAAGAGAGATGAAATTTCACACAGGTACATGTTGTTAGTAAGCATGTGTTTCATTATGCTACTACTTCAGGAAGGCAATTGCAATAATTAAGAATCCACGGTCTGAAGTTAGCAGACTTCAGTTCTGAAGTTCCTACCCTGTCTGCATCACTTACTATGTGACCTTGGGCAAGGTTCTTATTCTCTCTTTGTTTTAGTAAGCCTCAGCTATAAAATGGGAATGATAATACTACCTATCACAAAGGACTGCTGAGAGTTAAATAAGATAAAACTTAGAGAGAAAGTTAAATGACATCAAACAGTGCCAGAGTATAATAAATATTTAAGAAATGTTAGCTACAAAGGATGTTTCACTCTGTGTGTGTGTGTGTGTGTGTACATGCTTGGAAATGCCCTGTAGATGACCTGGGTAAAAAATGAATCTAGTGTAATGTTGTGTTCATTTTTGTCCCTTTTGGTTGGTCTTATGGTTTAGTGGAGTCACATATATCATGTTGATATATTAGAGTAGAATAATTTGGAACATGACAACTGTGACAAAAACTCATGGGAATAGTATCCCTGGAACTAACCAGAGAGGCAGCTGCCCAGCCTGATTGGCCAAAAGAGGTTCCATTTAGGGATCTCAGAATCACTCTCTATTTGTAGCTAAGGACTTTCCAGACATTTTCTATAGATGTATTTGTTCTAATTTTTATTTCTGGTCCCTAGCTGCCAGTAACCTATGCCGGCTCTGTTGACATCTGGCAGCTTCCTGGCTCAGTAACTTAAGTCAAATTACCTTTTTCTCATTGTTTTAATGACTATTCCTTTCTATTCTCCTCCCTGGAAGCCAGAGAAAGAATGGAAAGAAAAAACAAAGCCCCTCCGAGGCAAAGTCTTAGATTTTTGAAAGAATCTATTTTGAACTCGCTTTAAAACCCATTCATTTTGATGAATATAATCTAGCATGTGTCTGAAGCCAGCCCAGTAAATTTGTGAAGATTCTCGGCCTCATCTCAGAATTCTCAGAGAGACAATAATTCTGCACTTCGGCAGCATAATGAGATTTATTTGCACAACTTCCATGAGCGTATCTATAGAATGTGCTTGTAGGGAAGAAGGGTTATTCAAGTGCTATCATCTGACTTTCTTGCTTTCAGTAAATGTTTGCTATTTGAGATATTTTTTTATGTATGTGTCTCTTCGAGTTTCTTTGCTGTGTGATGTGTTCTCCTCTTGGGAGGCTGGCAGTGTAAGTGGTTGACAAAAAAAAGCTAATAAATCTGAGGTTAATAGGGCTCTAGACAGCAAAGTACATAGAATAAGGAGTCTCACTAGCTGCAGAGTATTGTTGAAGAAGGAACTGTCAACAGAAAGTCTGATGATTGCAAAAGGCAGGATGAAGCTCAGAAAACTTCCAGATCAGTTTTCAATTTGCTAAAGTGGTGTCTCGCATCAGCATAGCACCCTCCCCCCCACCCCCGGGATTTGAAGTTGGAAAGAAGGGAGTCAAGAAAAGTGATAATCCTGTGGATTTCAGTTTAGTTTAGATTTGGTCGTAATTCTTTGTATGTGGGATACTCTGAGGGGGCTAAATACACAGGAATGGAGATACAGATATACCTTAATTGTTACAACCTAGCCTAGTGGACCCTCGTGTGTTTTTGTGAGAATTTGCTAGTTGTGTTGTGTTTGTAGCTCAGTGATTCAGCGTCTCTACCTGGAGGTAAATAAGGGAGAGGAGGCATGTTTAAATGTTAGCTCTTTGTGGAGCACAAGCAAGGTGGGCCTGCTCGTGGGGATCCTTCTGCAGGAGCTTCGCTAGATGTGCAAATGGGATTGCTGACATCTGACTGCCCTGGCAGCCACCATTTAATGTTTCTTCAAGTGGAAGAGGGTGACGTTGCTGTGGTCATGGAAATGACTTGCTAGAGGGTAGAGGGTTGCTTTTCTTTAAAATCTGAGCATGGAATTTTTGATGGAGTGGGAAAAGACTTTCTTATAACCTCTATTCTGTGGAAGAGAGTAAGGGGCTGGGGCCAGCCCTGTAGCTCAGTAGTTAAGGGAGCTGCGTCTCACATGGCCAACCACAATTTGAATTCTGCCCCTGGTGACAAGAAAAACACTCCCAGCACGTGTGTGTGCATCCCCAGAATCCTGATGGGTTGGAGAAATGGAGTGAAAAGGATTGTGGCATGACCATAACCCATTGAGGGCTTCTCTCTTTCTCTCTGGTGAGTGTGTACACCGTCGATCAATTAAAAAGAAATAAGTAATGGAGATAGTTACAGGGTACATCTGACATAGGGGTACATTTATTGAAGAAACTATCTCCGATTTATAATTCAGGCATTGGTTTCTATTAAACTCAAGTAAACTACCTCTTGAAATGTACACATTTCTCACACTGAAGAAAGAAAAGGCTCTCGTCTAGAGACAGTACATCAGGTATTAGGATAAGCTGAGGCTTTCAGATGAATTCAAATCTCTCAGATAAGCAGTCTGTGCCAAGTTTATGTCTAGGCCCAGCAGGGGTCAGGGTTCGAAACATACAGGGGTCAAATCTTGCAGCAGTCACCTCTGCAACAACCCATGGCCACCTACTTGTGCCCAGGGCTGGGGAAGAGCAAAGAGAAGGTCATTAAAGGATCCTTGGGCTGACTGCTCAGCTCACATCCATGTCTGGAGACCTTCATGTAGCCATGAGAGAAAGCAAGACTAAAGGGAGGGGGTTACAGGAGAGTCCTTACATACCCTTAGTTTCCGGTGGTGGCGACAGGACTCCTTCCCCTTGCATTTGCTCTATTATAGTTTTTTCTAGAATCAATTCCCTTTTCTTGACATAGGCTAGTTTGAATAGGTACCTGGTTTTGTTTTTTTGTTTTTTTCTTTTTTTTTTTTTTCAGAGAAGCCAGACATGCTTATAATTAAGCAAAGGAAACTGAATAAGTGTAAAACTGAAGTAGAGAGAATCCTTTCTACTTGTTACTCAATTTTATTTTTTTTGAGCTGCCCAGTGTACCTTTCTCTTTACCCTCTTTCTGTTTGTAATTTTATCTGATTTCCTGGCCCTAATAACGATATCCACATAGATGAGCTTCGATTTGTTATTTCTCATTTCTGCCTTTTATGAACATTATGGTGTAATGCAATTGAGTTATTCCACCTATAACCCAGATAACATATATGTATTCCAAACAAAACTGTTCTCCAAGTTAGCACGCGTGTTACTGAACTGAACCCATGTTTCTCATGCACACGGTCGCCTTCTGTATCTCAGTCTCTATGTCCCAGACTTACTTGTTTGAGTCCATTTAAATGCTATGTCTTCAATAACACTTTCTTATTCCTCTTATTCAGTTCATCCTTCTCTCTGTCAAATCTACCCTTCATGAGAAACAACCTCTCTCTCCTTGAACTAACCACACTGTTCTAATACTTTACATGTGCTAACTTATGTAATAATAACCATAACCTTTGATGTCTATAGCCCTGTAATCACCACTATTTTGCAGATGAGGAAACTAAAATGTAACACTCACATAATGATCTCAAGTTCCTGCAGTTAGTGTATAGAGCCAGATTCCCAGGTTCTGTTTCTAATCCTTATTCTGTGTGCTTAAATATCTTCAGGGATTTATATTTAATATTAAAGATGTCACCAGGGGCCTGACAGCAGAACCAGCAGTAAAACGCGATGCTCTGTGAGGCTGACTTACATGGAAAGGTCCCAGGTATGTGACCAGAGACCTCCCTGAGAACAATGGATACATGCATGCCAATGATGTGGCCTGGCAGAAGCTGGGGGTGGGGCATAGCATTAAGTCCCTGGTGGGGATGCCCCCTTTTCTCTGTCTCACTCATGGAAAAAATAAATATACTTTAACAAATGTTGATGGAAATGGTGTTCCTACTTTACTCTGATCATCTGCTTGAGTGTAAAGTAGCCTGGTGATTTTCCTTGGCTTCCACACATTGCTTGGCAGGGTGCTTTATACATTTCAGAAACTCAATAACTATCGGACAAAGGATTGATTCTTTTATTTTGTTACTATATCACTTTCTGCAGCTTGATTGTCCCTAAATTTAACTAAACAACATATTAGTTGATGGTCAATATGTTGATTTATCCACAGCCTTATTAAGAACCAGAGTAAGCCATCTCCTTCACATCTTTCATGTCACCTCTCACCTCCTCCTGGCCAAAGAAGAAAGTGGAATTGGTTTGATGTGATAAATTTTGTAGGCTGCTTCTAAATAACTTAATAACCTTCAGGATTTTACAAATTGATCTTTTTCTTAATGAATTGTCCCAGAAACTTTCAGGTTTGAGAGTCAGCCTAACTCTTCCATAATTCATGAGTTAGTACTGGTGTTCTTCTTGTAGTGCAGGATGAACTGATTAATTTTTTGGACATTTTGGCAAATATGATTTGGATGACTAAGTCTCTGGCCTATTTTAAATCCTATTTCTTAAGTTCTCTGGTAGGAATTATATTATGTCTCTGACAATAGTAGCCTTTGTAATGAGAACTGAAACAAAACAGGCATTAAACATGTCTGTGTTAGCTAACCATTACTCATTTTTCTTCTTACTAGAATGAGTGTCTACCCTTTATTTTGACTAGAGTTGAAATATGTTTCCTGGTTGCTAAATGTTACATCCTTCTTGCTAAGTTGATTTTGTCTATTTGAAGTATATGAATAGTTTAAAGTTTTGGATAATAGAATTTGAATTCATTTATTTTTTGAAGGTTAAAAGTTGGGGATTATTTCTCATAGCAAGCAGTGCATCTGCACAAGCATGACCTTTACCTTGCTCATGAAGTAAGGCTGGCCACACAGACAACAAGCTACTTATCTTGCTTTCTTATGCCAGGTAAGTGCCTGGAAAAAGTGCTGAAGTTCACGAGGTAGTCCAAATGAACTAATCTTTAGTAGTTTAAGACATTTTCCTCTCGCCAAGATTTGTAGTTCCAAGAACTTTAAATTCAGGTGTTCATTTCATCATTCATTCATTTTTGGAATAAATATGGATTAGTATTCTATCGTGTGTCTGGTGAGGTACTAGGTCAAGAGAGGCATACAAAAAATAGCTAAAAGGTGCCCTTTGCCCTCAAGGAATTCAGTCTTGTGGGAGGAGACAGCAACATTATGTCTCATCAAATATTTGGTGTTCACAGAGGCAAGAGTGACCAACTTCCTAAAGCACTTAGAGAATAAAAATTTGGGGACCAGCAGATGGTCTAATGGTTCCATTGCTGACTCCCATGTAGTTGACTGCAGTCTGAGTCCTGGACCCAGCGGCTTAAAACTCATGCCAGGTGTTTGTGTGTGCCTGCCCCAAATCCCAAGAGGAGTCTGTAAAAGGGAGTGCAGTGTGGCTATACCCCTAGGGGTGATCTCATTTTCTGTCTCTCCAGCAAGTACAAGCAGCCTATAGCAAAAATCTCTCTTTAAAAAAAAAAGGAAAAGAAAGGCTAAATTTGAACTAGGTCTTTCATGGCTCAATAGGAGTGTGCAAGGCAGAGAGAAGGGAGAAGAATAAGAGATTGGGTATAAAAGAAAGGATGAGAAAGAAAGATGAAGGGGGGGGTTAGGATCTGATGAAAAAGGGCTTGATGTAATTTTCTAAAAGGATTAAGTTATATTCTGAAAACTGAAATCTCATGGAGATTTATTTTAATGATTATTTATTCATAATTGTTAATGATTTATTTGTTCTATTGCAAAACAAACAGCTATGGTAAGCCTTTGCTGTTCTCAGAATCACTGCGCAGAATCAGTTATTTTCCCTACTCATTGTCCATTTTTGAAATTCAACCCAGACCCTTGACATTTAAGCAAGTTCATGTTCATTTGTGAGCTGTTTGCACAGCAAGATTCAAACAAATCTTTAATGCACATTTGGCAGGAAAATGGTCTTATAAGTAATTGTGGAGCTCAAATTTTCTCTGCTGATTAAAGTAGAATCATGTTTTATTTAAAAGGTTATGAGGCTGATTGTGGGATTTGGGATACTGTAGAGCTGGTAGCAGTAGTAGCTGCAGGTCTAACACAGCCTCACACCCAGGGAATGACCAACATGTTGATGGATGATGCTGATGGTGATTATGATGCACTAACATGAATGGCAATGGGACAATTAACCATGTGGGACACTTGCACTGTGTCTTAGTCCTGTAACAAACTGCCTTAGACTAAATGGCTTATAAACAACAGAAACATTTCTCACAGCCTCAGGGACTGGGAAGTACAAGATTCTGGTTCTGGCAGATTTGGAGTGTAGTAAGGGTTCATTTCCTGCTTCATGGTCAGCTGTCTTCACGTTGTACTCCTACATGGCAGAAGGAAAGAAAAAGTTCTCTGGGCTCCTTTTACTAACACTCATGAAGGCTCATACCCTCATAATGGAATCAATCTCCAAAGGCTTTACCAGGAACATAAACATTCAGTCCATAGCACGTTGGAATATTAGCACATTTTTGTTTCTTATTTGTTTCTTCTTCTTTTTTAAATTAATTAATTAATTTTTATATTTTTCCACAATAACTTTACATATCAAAAAAAATTTTTGCTCATACGCCATAGTTCTTGACAGTTAATAAACAACTTTCAAAATTTCAAAATACTGAATTTTAAAGATAAAGTTCAAAATATTTCTTATAATTTTGTATAATTTTGTTTGTGACTATATAACAGCAGAAACAGTATGGTTTCAAATATTTTTTCAAAAATATTTACATGTCAACTGCTCAAATTGTTGAAAAGCAAATGCTTGCTTATTTCTCCTCTTTCC
>NW_006206544.1:1435905-1470100 GCF_000334495.1 Tupaia belangeri chinensis
CATGCCACAATCCCTTCTCCTCCATTCTTCTCTTGGGATCTTGGGCACGCATGCACACGCGCCCGGCATGAGTTTTAAGCCACCAGGTCTGGGACACGAACCACGGTTGACTACATGGGAGTCCAGTGACATAGCCATTACGCTAACTGCTGGTTCCCCAAAATACTCAGTTTTCAAGAGAAAGACAATTAGGTAACAGTGACTCAAGAAGAAATGAAAAAGCTGACTGATTCTTAATGTTGAAGAAAAACAAATTCGTGGTTAAAAATTAGACTCTTTATTCAAAACTGGTTATCTGAACCAGTGAAACACACATTTCAAGTCACAATTCCTACTGGGGACCAGCAGATGGCATAATGGTTACATCGCTGGACTCCCATGTGATCAACCGCAGTTCAAGTTCCAGCCCCAAGGGACTTAAAATTCACACTAGACATGTGTGCATGTGTGCCCCAAATCCCAAGAGAATGGGGGAGAAGGAACTGTAGTGTGGCCATCCCCCCCAAAGGGGTGATTACTCACTTTCCGTCTCTGTCTCTCTGGCAAGCATACATACCTTATAGCAAAAAATCTCTCTCTTAAAAAAAAAAAGGAAAAGAAAGGCTAAATTTGAACTAGGTCTTTCATGGCTCAATAGGAGTGTGCAAGGCAGAGAGAAGGGAGAAGAATAAGAGATTGGGTATAAAAGAAAGGATGAGAAAGAAAGATGAAGGGGGGGGTTAGGATCTGATGAAAAAGGGCTTGATGTAATTTTCTAAAAGGATTAAGTTATATTCTGAAAACTGAAATCTCATGGAGATTTATTTTAATGATTATTTATTCATAATTGTTAATGATTTATTTGTTCTATTGCAAAACAAACAGCTATGGTAAGCCTTTGCTGTTCTCAGAATCACTGCGCAGAATCAGTTATTTTCCCTACTCATTGTCCATTTTTGAAATTCAACCCAGACCCTTGACATTTAAGCAAGTTCATGTTCATTTGTGAGCTGTTTGCACAGCAAGATTCAAACAAATCTTTAATGCACATTTGGCAGGAAAATGGTCTTATAAGTAATTGTGGAGCTCAAATTTTCTCTGCTGATTAAAGTAGAATCATGTTTTATTTAAAAGGTTATGAGGCTGATTGTGGGATTTGGGATACTGTAGAGCTGGTAGCAGTAGTAGCTGCAGGTCTAACACAGCCTCACACCCAGGGAATGACCAACATGTTGATGGATGATGCTGATGGTGATTATGATGCACTAACATGAATGGCAATGGGACAATTAACCATGTGGGACACTTGCACTGTGTCTTAGTCCTGTAACAAACTGCCTTAGACTAAATGGCTTATAAACAACAGAAACATTTCTCACAGCCTCAGGGACTGGGAAGTACAAGATTCTGGTTCTGGCAGATTTGGAGTGTAGTAAGGGTTCATTTCCTGCTTCATGGTCAGCTGTCTTCACGTTGTACTCCTACATGGCAGAAGGAAAGAAAAAGTTCTCTGGGCTCCTTTTACTAACACTCATGAAGGCTCATACCCTCATAATGGAATCAATCTCCAAAGGCTTTACCAGGAACATAAACATTCAGTCCATAGCACGTTGGAATATTAGCACATTTTTGTTTCTTATTTGTTTCTTCTTCTTTTTTAAATTAATTAATTAATTTTTATATTTTTCCACAATAACTTTACATATCAAAAAAAATTTTTGCTCATACGCCATAGTTCTTGACAGTTAATAAACAACTTTCAAAATTTCAAAATACTGAATTTTAAAGATAAAGTTCAAAATATTTCTTATAATTTTGTATAATTTTGTTTGTGACTATATAACAGCAGAAACAGTATGGTTTCAAATATTTTTTCAAAAATATTTACATGTCAACTGCTCAAATTGTTGAAAAGCAACTTACTGTTTCTTTCCCTTTACTCTTTCTTTCTTTCTTATTCTTTTTCTTTCATTCTTTCTTTTATGACAGGGAGACACAGAGAGAGATAAAGGGGTGTCTCAATGGTGTTTTTGTGCTACAAGCCAATCCCCAGCCTTAGACAGGCAGTATCAGGGGTGCTATGCATGTGTTGGGCATGCACAGGGAGACTTTAGAATGCCAACTTGAGACATTCCCATATAATCCCAGTATGTGGAACATTGCTTACTCCTGTGCCACCATGGCTGGTCAGTTTTATTGTTTTTAAATGATTTCATAGAATATGCAAAATTATTTCACCAGTAACAAAAATGCATGGAAATAAACATTTCTTCTAATCATGAAGAATTGGACTTATTTACACAAGAAGGCTCAGATCCCACATTAATAAAAGAAGATTCTTGCCATTCAAGGTGTATTTGAACTGTCTGATTGGTCCATTTGACTGGGGCATATTATAAGGTAAAGAAAAATAGTAAAGCATACAAAGAAAAAATAGATACAGAAAATAGATCTTATCTCTAAGGATTTATATCTCAATGAGTTTTTAAAATATTAAAAGATTCATGCTGGGAAAATTCATTTTACAAGCTGTAATGATATACAGTGGTTGAATGTATAAAAAATAAATAAACTACCAAAGGAAAAATGCTAAAAGTTAATGAAGATATACAGGAGCAACATAAATGTGTCCAAAATGAATAAAAAACTCAAGAAAATTATCATAATGTTGTGATGTTTATCTTGACCAGACTCAGGCTAAGAAGAAATGAAAGGAATTTTGCATGTGGAAACTATGATCATTTGGGTGTCAAGGGATTGTGGGGAGATATAATGATAAGTCAAAGCAAGAACTATGATGGATGTGATGAAGCCAAAGTTCTATCTTTTGAGTTACTTCCAAAGACTGAAGTTCAAGACCTGACTGCCATGTGATGACTCTGGTATTGGAACATTCACTCAAGATCTATGAGCCTTAGTTTCCTCATCTAGAAAATGAGAATGTTCACATATATGCCCTCTGAGTTGTTCCCCAGTTCTAACATTCTTGCATTACATAAATTGATGTGACTCCCTGAATGTCCACAGTTCTAGGGGTTTGAGGAATCTGACTAAGTGGTTGGTTTGCAGGATTTTGTTGGCTGGTTATTGTGGCCATGGTGTTAAACAGCAATGCGGATGAGACAGTGAAGGGAAGGACCTTCTCTGCATTCCCTCATTGTGGGAGGTAGTCTCCTTCTCTACTTTGGTTTCCTCAGGCCAGCTAGGAATGTGGAGTTTCTGCAGCAAGGAAATAGCTACTCATAGCCCTGGATCTGCCAAAGAGAAAAGGAAACAAACCTAGAGTTTTCTGGTTCTTCTTTGTCATAATGTCAGTGTTTTGGAGTGGTTAGTGCACTAACCACTAGCTCAGTGAATTAGACAAGTTGCTTAACGTCTTTGAGATACATTTTCCTCACCAGCAAAACAAAGCTATTGATAATACTTGTCTCATAGAATAGGATTGAGGATTCAAGGAAAGAGTTTGAAAAGTACTATTTATGGTACTAAAGTCAAGTGCTTTCTATGAGTTTTAAACCTTAATTTTTACTGATTTCTCCAAATGTGTAGCAGGGATGTTGAGTAGAGAAACTGAGGTGCATTAAAATGATTAACTGAGTAGAAACTAAAGTGAGTTAAAATGATTAACTGGGAGACCATTAGACAGAGGTCGCTTCAATGTCCTGGGTTCCTCAGTAAGCAAACAGAAACCCAAATCCTTCTAAACATTCATATCTAGGCTAATCAGAAACCACAATTAACCCCTCGGTAGGGACTTTCTACTGCTTTGGCTTTAACTAAGCAGAAACTCCCAACTCTCCTCTAAGTAGAGATGTTCCACTAGAATGACTGAAATAAGGCAACTGCTCCTGTTTTAAAAAAAAGTTTTTGTCTTCCTTCTATGTTTAGCCTGTAAAAGCTTCCCCTTTGAACTTTTTTGGTGGAGTCTAAAGCTGCCTACAGTCTGCTCAAATAAGTCCTTTCAAATTTTGATGTGCCTTAGTTTATCTTTTAAAAAAAAAATGTCAGAGGGCATGTGTGCTCTACAGAGATTGACAGAGAGAGGAACAAAGCACCTTACAGTAGGCCTTGGCCATGACACAGTCCCTTCTCTTCCATTTCTCCATCCTGTCAGGATTTTGGGCACATATGCACCCTTGCCAAGTGTTATTCAAGTTGTTGAGGCCAGGTTTCAAACTATAGTTAGCCAAGTAGGCTGGCATACTTAACTACTAGACTACAGAGGTGGGCCCTTAGTTTATCATTAAGTAGGTGGTAAAGAAAGAGAGATGAGGGGCACCAGACGTAATGTTTTTATCTTTTTGTAGCTTTGCTTATATCTGGCCTTGGTCATATACATTTGTTTCACTTTTCTCATAATTCAATCATACTGCTGTTGAAGTTGCAACCAATCTTTGCATTTCCACAGGATAATGAAGAAAAAAAATATCGGTGCAAGCAGATTATTGACTACATATGAATGATATTCTAGCATTTTATGTTCACACCAGTGTATTTCTTAACTTTCTTTAATTCTTTCTTCACAACCTGCTAAAAATGTATTGTTGCTCTATGTTTATTTAGTAAGTTTCTTCTCAGAGGAAAAGAGCTTTTTTAAAAAACAAAAATCTGCTGTAATGACCACAGCACAAGTGAATCTTCTCTATAAATTCACTTGGATTTTTTCCTTAAACATGTTAAATGAAATGTAAGAATAAATTTAACATCCCAAAGAGAACCAGTAGGCTCTTATTCTATCATGTTTAGGCCCACACTTCTATTATTAATTTGTTTTTAATTTCCATAGAGGGGAGCCTAAGATAAATTGCATTTAAAGTGTAACAGTATTTGGAAGACAGTATGAAACTGGCTCAAATGAAGATTTTTGAACACTGCAGTGTATCTAGAATGGCTATAAAGATGCCTACCCTTGAGAACTTTGTAAGTAGACTGGCTTCCTCCCAGTTTATATTATTTTCAGTGCAGTTGTAGCTGAAAGTGTGTGTGTGCATGTGTGTGTATGTCTGTTGTGGTGGGTGGTTATTCAAAGCCCCTTCTATTCCAATTCTTCAGAACCTAATACTGAAGGGGAAGGGACTTTCACAAAGAGCTTTTATCATTAGAGCCAACTTAATGACAAAGAGCAATTAAGCATTTCTATGGTGGGTAGTATTCTGTGTCTGTTAGCTATTATTAAACTTATTGAGTTTTTGAGGGGATTTATCTCTTGTTGCCTCTCTTTGCCTTTGGCTCAATAGGGCAATGAAATCGGAATTGCATGCCTGTGACAACATGGGGCGTTGCCACAGGATGAAAGATGTTACCAATTTAGCCTGATGACCACTTCAAAGTCAAGAGGAGGAACAGATGGGCTGGCACTGGAAATTCTCAGACTTGCTTAAGTAAAAATAACTGGTAAAATAGTAAAGATGGAAAACTTGATCTTAAAAAATTAAGCAACTACATTAAATATTTTGTTCTTATTGCTATGTTTTCGAGGTAACAAATTCATGTTTGACCTAAAATCAATGAAAAATATTTGTGTAGAGTCCAATATCTATGTTATAAATTATGGAGTGCAAAATTAATGAGTGTTAAAGATGTGGACTGCTTCCCAGGAGAGTATGTGTGTGGTTACCGGGACAATCTGTATGTGCATGTATGTCTAAAATATATATGTTATGCATGTATGTATATATTTGTGAAATTGTATTAGTAGCAGATCTTATATTAGTATCAATATACACCACATAAGACTAAATGTTAAATTGTGAGGGTACTGGCATAGAAGGAACTATACTTTATACAATGCGTAATGTAGATGTTATAAAAGAAATTTTTAAAAGAATATTAATATGCATTGACGTGTCAGGGATGTCTTGATCTTGGCTTTCAGGTGCAGAGAGATAAATGGATAGATGGAAGGGAAAAGGCAATCAATTGAATATGGCAAGGAGCTTGAGCCAAGGTTCAGGCTAGAGTCAGAGAGACGGTAAAAGGAGCTGCCTAATAGAGGCTAATATTTCTTGATTTGGAATTGTAAGAGATAAAACAAGCTAGGCAAATGAGCTGAGAAAGCTATAAGTTAGAATTAATGTGGTATCCATTACAGTGTCTTAAATTAGAGATAGCATAAGAGTTAGTGGTTGGATAAATTTGGATTTGGAGGTAAGATCTACCTTTATCACTGTTTTGTATTAGAGGCTTGCATAATGGAATAATTTGGATTGATGGGAGGTGAGCAATTGTGCAAAATGCTGGGGACCAGCCTTAGGTGGGGTTTAAAGATGGGGGAGGATGTAACTGGCATAGAAGTTGTCTCAAGCTTGGTGGCACTGTTTTGAGAAAAACATTTGTTTGCACTGACTCTGAGTTAGGTGCAGCCATCAGGCAATCCCCCTACACTCCTGAAGTTTATAGTCACAATAATGTACAAATTTAGTACACACTACTATTCTTATGAAAAAGGGGAAAAAAGTAGCTTCTTTTCTTATAACTTGTCTAATCATCATGATTCCCATCCCACTGGGTAACAGGAAAATATGAACCTTTCATAACCACATCCGATCTCATCCATCTCCATCCCAGTCATTGAACAGTCTTTGCGGATTTCGTATCTAGTAAATTTAGAGTGTTTAATTCTCCACAGAGCTAGTTAAGATGGTTTCCTTTAGATTATTTAATGTTTTAGGAAAATCCAATCCATAGTCTGCAATTTTTGAAATCCTTCTACTCTTTTTTACAATGGCATCTGATGGGAGAGGGCTTATTTAGGTGACCTGGAGATCTTGAGAAAGATAGAATATGAATTTACACGGTGTCTTTTAGACATAGGTGCTCTTGGCTGTAGGCACAACTGGTCTTGTTTGAATTTTTAGAACATTATTTGAGTCTATTCCTGGAGCCCACAGTCATACCATTTGTGCCCGATTCTTTTGTGTATATGTGTTTTGTTTTGTTTTTTTTTTTTTGGTCTCCAATTCTTTAGTCTTTATTTAGTTTTGTTTTGTTGTTAAGCCTACTTATTTTCTTCATGACAGAGTGCAGATGTAAGCACAAGAGAAAGAGACAGAAAAGACAGAAGCAACCATGGTAGTGTCTGGTCACACTCCTCCAATTAATCCCTCTCCCCCCACCCCCCCCTCATTTCACCAGGCCCTCAGGATCTTGAACTCCTACACACATGCCTGAAGTATTTCAGGTTGGCTAGTCAGACATCCAAACCCACAGTTGGTCACATGGCTTCTAGTAGTGCAGTCCAGTACTCTCCAGACTGTCTCCTGGACTGAGTCTGATTCTTTAGTTTTCTTCATCCTAGTGTTTGGGATCTGCTGGTTCACCGCCCTTGGTAACAATTTTAAGTAGGCTTACCAGGGTGTTTAGGATCCCTGCATGTCTCACGTGAGCTCTGTGGTGTCAGCTAGACAGTCTCCATCTTTCCAGCCACTTTCCTGGATTAGCGCTGCACTGCCGTTTCCACAGAACAGAAAATGTAGGATACTTGCAGCCTTCCCAGGTGATGGCTGAGAACACGTGCCACCAGCCCTTCTCTTTCCTGCCTGCCATTACTTGACTCTCAAACCTCCTTACACACAAATCTATCATCCCCCCCTCTCAAATTCTACCCATTGTTTGCTCAACTGTGTCCTCTAAATTCAGATGTTGACACCCTCAAGACCTCAGTGTGTAACTATGTTTGGATAGAAGGCCTGTAAAGAGGTAATCCAATCTGACTAAAAAACTGAAAGGTACAAAGTAAAGTCCCTGGATGCTTGTCTGCACACTGAATAAAGACAATGAGAGGACACAGTGAGAAGGCTGCCCTCTTCAAGCCAAGGAGTGAGGCCTCTGGGAATAAACCAGGCCTGAGGACACCTCAATCTTAGACTTCTAGACTTCAGAAATATGAGGAAACACATTTCTGTTATTTAAGCCGCCTGGACTTTTGTATTTTATGGCAATCAAGCCAGCTAGCGTGACACCCAGACCAGAAAGTTGAGTTACCTATTCATAAACTTCTTGGGTCTGTCCTCTTTTTTCCTTTCCCATAATTTACTGGGACAGAAAAGTCAGAGCTTTAATTTCATAAACCCAAACTTTCTTATTCTAATCCTCTTTCACTCTTATGCACCTAGTCTCATAATTTACCATGATAGAAAATGATGGGAAAAAGGGTTTATTTCCATATAATAATTTAAAAAATAATTCGTGATCTGAGTCAATTTGTTCTTTTGGTTGCCATGAAATTATTTGTAACTAGCAGTGAAACTAGCATGAGAATGTATCTGTTTAATATCCTAAAAATACCCTTGTTATCTGGCCCAGTGGAGGAGATGAGCTTCAATACATAATCACATAAGCAAAAAGTAATTATGAAATGGAATAAGTACAATGAAAGCAAATATAAGACCTACTGAAATAGAAGTGGGTGGAGTTGAGGGAATTTCTCTCTTAGAAAGTGGCATTTCAACTGAGATCTTAGGACAAGTAAGATCTGGCTGGGAGTAAAAGACAAGGATTTGTTTCTGGAGTGCCAGGGTAGAAGCGAAGATGGCTCCGAGGAATTGAATGGAGGAGGCTGAGTGAGTGGGAGGTGGGAGCAGGCTAAACCAGAGGAGGCAGCACAGGATGTGGGAGTGCACTGGGCTCAGGCCAGAAGGTGAGGGACTGGTGGGGATTTTAGCCCTACTACAAGGGCAGTAACCATGTATTTCTACCCATGACTGCCAATTTTTGATGACAGGAACTTCAGGGAACAAAAATATATGATGGTTATAGCTACAGTAGCATTTATCAAATGCTTCCTTGGTGTCAGGAGGTCTGCAGGTAGTTATTATTTACCCTGACAATACCTACTGATTTAATAATTGCCACTCTTTACTGGGCACCAACAGTATTCCAGGCACCATTACATACTTTACAAACATATCTCTAATCTCATGACAAATCTGGAAGTAGATATTATCACCTTTAAGTAAAAGATCTTGGGCTCAGAATTCAGACTCAGAATGACTACGTGATGAGTAAGGTAAAGTGGCAGAGCTGATGTGCAAACCACGGCTACACAATCCCTGCTATTCCATAATCCTAGGCATGCCTTGTACTTCATGGAAAAAGGACCAAAAGCGTTAATGATAGAGCAAGGGAGAGAAACAGGCAAGATGTAATAGAGGAAAAGCTTTCAATCCCAGCTGAATTAAAGAACAATCCACACCGTCTCTTTGTCAGTGCGCCCACCTAACTCACCAGTTCCTCGTTAAGTATTCTTGCATTCATGCCGTATTTGTTTCCCAGGTTGTCATAAGAAATGACATCAAAAGTCATGGCTTACAGCAATAGAAGGTTATTCTCTCATAGTTCTGGAAGCCATTAGTCCAATCAAGGTGTCAGCTGGACTGTGTTTTCTTTGAAGCTCTGGAGGGAATTCTTTGCCTCTTCTACTTGTAGCTCCAAATATTCCTTGGCGTATGGCTGCCCGACTCTGATCTCTGCCTTGGTGTTCACATGGCCTTCTTCTTTCTGCGGATTTCTACTCTGTAACTCTTACGAAGACATGTATCATTTGATCTAGGCCCCACCTGGGTAGTCCAGGATGCTCTCCTCTTGAGATTCATAACTTAATCACACCTGAGATTTCTTATTTCTTTTTTCTTCTTTCTTTCTTCTTCTTCTTCTTCTTTTTTTTTTTTTAAGAGAGATTTTTGCTATGAGGTGTGTGTGTTCTCACCAGCCAGGGAGAAACAGAGAGACAGAAAGCAAGAAATACATCCCCACCACCCAGGGGGGATGGCCACGCCTTAATCCCTTCTCCTCTGTCCTCCTCTTGCGTATTGGGCACTCATGCACACATGCCCAGCATGAGTTTTAAGCTGGCCAGTCCAGGACTTGAACTGTGGTTGACTACGTGGGACAGTGACATAACCATTATGCTATCTGCTGGTCCCATGTTCTTCTTTTTAAATAAGGTTACATTCACTGGTTCTAGAACATGGATACGTCTTTTCCCCACTTATTTATATGCTCCATTTCAGGAAATTCCCACCTATGTTCTGGATAAACACATTTAAAATAAACCCCATAATCAATCTAAATAGTTGTAACCTCTTTGTTTCCAGAGACTCTGGGTCCTGCTTCTCTGCTTTTAAGGCTCCTAATCAAGTGTAGACAGATCAATGTTCTACCAAACCCCATGGGGCTGTCCCCTTCCTTCATTTGGATTAGTATGATATACAGTTGAACAGGATCACTTAATTTCCCTTTTCCTTCTTGGAGGGGAGTAATATACACAACCCTCTTTTATATTCCAGTATAGACACAGGGCATTAGAGTTTGCATTGTTACTGTACTTAAGGAAAGCCTGTCTAGGATAAAAATAACAGTTAAGACTTGAAGATCATTTCTTCTTTCTTTTTTAATTTGCCTGTGTTAGGCCTATGAAGCAAAGTGAAAAGGATCTTCATGCAGTTTTAAGTGGCCGTATTCTGTGCGAGTCATTCATACATTGAGGCATAAATGATAAGGTATAGTATGTGTTTGGAAGGAAGCCCTGTAATCTGACCTGCAGATCAAAAAAGTGCTAATAAGTGGCAATCAATCCATCAACCAACAAATGGTTTTATTTTCACTCAGTGTGGGTTTCACGCTTAAAGGGGAGATAGATAATTAAGACTTCATGTTTCAAAATATTAAATATTGATTTGTAGACATTTAGCAGCAGGCATAAAGCTCTCCTGAGGGATGACAACAACTGTCTAAAAGATTATAAAAGATTTTATTTCTCTTGGTAGAATTTAGCATTTATTTCTTATTTAAAAGATGTGAAATGAGAGTTAGTAAAATATTATATCAAGGAGATAGCTTGGAGCTCTGCAAATGGATGTCATGTCTGGGTGTGTGGCTAGCCAGAGTTAAAATAAAACCGTTTTGCCAGTTTCATATTGGCTTTTGGTTTATTGAAGTGTCAGAAGGTTTATAAGCTCTTCAACTCAAGTTTTGATTGTTTTATCCAACTACTGTCACTTCTTATCAGTATTAAAGGCAGAAATCAAAGGAAAGGCCCAAGGGAGGAGGACTTCCAAATGTTGCTTTTTGCTGTCACGGTTGTAGCGCTGATACTCTCTTGACAGGCCCTTTTTCTTGACACCACGGAGTAATTAGGGGGATTTTTATAATAGGCTTCCCCAATTAGTTAATACATTTTCTGATTAAACATTCCTTTGTCTCAGCCTTAGAGAAACGCCTAAATGAGTAAGAGCTGGAGATTGGGCCTACTGTTGGGGCCAGAGGGAGACAACACAGTGAACACAGATGTCACCAGGGCTTTGATCTTCCCAAGACCTTGAGTCAGGGAGACTTGTCATTGCAGACCATAGGGATATTCAGGTCAGCCCAACACACAGACCTCACAGAGTCATTTTGCAATCAATAGACCCCATGCAATGTGCAGTTTTCTAGCACCTACGAGAAATGTAATGTCTTTCAGATGGGTTATTCTACTAATTAGCTGTTTTAGGTGAGATACTGTGCAAGGTAAAGAGAAAAGCATCATGTTGAACAGGTATGGAGAGACTTTCAGAACAGTCTCAAGATTCTGGAAATATTCAACATACAAGATTAATAACAAGTATAGAATTTTCCAGGGTTGCCATAGCACTCTCACAGATGCTATTTGAATTTCATATTTATTTATGCCATTTAGTATGCTTCAACTAATAAAAGCATGCTATCAACAATCTTATGCCATTTGGTTTATTGAATCAAGGTTTTGTAGTTGGAAAAGTAAAACACAGAGGTTCCAAGGTAAAGTTTTTATGGCAATGTAAGGCCTGGAGGTTGTCACATGGAGCTGAGAAGGTGGTGGATCTTGGGTCCACTCTTCCCCTTGGGTTATGAGTGAAGTTTGCAGCCCTCAGAGGGCCCAGGATGGAGCATACCTAGGAGGGACTTTGTTCCTAGTCTCTGTGGCCCTTTCTGCTCTTTAACTGAAGGAGTTCTACCAGTCTCTGAGTAGCTGCTCAAATTTCCTTCTCCAGTGTCCATCATTTATTTCTCACTTTAAAACCGGGAAAATGTAACAGTTGGATTAAAAATTTAGAATTTGAGTTCATGTTATTATATGTTTTCTCTGCCGTTGAAGAATATACTACTATTATTATCCTAGTGTTTGGGATCTGCTGGTTCACCGCCCTTGGTAACAATTTTAAGTAGGCTTACCAGGGTGTTTAGGATCCCTGCATGTCTCACGTGAGCTCTGTGGTGTCAGCTAGACAGTCTCCATCTTTCCAGCCACTTTCCTGGATTAGCGCTGCACTGCCGTTTCCACAGAACAGAAAATGTCGGATACTTGCAGCCTTCCCAGGTGATGGCTGAGAACACGTGCCACCAGCCCTTCTCTTTCCTGCCTGCCATTCCTTGACTCTCAAACCTCCTTACACACAAATCTATCATCCCCCCCTCTCAAATTCTACCCATTGTTTGCTCAACTGTGTCCTCTAAATTCAGATGTTGACACCCTCAAGACCTCAGTGTGTAACTATGTTTGGATAGAAGGCCTGTAAAGAGGTAATCCAATCTGACTAAAAAACTGAAAGGTACAAAGTAAAGTCCCTGGATGCTTGTCTGCACACTGAATAAAGACAATGAGAGGACACAGTGAGAAGGCTGCCCTCTTCAAGCCAAGGAGTGAGGCCTCTGGGAATAAACCAGGCCTGAGGACACCTCAATCTTAGACTTCTAGACTTCAGAAATATGAGGAAACACATTTCTGTTATTTAAGCCGCCTGGACTTTTGTATTTTATGGCAATCAAGCCAGCTAGCGTGACACCCAGACCAGAAAGTTGAGTTACCTATTCATAAACTTCTTGGGTCTGTCCTCTTTTTTCCTTTCCCATAATTTACTGGGACAGAAAAGTCAGAGCTTTAATTTCATAAACCCAAACTTTCTTATTCTAATCCTCTTTCACTCTTATGCACCTAGTCTCATAATTTACCATGATAGAAAATGATGGGAAAAAGGGTTTATTTCCATATAATAATTTAAAAAATAATTCGTGATCTGAGTCAATTTGTTCTTTTGGTTGCCATGAAATTATTTGTAACTAGCAGTGAAACTAGCATGAGAATGTATCTGTTTAATATCCTAAAAATACCCTTGTTATCTGGCCCAGTGGAGGAGATGAGCTTCAATACATAATCACATAAGCAAAAAGTAATTATGAAATGGAATAAGTACAATGAAAGCAAATATAAGACCTACTGAAATAGAAGTGGGTGGAGTTGAGGGAATTTCTCTCTTAGAAAGTGGCATTTCAACTGAGATCTTAGGACAAGTAAGATCTGGCTGGGAGTAAAAGACAAGGATTTGTTTCTGGAGTGCCAGGGTAGAAGCGAAGATGGCTCCGAGGAATTGAATGGAGGAGGCTGAGTGAGTGGGAGGTGGGAGCAGGCTAAACCAGAGGAGGCAGCACAGGATGTGGGAGTGCACTGGGCTCAGGCCAGAAGGTGAGGGACTGGTGGGGATTTTAGCCCTACTACAAGGGCAGTAACCATGTATTTCTACCCATGACTGCCAATTTTTGATGACAGGAACTTCAGGGAACAAAAATATATGATGGTTATAGCTACAGTAGCATTTATCAAATGCTTCCTTGGTGTCAGGAGGTCTGCAGGTAGTTATTATTTACCCTGACAATACCTACTGATTTAATAATTGCCACTCTTTACTGGGCACCAACAGTATTCCAGGCACCATTACATACTTTACAAACATATCTCTAATCTCATGACAAATCTGGAAGTAGATATTATCACCTTTAAGTAAAAGATCTTGGGCTCAGAATTCAGACTCAGAATGACTACGTGATGAGTAAGGTAAAGTGGCAGAGCTGATGTGCAAACCACGGCTACACAATCCCTGCTATTCCATAATCCTAGGCATGCCTTGTACTTCATGGAAAAAGGACCAAAAGCGTTAATGATAGAGCAAGGGAGAGAAACAGGCAAGATGTAATAGAGGAAAAGCTTTCAATCCCAGCTGAATTAAAGAACAATCCACACCGTCTCTTTGTCAGTGCGCCCACCTAACTCACCAGTTCCTCGTTAAGTATTCTTGCATTCATGCCGTATTTGTTTCCCAGGTTGTCATAAGAAATGACATCAAAAGTCATGGCTTACAGCAATAGAAGGTTATTCTCTCATAGTTCTGGAAGCCATTAGTCCAATCAAGGTGTCAGCTGGACTGTGTTTTCTTTGAAGCTCTGGAGGGAATTCTTTGCCTCTTCTACTTGTAGCTCCAAATATTCCTTGGCGTATGGCTGCCCGACTCTGATCTCTGCCTTGGTGTTCACATGGCCTTCTTCTTTCTGCGGATTTCTACTCTGTAACTCTTACGAAGACATGTATCATTTGATCTAGGCCCCACCTGGGTAGTCCAGGATGCTCTCCTCTTGAGATTCATAACTTAATCACACCTGAGATTTCTTATTTCTTTTTTCTTCTTTCTTTCTTCTTCTTCTTCTTCTTTTTTTTTTTTTAAGAGAGATTTTTGCTATGAGGTGTGTGTGTTCTCACCAGCCAGGGAGAAACAGAGAGACAGAAAGCAAGAAATACATCCCCACCACCCAGGGGGGATGGCCACGCCTTAATCCCTTCTCCTCTGTCCTCCTCTTGCGTATTGGGCACTCATGCACACATGCCCAGCATGAGTTTTAAGCTGGCCAGTCCAGGACTTGAACTGTGGTTGACTACGTGGGACAGTGACATAACCATTATGCTATCTGCTGGTCCCATGTTCTTCTTTTTAAATAAGGTTACATTCACTGGTTCTAGAACATGGATACGTCTTTTCCCCACTTATTTATATGCTCCATTTCAGGAAATTCCCACCTATGTTCTGGATAAACACATTTAAAATAAACCCCATAATCAATCTAAATAGTTGTAACCTCTTTGTTTCCAGAGACTCTGGGTCCTGCTTCTCTGCTTTTAAGGCTCCTAATCAAGTGTAGACAGATCAATGTTCTACCAAACCCCATGGGGCTGTCCCCTTCCTTCATTTGGATTAGTATGATATACAGTTGAACAGGATCACTTAATTTCCCTTTTCCTTCTTGGAGGGGAGTAATATACACAACCCTCTTTTATATTCCAGTATAGACACAGGGCATTAGAGTTTGCATTGTTACTGTACTTAAGGAAAGCCTGTCTAGGATAAAAATAACAGTTAAGACTTGAAGATCATTTCTTCTTTCTTTTTTAATTTGCCTGTGTTAGGCCTATGAAGCAAAGTGAAAAGGATCTTCATGCAGTTTTAAGTGGCCGTATTCTGTGCGAGTCATTCATACATTGAGGCATAAATGATAAGGTATAGTATGTGTTTGGAAGGAAGCCCTGTAATCTGACCTGCAGATCAAAAAAGTGCTAATAAGTGGCAATCAATCCATCAACCAACAAATGGTTTTATTTTCACTCAGTGTGGGTTTCACGCTTAAAGGGGAGATAGATAATTAAGACTTCATGTTTCAAAATATTAAATATTGATTTGTAGACATTTAGCAGCAGGCATAAAGCTCTCCTGAGGGATGACAACAACTGTCTAAAAGATTATAAAAGATTTTATTTCTCTTGGTAGAATTTAGCATTTATTTCTTATTTAAAAGATGTGAAATGAGAGTTAGTAAAATATTATATCAAGGAGATAGCTTGGAGCTCTGCAAATGGATGTCATGTCTGGGTGTGTGGCTAGCCAGAGTTAAAATAAAACCGTTTTGCCAGTTTCATATTGGCTTTTGGTTTATTGAAGTGTCAGAAGGTTTATAAGCTCTTCAACTCAAGTTTTGATTGTTTTATCCAACTACTGTCACTTCTTATCAGTATTAAAGGCAGAAATCAAAGGAAAGGCCCAAGGGAGGAGGACTTCCAAATGTTGCTTTTTGCTGTCACGGTTGTAGCGCTGATACTCTCTTGACAGGCCCTTTTTCTTGACACCACGGAGTAATTAGGGGGATTTTTATAATAGGCTTCCCCAATTAGTTAATACATTTTCTGATTAAACATTCCTTTGTCTCAGCCTTAGAGAAACGCCTAAATGAGTAAGAGCTGGAGATTGGGCCTACTGTTGGGGCCAGAGGGAGACAACACAGTGAACACAGATGTCACCAGGGCTTTGATCTTCCCAAGACCTTGAGTCAGGGAGACTTGTCATTGCAGACCATAGGGATATTCAGGTCAGCCCAACACACAGACCTCACAGAGTCATTTTGCAATCAATAGACCCCATGCAATGTGCAGTTTTCTAGCACCTACGAGAAATGTAATGTCTTTCAGATGGGTTATTCTACTAATTAGCTGTTTTAGGTGAGATACTGTGCAAGGTAAAGAGAAAAGCATCATGTTGAACAGGTATGGAGAGACTTTCAGAACAGTCTCAAGATTCTGGAAATATTCAACATACAAGATTAATAACAAGTATAGAATTTTCCAGGGTTGCCATAGCACTCTCACAGATGCTATTTGAATTTCATATTTATTTATGCCATTTAGTATGCTTCAACTAATAAAAGCATGCTATCAACAATCTTATGCCATTTGGTTTATTGAATCAAGGTTTTGTAGTTGGAAAAGTAAAACACAGAGGTTCCAAGGTAAAGTTTTTATGGCAATGTAAGGCCTGGAGGTTGTCACATGGAGCTGAGAAGGTGGTGGATCTTGGGTCCACTCTTCCCCTTGGGTTATGAGTGAAGTTTGCAGCCCTCAGAGGGCCCAGGATGGAGCATACCTAGGAGGGACTTTGTTCCTAGTCTCTGTGGCCCTTTCTGCTCTTTAACTGAAGGAGTTCTACCAGTCTCTGAGTAGCTGCTCAAATTTCCTTCTCCAGTGTCCATCATTTATTTCTCACTTTAAAACCGGGAAAATGTAACAGTTGGATTAAAAATTTAGAATTTGAGTTCATGTTATTATATGTTTTCTCTGCCGTTGAAGAATATACTACTATTATTGACTTAATGGCCACTGGGACTTAAGAACAATTTCCAGCATGAAGAATCCCCCTTTCTCAGTCTTTGTCTCATTCCTGTAGTTGGTTAGCATTCACTACACAAAGCATTTGCAATCACATCTTTCATTTCTAAATTTATATTTTATTGTGCACTTATAGTAGTATTAAGGATAAATAAAAATGATTACACTGGATTTATATTATTGTGTGTGGTGTGTCTTGTTGCTTTCTGGTTCTTAAGCTAGTGTGTGCTTTTTATATGGATAAAAATACATTATTCCAGTGTGGCATTGCATGATAGCTATTGAAAAATACATACTCTATAGCTCCATGACACACCACAAGACACATTTCTTTAAGCGCCTCCTTATTGACTAATTTGCTTAATGACCTAGTCACAGGAAAGGAACTTGATAGTTAAGTAAGAAGTGCTTGTATAATGTTTCCATGTTGCTTTAGGCAGCTCCCTCAACTTTCTAGGATTGAAGTAGGGAACATATCCTATGGATGTAAACTGTGAAGAGAAGTATGAGCCCCAAACTCCCAAACTGCAGCCATGATCTCTCCAAAGGAAGATGTACTTAGATCTCCATGCCAATGGTCTGCTATGTATTGATTTTTGAAAAATCAATTGCTCCATAGTGCTTCAGAATTGCTCATTAAGGAGGTTGAGAAAAATGCAAAATTGATTCAAGTTTTCGTGCTGAAAATCTCTACTCTCTGAGTCTGAAGTGCCCAATACTAGGGCTCTGTGGCACTTATCACATGCTTTGATGGCTCCATTGCGTATGACCTATGGCAAAGTGGAAGAGATTTAATGAATAGCCCTGTTGTATATGAAATTGATTTATTTAGCAAATATTTGTTTGGGAGCTCCATATGTGAAACTGACATGCAATGTCACAGTCCATTTTATTTTGTTTATTGTACAGGTATGTTCAATTTTAGAATAACAGTATTTTTGTATTTTCCATTTAAGAGTTTGAAATTCACGTGATGCACTTCAGAGCTATCTTTTACTTGTAATAAAACATTTAGAATTAAAAACGCATTCTTTCAAAGGCACATCCTTTTTCTTATTAGACATTTGAATGCACCAAACTGTTTTATCAGCAGTAGTAAATAGGGGATAGAATGGGGAAGAGACAGACAATCCATTCGACAGAGAAAATAGGCACTCTTCATATGTGTTTGTGATTGCATGTGTGTGAGTAACATTACAGCAATTGTAATATGAGGATAGACATCTTTTGGCATCATAATGATGAATCATAAAATAAAATACAACTTTTAAAATGTGGACTGTTTTGGTCACTTGATTATTTCACACTAACAGCAAATAGAAAATAGTCTAAGACTAGAGAAACTTTTATATTAGATTCTAAATTAAGTCCTAGGCTATTTCTCTTTGATAAGTAAAGGGAAATTTGAAAGGCAAGTCATCTATTTGGAAAATAAAAGGGGACAATATAGTCAGAAATAAACACTCATATTTTGTTTTAAACATATATTTTATAAAACAAAGAAGCAGCTGTGGTTTCCATAAGAGAATCATTGAGAGTGCATTAAATGGAATATTTAAAACTGTAAAGTTGAAGTGGGAATTCATACCAATTATCATTGCCTCTAATAATTTAGATAGTATTTCCTACTATGCAAGAAAATCTCTATAGTATACGATCATGTTCATATTTATATTTAGCTTTGGAATAACAAAATAAAGAAAAAAACCTTTTCCTTTCTGAGACCTTCCAGGAAATTTTCATTAGACATGCAAATCCCTTCTGATTATCAGGTGATCAAGGAAGTATTTGCCATTGCTAAAATATTAAGTGTTAGAATCTGAGGATAATACACCCCAAAGAGAGGAGAACCAGGCACAATCCGTCACGTATACTTCGTTTACAGTTCTGAGTATGTTTGTTCTTCTGGCTGTGGCATTTCCCCCAGTCATGGTTCTGATGTATGCAGATCTCCAAGTACATTTTAAATAGAACAACAACTGAACGCTACACTCAACAGAATTCATGACGAGGAAACAGACATATTTCAGCATGGGAGAATATTTATGCATTATTTAACAGCAATAATGTTTGAATTCATACATTATGCAAATGCAGTTATAATCAGGAAAATGAAAGAACTTGGACTGCTGCAACATCCTTAAACCCACCATTAGGTACCTATTTGTGCATAACGTTTAATACTGCACGAGCCTCATGATGCTACAGTGTGTCACTCGAAAAGTTATCAGAGATTAACTGGGTATAAAATGAAAAGTTGATGAACCTCTGATTGCTACCTTGGTATTGACTTCTATAAATTTATCCTTAAACAAGTGTAAGGATGTTAATGATAATGAAAGTGATTTGGGAATAAAATGGACTTCACTCACATGAAGGCACCAAGGCTTCCTCATAGTTGGTCAGATATGGACGATTTTGCCTCTCACCTAGAGAGCCCTACCTATATGTAAGCATTGTTTTAAGAATTTTACCTGAGCTAATTCACTTAGTTTCGTAACAACTACCTCATAAATATGCTATGAGGTAGACACTCTTATTATTTTTTTAATTGCTAGAGGGTATGTACACTCACCAGAGACAGAGAGAGATAGAGGGAGAGGGGGAGGAGTGCATCTCCAGTGAGATAAAACCACCACCATACCACCTTCCCTTCTCTGCCATTTCTCCACACTGTTGGGTTTGGGGGCATCCGTGCATATGTGCCCCTGTGTTTTTCAAACCACTGGTACCAGAATTTGAATCACAGTTGGCCATGTAGGGTCCAGCTCCCTTAACCACTAGGCCATAAGGTTGGCCTGACATTACAATTATTTTTCTTTTGCAGATGAGGAAGCTGATTCACAGAGAGCCTGAGTAATTTCTTTAAAGTCACTACAGTATTAAATGACAGAAACTTGACTTTGAATCCAGGTCGTCTAAAACCAGAGTCTATTCTCAAAGCCACTATGCCATATTGTTTGTATTACTATGAGAACTATTTATGTTCTTTTTTCTTTTCTCTTTTTTTTTTTTTTTTTAGAGTGATTTTTGCTATAGAGTGCACACGCTCACTAGATAGAGAGAGAGAAAGCAAGAAATCACCCTCTGCCCAGGGGGGATGGCCAGGCCACAATCCCTTTTCCTCCATTCTCCTCTCAGGATCTTAGGCACACCCACACGCACCTGGCATGAATTTTTACTTTTTTTTTTTTGAGAGGTTTTCGCTATAGGGCGCGTGCGCTCACCAGACAGACAGAGAGAAACAGAAAGCGAGAAATCACCCCCCAGGGGAGAAGGGCACCCTGCAGTCCCTTCTCCTCCATTCTCCTCTCGGGATCTTGGGCACACACGCACATGCGCCCAGCGTGAGTTTGAAGCCACCGCGTCCGGGACGCAAACCGCGGTTGACTACGTGGGAGTCCAGTGACATAGCCATTATGCTAACTGCTGGTTCCCCACTCGGCATGAATTTTAAGCTACTGTGTCTGGAACTTGAACAGCGGTAGACTACGTGAGAGTTGAGCAACGACAGAACTATTATGCCATCTGCTGGTCCCAACAACTATTTATGTTCTACTTTCTATCTTTAGGTGGTAAATTCACTGCCTTAAAAATGATAATAATTGCTGTCCCACACTGTGGCATAGCAGTAAAATGCAGTGGTTTGCAAGGCTAACCTCCATGGGAGAGATTCAGGTTTGTGCCGGGAGACCTCCCTGAGTATGCCAGGAACGTGCATGCCTATGATCTGGAGCTGGCTTAGGCTGGGGATGGATTGTGGCAGCAAGATCCTGTTGAAGGTCCAGTCTCTCCTTCTCTCTGTTTCTTGTACTCATAGAATAAATAAAGGAAGAAAAAGAAATAAACTTAAAAATAGTAATTTAACTTGTCTTATATGCAGGCACTGCGTCTGTTACAGCGCAAAGATGAGTAAGCCTATCCCTTGTTCTCCAGGGGCTTATAGTCTAGCAGGAGAAAGAAACGTGAAATTGTGCAGCCTGGCAGAAATTACAGTGATGAGTGTGAGGAGACGGGACTGGAAAGCAGTAGGAAAAACATATAACACAAAAGCTAAAGGAGGGGATCCCCACATTGAAGCCATATCCTATTTACCTTGTCCTTTCCTCTCCTTTTAACTCCTGGCATGAGGTTGTTCTACACACAGAAAGAACAAGTAGATCAAATTAACACTTAATTTAGTTAAATGAAGTCACCTTTTTTAAAAAAAAATTATTATTATTTTATTTAACTTCATTTATTTGTTTATTCAGTTTGACCAGAGAGGGACAGAGAAAGAGAGAGAGAGGAGAGAGAGAAACCAAGAAAGCTAGCTGCCAGGTCCGGGACTGTCTAACCGCAGTTGGCCATGTGAGAGTCCAGTGCCCTTAACCACCACATCACCTGCTGGCCCCAAAGTCACTCTTTTTTTTTTTTTTTTTGAGAGGGTTGTGCTATTGGGTGTTCATGCGCTCGCCAGAAAGAGACAGAAAGCGAGAAATCATCCCCCGGGGGGATGGCTACGTTACAATCCCTTCTCCTCCATTCTCTTCTTGGGATCTTGGGCACACACAAACATGCGCCCGATGTGAGTTTAAGCTACCAGGTCTGGGACTCGAACTGTGGTTGACTACATGGGAGTCCCACGACATAGCCATTATGCCAACTGCTGGTCTCATGGTCACTCTTTTTTGACACCAGAGATCCAGTTGCCTTTATGTTCCCCAGGTGCTTCACTGTCTAGGTGGAGTTTAGAGAAGACACGCTTCCTGACTTTAACCAAATGCAGTGGTTCCTAGTGGCTACAGAGAATCTCATAAAAGCCATCACCTTCACCCTAGGAAAATATGCACCTGTGAGAAATTCTGTAAAACTACAAGGTTTTGTTTTGTTTTTAAAGAATTATTTAACTTTATTTATTCATTCATTCATTTTAATTTGATAAGAGAGAGACAAAGAATGAGAGAGAGAAAGTGAGAAAGCAAGCCACCAGCTCCTGGATCTGAACCGCAGTGGGCCATGTGGGAGTGTCCAGCGCCCCAACCACCATACCACCCATTGGTCCCTTAAAATCGCAAGGTTTTGTGAACGCTGTAAAACCCATGTAAGACCTCAAGTTAAGGTTCCTGGTATAAAAAAAGGCAATTGAATGAGTAACGAGCCTAAAACTATATGATGGCAGTGAATTAGTGTAGATAAGTGGTTTTCAAAAGTTTTGGTGTTAGGACCTCTGTACACTTTTTAAAATAATTGAGAATGCCCTAAATTCTTTTTTGTTTATGAAGATTTTATCACTCCACACTTACATTAGAAATTTAACAGAATTAAAGAAATATTTATTAACTCAAAAATTACAATAACAAAGCCCATTTAATGTTAACATGAATATTGTTTTTATTTTCCAAAAGAAAATGAATTCATAATAAAAGTTGTATGATTCTACCTTTTTGTAAATCTCTCTGAAGTCTGACTCAATAGATGATAGTTGGACTTTCAAGTGTGCTTCTGCTTTTAGTTTGTTGGTACATTTTATTCTGGTTGGAGCATATGAAAATCTGCTCCCACACAGATAAGTAGTAGAAAAAGAAAAAAAAAAAGAATAAATTAATAATTTTTTTTAAAGATTATCATGGATATTCCTCTTTGATACTTCATCAAAACTTGGCAAGAAGTTGTTTCTTTCAAGTTTACTTGCAATGTTAAATCTCAAACCATATTTATAAACTCTTCATACCCTGGTACATTAAAATCCATTGCTTGGGCCAGGTGACATGGTGGTTAAGACAGCTGAATCCCACATGACTAACTGTGCAATTTGAATCCTGAACCTGCTGGCTTGGGAAATACTCTAACTGCATGTGCATGCATATCAAAATCCCAAAAGGAGAAATGGAAGGGAAGGGATTGTGGCATAATCATACCCCACTGGGGGTGCTTTCTGAGTTTCTCTCTCTGTCTCTGCCTCTCTTCTCCAAGTGCATGCACCCTCTAGAAAAAAAAAATCCATTAATTTACTTGACATTTTGAGTGGGTCTTTTGTCTTTGCATAATTTTTGCAATATTTTTCAGTGGTCATTTGGAAACATAATTTCACTAAGTCATACAAATTTTCCAAATATTGACATAGTTTATAGAATATTTGTATATTGCATTCATTCATTCATATCACCATCAATCTCATCCAAAAGCCTTTGGAAGCTGTCAAGGAGATATGAACTTTCCAAACATTTTAATTTTCACTTGAAACTTTTAATTTGATCAGTGGCAACATTATTGGTTGCTTTTCTTGAAGTGATAGGTTCACTTTATTTTTTTTTAAATAAATATACGACATTGAGTAATCAAAATTTGTCATCCCTTCAAATAAAAACCAGTTCCCACTAAGGGGCTCATTCGGCTTGCAGCTCAAGCCATCACACAAGTGCTTTTCCTTGTGGCAAAGCTTGTATCTCTAAGTGCAGCAGAAGAGCTTCATGTCTGCTTCTCACTGTGTCATCTAAATGATTGAGTACTCTACGCAGGAGTTGAGTTTTAATAAAACAGATCATTGTTACTGTTTCATCAAGAAATTCATAAACAAAGCTAGTTTGTTTGTTTGTCTGTAACTGTGAGCACATGGCAGTGGAACACCGCAAGCGTAGAGCTGGATGTCATTCCCTGCCTGTTTTTTGCTAAGGCACCAGAGTTGATCGCTTTTGTACAACCAATTACAAACAGGCAACAAAATGAAAAAAAGGCAAAAAAAAAAAAAAAACAAAAACCTCCTGATAATCTCATAAAAATAATTTTGAACCTTCCAAATGCCCTGAAAGACTTTCAGGGACTTTCAAGATTCTGTATTCCACACTTTGAAAAACTGATATAGAGAGTATACAGAGAAAAATCTGTGGAGGAAGGTGGAAAAAGTGTACGAAGGCAAGTTGAACGGTGTAGGGCAAAGACCGCAGGAAAGCCAAGTAATAAAGTAGTAGTCTGTGCCTACGATGGCTAAAGTGCATGCGATGACTGTAGACTTCTTGGATACCCAATACACCAATTTTAATGTGATTGGCCAACATAAGCTTCCTTCGACAGACATCCTTCTAATTGCGATTATTGAACTTAGTGTTTTGAATATACCAATATCTCTATCTCTGGACAGAATTTTTAAAAAGAGTAAATAGGAAATGGTAGGAGAGGAATACACTCATCTAGCTGAAAACAGAGATTTAAAAAAATCTCACAAAACAAAGGCTTTGTACAGAGTGAATTTGTACTGTGAATGCATAAGCTTCAGAGAATCCGGGTTCAGGGTGGAGTGTTGACAGAAGCAAGACTAGAGAAACAGGAGAAGGCTGCTCTGCAGTAATTAAAACTAAACTGAAGACGCCGAGAGAGATGCTTGTTATTCTGTGTTTTCATAGCAGGGTGTTCAAGCTGCCATGGAAGAGGCTCTATTAGCATTTACATTACAAATCTCATTTCTTCAGAGGTCATAGCTCAAGCTGAAAATTCACTTCTGGTGGAAACTCCTTACCTTTCTGTTGGCCCATGTCACAAATGGAATGCTTCTTAGGTTTATTTTAGTTATGTAAATATTGTAGGGTTACCTGGTAATAAATCAACTTTATGCAATATTTTTGTTCTATTTATCTATAGTCATCTAGAAACACTAGGGCTTCTTGCATTAGGGTGGAATCCTGGATAATGCATGAATCACTGATAAAAAGATAATTTTGTGTTGTGAAACAGGTTAATAAGAAAGAATATTACTAGCCATTCATCTTTCTGCCTCCAAGGCAGAAATATCTTCCAGAGAGATAGCAATTGATGTCTTTTTAAAAATGTGGTGGTAATTTTCCCACCAAGATTATTGTAGTATGGATATATATGCCCGGTAGAAAGTTATCCTAAGCTCCAAGTTTCATTCATACTTCGTGATTTCCCTGGCATCACCATTTCTTTAAGTATAGTTAAAGTATATTGTGCAGAATCTTTCATATGGTCCAATAGGCAGTTATTTCTGGGACAAAGTTAGCATTTGGCAGTATTTCTTGCCAAGAAATTTTGCAAAGGAAATTGCTAGTCTGTGGTATTGTACGAAGGATGTAATCTGCTGGGGCACTGAATACCTACCATGATGAATAAAAATTTGTATTCTCAGCAGAAAAAAAAAATGGCTAGATTAGAAAAACTGGCCCTGCTCTTCACTCTGTGAGTCATCGTCACAGCTTTGGAGAAGAAGGTGAAGGCGGGCATGCGCTACGCTCATGATTTTGGAAGAAAATCCTTTTGTTCTGTGGTCGGGTGGTGATTTTGGAATGTTGTAAACATCCACATGTGGGTTTGTAACTACGATGTGGCTTGAACACATTTGTCAAGTTCTAGACTAGGAATAGAAGATAGATGAGTGGAAGAACTTTCTGTTCGTGCCGTCTGTTCAAATACCTAATGGGTTTCTCTAAGTTCTCTTTGGAAATATCTTGTTTGAAAGGTTACCTAAGAAGAATCATAGAATAAGAACATCATAGTGTTTATAAAGGGGATCTTGGAACTGATCTAGTTCTAACTCTTCATTTCCAAGATGAAATGTATCTTTAGCTTTTTAGGATCATATCAAATGGAATGTACCTCTTGGGGGGAAATGGGCCAGAGAACTCAAAATCTTTTCAAGACCTACATTTCCATGATTTAATAATAAGAGCTGTAAAAATACTTGCCTTGAAATGGAAGTCCTCCAAAGATTCTAGCTATTGCTATTACCCTAACTGTTGGTTAGATGTAACAGAGTGAAGCAGTAAAAATAAAACCAAGTCTACACCGGCTGAGAAAAAGGTCATGTCTTGATGGGGCCTTTCAAGGGAAGTGAAAGCAGTGCTAGCCCGCTGACTAGTCTTCATGGGGAGCAGCTGAAAGAGCTTCAAATTTCTAAATCGACCCAAAAGCTGTGTAGGTGTCACTTCAATCTCATATAACTTAAAGACACACACACACAAACCATTTTTGTGAGTCAGAATGAATATGGCCTGAAAGAGGCCTTGGGAAGGGAGGATGGTATTTGTTTATCCGATAACAATTGTATCTTTCATGTATTTATAATGTTGAAGCCTTTGTTTTTAGAAAGGTGCCCTAGGCCTCTCCCTCCCCCACATGCACTCTGAGCTGAAATGTGGCACCAAATGCTTCATTTGATGCAGCTTCATTGATAGTGCTATCATTAATGCAAATGTTGACACATTGTCTGCCCAACGATTTTCTAGTAAGGAAATCCACAAATAATATTTGACATTTTGTTTACATAGCAACCACGGTGTGTGTTTTTCACTGTTCTTTGTGTCTTTGCTGCATATTGGCACTCCGCATTATTTTGGCCTAGTTCAAAAACCTTTTAATATGCAAACCTGAATCAACATCAAAGGACGAATCAGCTTCAAAATGATGTTCCACACTAACAGACTATGCATCTCCACTCAGTAGTACCACGTCGATTATTACACATTTTTAAGATGCATTGGGTTCTTGCTCGTTTTTCCCCCTATTAATATGACCTATGGACTTCCATAATGTTTCTTTGGACATAATGCTTTTTAGGGGTCCTCTTTTCTTTTCTTTCAAATAATACACATTTCATTAAATGTCTAACTGCTAATACAATCCAGGATTTTCTAGAGTCATGATGTCAATGATACGTCAATGATTTCAAAACACTGTTTGCAATGTCACTAAGCAAGATGAATCTTGAACATGAGAATCTCTTGTGTATGACTAGAACCATTATGTAACTATTGCAAAGTCGCCATCACTTCTGCAGGATTTTAATCAGAAACACTCTTTTAAGAGCTATGCTTCACCATAGGACACAAACATTTTGTCTCCTAAGAAAAGCATTGTAGAGAGGCTTTGCTAATTGATTTTCCTTACGAACAATCTGCTTCTCTTCCAGTTTATTATAGGAAACACTGGCAGTTGTCATTTTTCCAATATCTGGAGCTTGCTGCTTTAATAAATGCACATATCAGATGACGCTCTCTCCCTGTCTGTTGGGCGGATGGCGTTGGGCAGAAGAAGGTCACAATGATGTTAAATTTGCTGCTGAGCAAAGGATCAAAGTGTAAATGGAATCCTGAAAGCTGGGAAATGTGAATGTGCCGCTGTAAATAATCTATTAATTATTGACAGCTCAGGTACTGGAAATTCCTATTTAGTCATGACATCTTTATTTTCACAGTGACTGAACCATTTCTGGCATTGTAAAATTAAAGTTTTCTTTTACTATAGATATGAAATATTTCACTTTATGGTAAATCTCTTGTGGTGTTTTTTTTTTCCCCTTCTTTTGGCATGTTCGTCTGATTTCTGCATATGAAAGTGATGTGGGATATGACAAAAGGCAAGTGATCCAAGTATGAGAAGTAGAACAGTGGTATTAGGATTACCAACACAATAGAAAATTCTGTTCCTACACAGAAAGGAAATAAACCCCTAGGAACAAAATAAGTGATATTTGAGAAGCTTCAAGCATGCTAGCTATTTACAGAAAGCAAATGACATTGAAGGTGCTGGCACTTATGAGACCATTTAGTAGATGCGGTAGGACTCTAGGTCATTTTTTCCAACTCTGTGAAATCTATCCAAGGAAAGCACAAAGCAAATGTGAAATATTTTAGCATCCTTGCTGGAAGTCTTTGAAATGATTGTTACAAATCGGGCAATGAAATGATAAGAGATGATATGTTCAACTTCTGTATCTGTATCTCTATACTTCATTGGAGTTTCTTTAATGTTATTGCCAGCATTAGCTATTTGTTTAACTGAAGTAACTGACACTCTGCTCATCACAGTTTAACTGGAAAGAGTATAAATTTAGCCTAAAAAAAAAAAAAAAGAGAGGCTGGTACCATGCCAGAGCATTTGGGGACTTCTGAGGCACAGTGGGTTGGTGGCCCTGACACGCGGGGGGCAGCTTTTATTAACAGCACACTTCCATTGACGAGGTAACGTGCAGACCTTTGATCACTAGAAAAGCCTTCTCTTCTGGGTTTCACAAACTAAAAGGTTGAATCAGGTTCCCTGAAGTTTGTGAACCCCTTTCTGTACATTTGGGTCAAGCTTGAAGCCCAAATGGGCCCATTTATGTTTTCAGGTTAGTTTTGCTTTGAGTTGAGGAAATATGTTTGAAACTGGTATTCAACAATCAAACTCAGGGGGTGTGAGCTGCTCACACACACCTCTGCACACCTACACTGCTGTGTCTCCTACTGCTGGACTGCTGGTGCGAACTGGCCTTCAAGGACTTGACACCAGGGGGAGGCCTTTCATGTTTCTCTAGCTTTGATTTCGCACTCCCGGCCACTGATCATTTATGATAAACTGGAGCCTTCTGAGGTGAGCAACGCCATGACTACTGCCTAGATTTGAAAGGACACTATATCAATGCATTTTTGCCACTAAAACATATGTAAATGTAGGGATCTTTAGAAGAAATGTTTTCTATACTATGTCCGAGATAGAGAAAGAGGAAAAGGATAGGGAAGAGATTCCATGGAATAAATTCACATGTACCAAATGCAATGATATAATTTGTTTAAAAGCAGGAAGAAGGTAGGAAGGGTAAGTAGAAACTATCAGAGGCAACACAAATTTCAAACCATATTCCTAACGAAATCTCACATGTGGGGGATAAGTCTCTGTATCTTAACTTCATTTTGGAAAAATCTTTTTCTTCCTCAGGGAGATGCTGCCTGTTGTGTGTTCTGCAACAACAGCATTTGAAATGGAAGATAGATCCATTTTTGTTGCTGGTTACAAGGGAGACAGCCCAGCCATCGCCTTCTGGTACATAAAATGCTCATTCTGTCCAGCAGAGGGCACTAGTAACTAGTGCACACCAGTCAACACATCCTGGTATTTCCCATATGATGAATAACCATATTTTCAATACATCACAAGCCACAGTAACGAAAGGGACCAGTTCTTATTTTAGTTGTTATTGTTATCATAACATAATCTCTTTTCTTTACCCCAGTGAACATTTCCAACTCCTCTAACTTCAGTGAAAATATCAATACTCAGTTCAAGCACTCTCTCAATGTCCAGAATGGGTCTATTACGACAAATACACACTTCTGAATGAAAGGAACATCCCTGAGTTTCCTCACATGAACATTTCTGTTCATTTAAGTAGGGTCTCTAAGCAGAAAGACAGCAATCCTGAACACTTGAGATCACTGGGTGGCTGGAAGAAGTGCTCCAGAGACCTATGTCTCTGCTGCTTCGGAGGAGACCAATTGGGGTTGAACAAACCTTAATTTCACAGGCACACTCCAAAAATGTTAAGTAGCCATCTCAATACATATTTAGATATTATTTAAGTAACCATGTTGCACATATTTAAATAATTACATTAATTTAGCAGCCTGCTGTGTGTTGATGAAGTATAATTCCTTGGAGAGTGACAAATACTTCAGTCGTATTACTAAAATGTTATTTTCAAAATTCAGCTGAAGAGATTTGGCCCTTTTTATCTCCCTGCACCAGAATGTGCAAAACGAGACACTATATATCTTATCCACTGTGAGTAAACTTACCAATCAAAGCCAATAGCAATGGGGCCAGCAGGGGGCATAGCGGTTAAGGTGCTGGACTCCCACATGGCTCACTGTGGTTTGAGTCCTGGACCCAGTGCCTTGGAAATCATGCTGGGCACAAGTGTGTGCATGCCCAAGATTATGAAAGGAGAAAAATTGTAGCATGGCCATTCCCCCCAGAGGGTGATTTCTCACTTTTCTTCTCACTGTCTCTTTCTGACAAGTGCCTGTGCCCGATGGTAAAACCTTAAAAAAAAAATCCAATAGCAGTATTTCCAGGTCACTGACAAGAGAGAGTTCCTTCCAATATTTCTGTACATTGCAATCTAAAAATCTTATTATTGAATGATGGTTATCTAAATATAATTTCTAGTACATTCTTATTGAACAGAAAACTTACAGGGCACTTTCTATTAAATTATATTCATATATACATGTTTAACTTTGAATCTCTGTGATTCTTAATTTTTAATACCCACATCTTATGGATGTATATAATAACTAAAGAAAATAAGCGGAAACTATGTATTATTGAAATGATATATTTTACAGTAAAACTATGCCTTCTACGGCTTTCACAGAAAATATAGAAGACAATACTGGTCAATAAAAGAGAGTTTGAATGTTTTTGATATTTTCTTAGCATTAGCTCATAAATAATGTTCATTTTGCTTTTCATCATAATCATGTTCAGGCGTTGAAAAGTTACATTCAAGAATATGGTAACAGGTTACAGAAAGATTTATGCCATTTTGAATGGATTGTTTCAGGTTGCCTGAATTTTTAATAGCCCTTTCTTGTCATGGAGACAAGAACTTTGTTATTTTTGGCTTCCATTAGAGTTCTCACTTCAGAGTTGGTTAGTATGGGTTTCTGCTTTCCAAGCTGACATCTCTTTTCTTTTTAGCATCTGTTACATAAACAGGGTGAAATAGCTACAGGGTTCCAAAATTGTGAGCGAAGCAGCTAACCCGCTTATTCCTAGCTAGCCAATGGGATGACAGCCCTTAGCTCTCCCGTACCTGCTGTCTGAGCTCTGAGGGACTCTGCAGAGCCGCATCATCGACACTGAGGCACCGAAGACAGGCAGATTTGAGCAAACGAGTATTGCCGGGAAGAGAGCACAGGCAGGAAGTTTGTAATGTGAGAATAAAGGAAATAAAACAGACGTATCATTAATATCTCTGTAGTGTATTTTGCATATTTACTTTGCCTATACTCAGAGCATCCCCTGAAAAATATATTATTACCATTATCTCCCATTGAAAACATTCCGTGTATGTATTTGGATGTATAGTTTGTAGGTAGCAATAGAAGAAATACTCTAGGTAGGAGAATGTTTTCTTTTCTACTTTGGGCAGAAAGTATTAAGGCACAGACAGGGCAAATTGAAATGCCATAAACACAAAGGAAAGTATCTCCTGGAACAAGAAGCTTCAGGGTCAGGGTAAGGGGCTCTGAGGACATACGGTATCCTCAGGACTGAACACTAGCTGTCGTCTTTCTGCTCGCCGTCTTGAGTGGTCTGGATTCATCCCCAGCTTGGGTCTTCATGGCCCAACTTGGTTGCCATGGCTCCAGGGGATCACAATCACATTGTTGCACAGACCGGGGTCTAGCACAAGTGCTTGAAGATAGTAAAGACTAAGTACGAATACACCTGGTGTATCAAATTGAACTGCACTCCTGAGCTCTAATGGCAGCTTAATTCTCAGCCTACAACATGGAAGCAAGACGGAGCCAGTTGCTCCTGTTTCTCAGATTCAAGTACATCATAAAAGAAATCAAAACTCTTGGAAGCTTGGAGAGTTTAAATAATTTGTTCCAGGATATTGAGGCATATGTGGAACATGGTGCCTAACGTTTTATGTCTGGTGCTCTGCTCTGGCAGGTGTTTGGATTAACAGAAGGTCGCCCTTTCAGATGTCTGTTTATTTGTGCACACTTCTTTGTACACAGTGAGCACTCAGTCATCCTCAACTGATCGGATTATAGCTTTAAAGTTATAAAAGGGGCCAGCAGGTGGCGTGGTGGTTAAGGTGCTGGATTCTCACATGGGTGACTGCAGTTTGAGTCCTGGACCTGGCAGCTTGGTACTCATGCCAGGCGTGTGTCTGCATGTGCCTTAAATCCTAAGAGGAGAATTGAAGGAGAAGGAATTGCAGCATGGCCATCCCTCTTGGGGGGTGACTTATCACTTTTCCATTCTCTGTCTCTCTCTGGCAAGCACACAAGCCCTAATGGTGAAAACCTAAAAATAATAATAATAATTATTATTATTATAATAATGAGCCAAGCTGGGCCATGACTATGAGTTCTGCAGGTGGAGACCACTTAGGAGGGCCAGGTTCAATTCCTGATCCAACATAAAGGCGGGGGTGGCAGTGTTTGCCAGTGATCCCAGCAACTCTGGAGGCTGAGGCAGAGGATTGTGAACTTGAGGATGGTCTGGGCAATAAGGCAAGCCCCTCTCTGAAAACAGAGCCAGGCATGGTGGGGTGCATCTATAGCTCCAGCTGGGAAGCCAAGGCAGGAGAATTGTTACAGGAACACTGTCTAAAAAAAAGAAGGAAAACAGAAAGAAAATGTATCTCCCTTGGGCTATTTGGCTTTGTTCTCGCTCTCTGGCATTCCCTATGTTAAGTTTAATTGAATTTGACCCAAACTCACTGTTCTGATTCAGGATAATGTCCAGGACCCAGATAGCTTTTCTGGTCTGCTAGCATCAACACAGATGGAGAAAATTATAATCAGTGGATTCATTCTGTTGTTTCAGGATACCGGCCCCACTCTGTAGTCAATCAGCCGATTAATCTATACTTTCTGAGTACCTGCACTGGTTCTCCATTATAACTGCCCTAAAATATGTAACATGCAGAGCTTTTAACAAGGTGCTTACAATACATTTGGGGAAACATGTCATGTACATTTGAAAATTGGATAATAATTTTCAGATGCTATATATGCACCAAATAAATCAACTCTATGTGAGGGCAGGCACACAAATAAACATAAGATGCAAGCCGCCCTTGGCAGGTGACCTGGCCTCAAGGGAGCAGAAAAAAACCCTCTGATGGGGAAGCTCTATTCAAATTTTATGAACATGGGCTTTCTCAGCTATCAGCAGGTACACCACTTGGTGGGATGGAACTGAATATGCTTCAGAGACATACCTGGGGCTTGGATGAAATTAGGACCATTGTTTAGGGCCATGAACTCCATGCAGTGAAACAGCGATACAGAGATTCAGCTTGGAGTCTTCCTATTTAGGTAGACTTAACTGGGATGCAAAGTTTGAGGGATCTATTCAAACAATCAGCCAATATGTGCTCATCCTGCCCAACCCAGAGCCTGCCAAGTCACACAGCTGCCTTTATGACTTATTTAACACAGTTTTTATTTAAAGTTAATTTCTCTTGCTTATAAATCTTACCAGGGGTATGTGCTCACTGCACTTGCCAGTCAGAGCTCTCTCGTTCATTGCTCTTCTTTTCTACAGAGCCAGCAAAGCTTAGCTTAGGAATGGAGGTGTAGATTCGGAGGTCAACAATGCAGAGGGGACTCAACACCAGAGGGGGAGGCCAGAGCTAGAGCCTAGAGGATTGCCCACTGGCCTTGATCTTAACCACAGTTGTGACTCTGCTCTTGGGTGCCTCATTTGTAAAGCGAGAATAATAATAGCATCTACCCCACAGGGCTTTGTGAGGATTTAGTGAGTTAATAAATGCAAAGCATTGGAAAGTTGCTTGACAGATAAGAAACACTCAATACTACCGTTAAGACTAATGAAATTCTCGTGTCCCCTTTCTCCCATTCTCCTCTCATATATTTTTTCTTTTTCCCATTAGGTTGTTCTGCCCTCGCACTCCCCTGGAGGTTTAGGGCCCTCTGCCCAGCTCCACTTGAGTGATATGAACGCCTCCAGGCTTCTCTCTCTACTTTCACAATCAAAACTTAACTGCCCATTGTAAACCCCTCTAACTCTACCCCGTATTTGCCTTAATGTGAAAGGATGTTCATGTTACTGAGATTTCAGGTCTCAAGAGTGATTTCTAGATGTAGCGTTCTTCCTGTGCCTTCTTCAAACATGCTTGTAAGCCTATCAGTCCTGTGCTACCTTGAGGGTAGGAGGGGAGACATCACTAAGGACACTGAAGAGCAGCACAGGGGAAGGGGCAATAACAAGAGTGGCACCAAGCCATTTCCACAGAAACCAAGAACTGGTTAAAAGAGAGAAGCGAACAAATTCAGGATCATTTGAAGCCTAAAGACACACTTAGCAGCATTTCTTAATTTCTTTAAGTTTCTCTCCTTTTCCCTCTATGGAAGAAATCTACCCAATGTAACATAAACTACTAATATTGTGCTCTAGGCAGAACATGGTTCTGTGAGCCAATGCGGGCTGGTTGCAGGGAAACTAACAACATTATTGATTTTAGTCAGGCTTATTAGAATCAGTGTTACATGCCCTCTTCCTCTACCAGATTGTATTTGGACTTCATTAGGAAATCTCATTACATTAAAAGGAGGCAGCAATGAGTTCTGTAAATAAAAAATTTCCAAAGATGGATTTGTTAAAATTAGTGTATCTGTGAAACCTGCTTTGGGTATCAATCGGTCAAGAAATGGAATCATATATTTTCTGATTTCCCTTGCCATATATATATATATATAT
>NW_006206544.1:1471093-1474278 GCF_000334495.1 Tupaia belangeri chinensis
ATATATATATATATATATATAATATTCATCAATCCTAGCAGCATACAGGAAAGGTTCACTTGTTTTTCTGTTAGCAACCTCTGTGCAACACATTGTTACACAACCTGGGTGAGATATCACATCCTGTAATGACTACAGACAGCTTGAAGGGATGAGCATGGGGTTTTTCCCTTTCTATACAGCTCAGTAACACAATAGACTTGTGAATCCCAAACTGAGAGCTAGGAAAATGAAGTTAAGTCTATAGCTAGCCTCACCTAGGTTCTTTCATGCAGGAATATGGAGCAGTAGAAGAGATTCGAACTATTCTCCCCCACCCCCCATGTTTCTGCTTCAATATGTGTATCATTTGGGCTAGGTGGCTTAAATGAATGGATAAATTTGATGGAAATGAACTGATAGAGGAAATTGCTTTTCCAAAACAAACAGTTACAATATGTACTTTTCCCTTAGACATTTGCTTCTGTTTCTGTTTATTCAGTATTAGCACGCACAGCCTTGTAAATACTGGAGAAAATGATGAGAGCTATTTAGTCGGAAAGCTTAGTGCTTTCTCATTCAAAATTATAAATACAAACTCAACACCACACCATGTCGTGTGGCCTTGTTTGGAACCCATCAAACAGTTCAGGGGTCCCCACTAGAGGGAGGGAATGGTGAAGCATCGAAGGCCTTCCCGATACTGTAGGAAATCCCTTGCCTACATTTTCCTCTTTGCTTTCACTATGACTACTTGTTTTATTTTGCCCCAGAATGCATCACTCACTCTTGCCCAGTTGATGTTTCAGATCCCTCTAGTTAAAGGCATTGACCTGATCAATCAAATTAATATCGGCATGAGAGAAAGACCCAAGTACCGAGGTGCTGAGCAGAATATTATAGTGCAGGGAGAGTCATGCAAAGAAGTTGGGAGAACTCCCAGGACCCAAATCTCCTGGCAAGGGTCGACGGTTGAAGTGGTAGATTGATTTCTCCTATCTCTTTAGAAATTGTTTTACCCATCTACCATATACTATAGATTAGTACTAGAGTCACACACAAAGTCAAACCACACACAACCATGCTGGGGAAAAGGGAGTGTCTGCATGTTCTGTCACCAAGCTGAATCTTCATGAGTCCCCTCTCTCCTGGAGACAGCGTTGCCGGTTAACAAGGTCTAAGTCTCTTCTGATGCCAAATAACTCATTTCAGCCTCTGGTGCATCTTTCTGGACCCCTCCCAAGGATGCCTCTGAACTGCTGCTCGTGACCAGGGTGACTTGGCTTGGACAAAGAGGCTGGGACTTCTTAGGGACCTGAAGCCTGAAACAGCAGCCTGGTACTCATCCCAGTGTTCCTCAATTCTACTATAACTTGAAGCATTTCATTATCATCCTCTGCCATGAGATGTGGCCCAGGTTGGGGATTGTTGAGGAGAAGGCGTAGTATTGTACATCTAGAAACATATGCCCCCCTCCCCCCGGCCCCCTTTACCTGTTTCTTTTCTTCCTGCCTTTCTCAGTGCTGGCAAGCTTGGGCTTTGATTTTACATCTTCCTTTTATTTCATTAGGACTTTTCCTGCATCCTCCATTGTCCTTGCAGATCCCTGCACTATAATTCATCCCCAGAGGGCACTGAGATTTAAAGAGAGAACCCAATTTACCAATAAAGCATTACACTTATTGCCTACTGTTATTGTTTTGGTAAGGGTGAAATTTGAGTAGAATTATAAAATGCTGGGGCTTTCTATTTTACACATGTTCCCTCCCTTCCCTGCCCCCCCGGAATATCTGTGTTCAGAGACAGAGGAGAGATGTCCATTGCCCGAGAGTATATATTGCTCAGATAGATATCTTCACATCATTAAAACATTTAAGACCAGATGGACATTCACTTTCTTTTAAGTGAACACAGTACACTTGGAAAAGAGTACATGGAAACTAGTTATATGAACTATGAAGGGTTATCAGCCTGTTTGTTATCAGCATGCATTTATATTTACAAAATTCTCTTGCAATTTTATTATAGCTCTTCAAAGAAAGGAAGTCCCTTATTCCTAGTGTGCAGTTGTATACAGAGAGACATTAGGTTATGAAATTAGTTTTCTAAGCTTCTGCAGAGGGGGGAAATGATCTCATTGTACTTGACATTATCAAACCTCCTCTGGAGCGCATTATACATTTCTGGATACAAGACATCAACATCATAAATTACTTAGAAGGCAATTGGGATTCAATCATTTAGCATATATTTATTCAACAAATATTTCTTGTACCCTAAAGGCTGGCCTTTTTTTTCAGGTTTTGGGGATACAATCTGTTAAATAAGGTAGGCCCAGTCTCTGTCCTGAGGGAGCTTGCATTCTGGCAAACAAATAAGAAAGAGAAGTATAGGCAAGTATGAAGACTCTCTAAGGACCTTCAAGAATATACCCACCAGAAGAAGAAGAAAAATCTTGACAGAGGGAAAATCAAAGTTGATAATCGCAAATAGTGGAAGTCTTGAATTTTAGAAGAGGGAGAAACATGTTTCTTGGGGATGTTATTTCATAAGACAAGACTAAGATCAATGGGAGGATTAGGGAGGCAGATCTTGCTGAGTATAAGAAACAATTTGCCAACAATCAGAACTTTACTATACCTAAAAGCAACGGCTCTTGAGAAAGAAAGTGTGCAAGATAAGGCCAGAGAGCCATCTGTCAGAGAGGGTGGTGAGAGGCTGCCTGCTTTCAGAGGAGTGTTTGGAGATGGTCTCTATGGAGCCATTGAAATCTGTATTTCTATGATTTTATGCACTTAGGTAACTAATTTTCAAATGTATCATTCTGGGACCATTGCTTCTTGAAACACAGAGTACTTCTAAACTAAGATACACACCTAAGTACACAAAGTAATCACAATTAGGTATTTTGTACAATAGGCTAACACATAAAGATCTCGGGGATCTATTATTATGTCTGGTAGAATGAAGGATTTCAAGGGGCTTACAAGAAAGAATAAGTGATGTTAGAATATGCATGTTGGGGAGAGGGGGAGGATGGTGGTTAACAGGCCAGAGTTAGAAGACCTGAGTTTTGTCACTAAATGGATGAAGCAAGTCACCTTGTTTCCCTAAGCCTCAATGTTTTTACATAGGAGAGGAATGTTTGCATTGATAAATCTCTGCTGTCCCAACTAGATCTGAGATTACGTGTTTGTAGATCGGAA
>NW_006206544.1:1474810-1520378 GCF_000334495.1 Tupaia belangeri chinensis
AAGAGAAATATACATCCCTTTTATTTGGCAATAAAGTCTTCTTGACTGAAAGAGCTGATAGTGAGTTTGATAGAGAAGAACCTTCCCCTGTGGGCCAGTCTTGCAGAGAATGGCTTTTGACCCCTGCACCATATCAATACCCTTGTTTATGATTTTTAAACTTTAAAATGCTGGGAACGTGATACACTTTTGGTAGAAAGCATAGTGCAAATACTCATACAGTCATTCAGAAATTTTCCCTTTCAGTATGGTATTGAATTAATTATATAAGATATTCAATACATTTATAAAATTGTATCTTATATAAGATAGTTGACAAATTTATTATAGGCTTTGCATTAGATGATTTTGTCCTAATAATGTAATGTTCTGTTCATGTTTAAGGTAGGCCAGGCTAGACTATGATGATTGGTAGATCAGATGTCTTAAATGCATTTAAAAAATTTTTTTTAAATGTCAAAGGGCATGTGTACTTGCCAGAGAGAAATAGAAAAAAAAGAGAGGGAGAGAGGCAGTGTCCCCAGTGGGTGTGGTCATGTTGCAATACCTCTCCTTTATTTCTCTATCCTTGCAGAATTTTGGTGCACACACATATGCACCTGGTGTGTTATTCAAACCAAGACTGGAGTTTGAACTACTGTCAACCATGTGGGATCCTGCTCCCTTAACTAGTCATGGGGCTGGTCCCTTAAATGCATTTTTGACTTACAATATTTTCAATTTATGATGGGTTTATCAGGATATTACCCCATACTAAATTGAGGAGAAATGTATATCCATCTACCGTGGGCTGTACCTTAATGTTCTGAACTTCAGACAGTATTGACAAACTTCTCCTTTTGTGGCTATTTGTTTACATGGTATTGCAGTTAATTATTTGATATTAAGATCTGCTCACTCAGAAGTTATCTTACAACAATGAGTCAGGTTAGCTGAAGCAAATAAGATAAGACTAGTGAAAAAATCAGTGATTAGAGCTAAAACATACAAAGAGCTGACAAGCACATGAAAATATGCTCAGTGTCAGTAGTCATCAGCGAAATGCAAATCAGAACCACAATGAGATACCACTTCCTATTGGCATGGTTGGCAAGAATGAAAAGTCAGATAACAACAAACGTTGGCAAGAACCAAGAGAAATCAGAACCTACAGATACTGCTGGTGGTTGCTACTTTGTGTGGCCCCTCCATAAACAACCAGGAGCACCTCACGTGACAAACATACAAACAACATACCCAGCAGTTTCACCACTCCTAGGAATAGATATGAGACACATGAAAATAGACGTTCATGTAAAATCCTGTACATAAATGCTAATAGAAGCATTATTCGCATAGATAAAAGGGGGGAACTTTCAAACGTCTGTCAGCTGATGATTAGATCAACGAAATACAAGGAATATTGGTAGGATGTAAAAAGAAATGAAGTATTTATATTTGCTACCACATGGATGAACCTCAAAGTAATATGCTAAATGAGAGAAGCCATTCAGAAAAGACCACATATCGTATGATTGTCTTCATATGAACATACAGATTAGATATAAAACAAAAAATAGATTAGAGACTGCTTCGGGCTTGGGGGAGGGGCTGGGAGACAAATGAATGATGGTTAAAGGGCACAGGGCTCTTTTCTTTCTTTTTTAAAATCTTCGAAAACATTTTTAAAGTTTTTTTTGTTTGTTTTTTGTTTTTAATTCATTTCTTCCATGAGCAAGAAGGACACAAAGAAAGAGTCAGCATCCCAAGGTCTTAAACTCTGATTAACTTCCAGCATCAGCTAGCCCTGGTCATGGACACACACAGGCCTCGCATACTCAGGAGGGTCTCTGACACGAACCTCAACCCTTCTTCTGTGGGCCAGCTGCATAGAGTCTTGTTCTACCGTGGTGCCACTGTGTTGTATCTTAGGGTGTGTGTGCTCTCAGGAGACAGAAAGAGACACAGAGAGAGGGAAAGTGAGAAATTACCACCTGAGAGGATGCCCAATCCCTTCTCTTTTTTTCTCCTTTTGGGATTTTGGCCAGGTACACACATGAGCCCACGTATGTTTTTCTAGCCCCTGATCCAGGACTCAAACCACATATTTGGCCATGTGGGAACCAGCACCTTAACCTCCACATCATCTGCTGGCCTTCCCAGGTTTCTTTTTAAGGTGATCAAAGTATTCTAATACCGACTGTGCTGAGTGCTGCTCATACCTGTGAGTGTACTAAAAGCCATCGAATTGTACACTTTAAGTAGATGAATTTCATGACATGTGAATTATACCTCAGCAAAGTTCTTTTAAAAAGCAATATTTAAACCTGTGGTTTGAAAATAATCTTAGGGTTAGCCTCATAATCTAGTGGTTAAGGGAGTTGGAATCCACCTGACTGACTACAGCTTAAATCCCAGTCCTGGTGCCTGAAAAACACCAGGCTCATGAGTATGTTCCCCAAATCTGACAGGACAGAGAAACAAAAGAGAAAGAATTGTGGCCTGATCATGCCCCATTAAGGAGTACTTTCTTCTTTCACTCTTTTTCTCTCTCTCTCTGGCACGTACCCTCTGACCAAAAAATAAATAGTCTCAAATGGAAGGCTTGACTTTTCAAATCAGGTTATGAAATATACCAAATTATAGCTTCAACCAAAATGAAAGAGATAGTCCATTTCAGAATCCATTTGAGCCTTTCAAATCTCCATTTTAGTGAGTAAGGACATCAGGCATTCAGTCTGATGATTTGGGGAAACTGCATTTGCTTAACGATGATTCCTGTCCTTTTTAGTGCTTTCTGCGTCCATTGTCTTAGGATCTCCCTCCTAGAAATGCAACTATGAGGTACGGAAGAATGAAAAATACGATCGAGACCCTGAAATCCATGTTATTCCATCCTCCAATGAGCTTTTTACTAAAAGGCACAACTTTAAACAGAAACATATTATAAAACATGAACATTCTTTTTATTGATATATCATTTTATAATTATAAGGAACAAAATATAAAGAACTTCAACATTTTATTATCTCTTGTTACATGACATAATATGAATTTTGTTCATTGCCATGTATTGAGTATCTATGCTGCTTTCAGTGCTCTTAAATACCTCGGTCATAATCCCGTGTGGAATTTAAAAAAACAGAGTTTGAGAAACGGCCCTTTGCCTCAGTTCCCATTGTTTTTGGTGACAGAGCCTATATGTGCATCTATGGCTTTCAGACACTCAGGTCTTTTGGCTAAAATGCCTGTGAAGAGCGTGAACCACGACCATGCCTAGCGTCTCCTTACTGCTGAGGCGTGTAAAACAACACGAGGCAGAAAATGGAGAACTGGCTACTTTGGGCAGCTGGCTACTTAGGAGGTCCTTCCCCACAGTTTTCAAAAGTAAGGACACCTCCTAAAAATGAGTTCTCCCACTATGTTTTAAAAAGTTAGCACCAGTGTGGAAAGTTTTCAAAATCCAGATTTTCTTACTTTGATGATAGCTGGATTCAAACAGCAGCTGTCTGCCTCTCTTGTCGTTTTCGCTTGCTTTCACCCTACACAAATTGCTAGTGGTTGAACTGCCAACAAACTAGAGCTCCCCTAGCGCTTCTCACACATCTCCAGAAACGATGTCAGAGCAGCTCGGCTCATGTTCATATTCTCCTTGGCTGATGAAATATTTAAACCGTGCTGATAGCCTCAGATGGCGTTTTAGATGCCGAATGCACCACCCTGTTGTGTCTTTCCAGAGGAACAGTAGGCTACGGAGCTCTGTCTCCATTTCTCTCCCATATTTATACTAAAAATGACACTTCTTCCTAATGGTGCTTTAATCAAAAGCAGCTCATCACCAATATTAAAAAAATAATAATAAAAAAAACCATTTCTGGTAGGCTTGGCTGGCCAAGTGCACACAATTAGTAAGACCTTTCAGAGGAAGAATTTACAGAAAATGCTCCATTTGTTGACTTTCAATTAAAATGATAAGAGCAACAGATCAAGTGAAAGGAAACCTGTTGCCATTCTGTCAGCCCTGGAGCTGGTGCGGGGTGGGAGACGAAGGTTCTCTTTGCAAGCACAGGTGAGCAGGTCAATCCGAATGCAGCTTTTACACCCAAGCTAATTGAGGAAGGCATTCTCATTTTGACCTGATCCTGTGGAAAACAGACAAACAAACCAAAAATGCTTGTCAAAGAGCTGTGTTAACACAGGTAAGGTTAATAGGTGTGAGGTACTAGCCTTTCCTTAATATTAATCAAAAATAATTTAAGCCTTAACACAATGCCCTTGCTCCTTAATTTCGATGGTAAAAATCAGTGTGTCTCCCTTCGATGCTGTTAATGGGGTCGGTCTCAGAATCTGAGCTAGCTGCCATGCCGTCAGTCCTGCGGAATCCTAAAAACCATCATCATTTGTTTCTAAACAGATCAAGAGCTATTTACCATCTCTGTGTTTTGTGCACAGCTGGGTGTCTGGCAAGTGTCCAATATCCATTAACATTTAAAAATTAGTCCCATAATGCATCTTTTCTGAGGCTTGAGAAGTATATACAGTGACATGTTGGGAACCAATTACACTTGCACTACCATTAGTCTGGTTGCATTCAACTTCCCAGTAAATGAAGGCTAATTTAGTTTCTAGAATGGTGTGTCTAAATTCATACAATAACTTTAGAGAAGCCTGAGTATCTAAGGATTTATGGTTGAACAAACTTCTCAGCAAGAATATTACTTCTCATGGTGAAAGATGAGAGCACATTACACGATGACTCACTGAATTCCTGCAGTTTTCTTTAGTTTATTCTTTCTAAAACTTCCAGTCAGGGTGAGTCAGGAAGGTACAAACAGATTTTGGTTAACCATTTCTGTTCTGTGGTGTGCAGAGCTCACATCACTTTGAATGTTAGTAAATAACTCTAAATACATCTAGTCTTTCTGACTTTTGGAATTATTACGGGGTAACCTTTTACTCATTTGTCCAGTGAATGAAGAACATTGTGTCTTTGGAGCATAGCGTTTCATATTCTTTTTGGGAATCAAGTTACCTTATCACACAAGATAAACAAAGCAAAACTCTATAATTGCTAGTTTAGTAAAAGACTGAAAACAGAGACGTTCAGAAATAAGTGCTTTCCGGAAAGTGCTATTCTCCAAATTTCCACTGTGTTTAAAAACTTTCTCTAATAGTATCCACGGTAAAACAGGGTGTCAGATCTCTTTGTGGAGCCGTCAGAGGAGAGCTCCTTCTTTGCCAGGTGTCTATCTGGCACTCAGAAATCGGGATGAAGACTGATTCTTTCTCCAGCTAATGATTCTGGGGCACATACTGTACCAAGCTTATCTTAGCTTGCTTAGTCTATGTCATGCTGCTTAATAAAGCTAAATTGCTCACATAAACAGAACACTGTGCCATGGGCTTTTAGGATTCAGAGGTGGTTTAAAAATATAATTTTTCACTAACATTCAACAGAACAATTTAGCAATAGCTTACAGAAAATTGCAGGAAAGCAGTAATTTTCCAAATGTGCACAAACTGATTCAGCAATTTACAAATTAGAGACTTTGGGGGTGGTTAGGGATGTGTAGTGAGCTAGCAAAGTTGTCCGCTCCCAGGGAGATTTCCCATGCCTCAGGCCGTACTGGGGAACATGATTCCATTTTTGTCTAGCACCTTGAAATATTTCATGGCAAAGCTCCTTTCGGAGGTTATTATTATTAAGTTAAACATTGCATTGACTGAATTTATTTAAATAGGAATGGATTCTAAGAGATGTCATGGCCTCTACAATTTAGGAGTAATTTTAAATGAATTGGGGGCATAGATTCGGCTCTCTTTTGGTCTGCTGTTATTTGAGAAGATCATATACTGTAATGTTTTGAGTTGAGATGCTTTTAAACATCGTTAGAAATGCAACTGCCTTATCAAGGCTGTTAATTTATGATTTTACTGAATTAGAAGTTTACGGGTAGCATTCCTTTTTTATTGATTGTGGAGTGTGAGTCACTGTTAATGCTAAAATTTGTAGGATTATGAATTTTAGGGGTAATTCTAGGGGTAATAGACTAAAGTAATAGAGAAGAAATGCACCAATGGAGGAAAACACCCAAATCTAGTATGTTATAAAATGATCTGTCTTGTATATTTCCTGGTCATTCTTTCAGTGTAAGGATTAACCCGATTACTGTAGATTGGATGAGGAGTTCTGACTTGGTTGAAATTATTTTAATAACTTACAAGATGAAGATTTTTATCTGTAACAATTATCTGATTATGTGTCCTGCTTAAAATAACTAGTTCAGAAGGGGCTGGTGAAAAGGGGGCATTTATCTTTTGTATAAAATACATGCAAGGTTATGATCTCATCACACGTACAAAAATCTCTTTACAGCTAGAATCACGAGCAAGAAATGTATTTCCTTCAACTTAATTATTTAGTTTCCTACTAAGAAGTTGCTCTGCAGAGGTCAATTATCCTTCAGGGATATCCTGGAAGAAATGAACAATTAGCTTGATTTTCTGTTGAATTTGGAGCTTGAGACTCAGTATGTGATCTATTAAAAAAAGGAGATAATTCCTCTTAAACCATGTCCTAATCTACATGGGAGTCTTACACTGCAGGTAAGAAATCAGCAAAGTAATCCAATCCACCACCATGGGGCCGAGACTGAGCATCTTGATACACAACAATCATGGCTTCAAAACATTAAAAGAAAAATCTCTCATGGGGAGCAATGAAGGATAACAGAATTCGCTCCTCTTATGAAGTCCAAAACCTTATGAAAGGGAAATGCCATTTGATTTTTTTTTTTTAACTGAACAGAATTGCTCAAATCTGATTAAAGAGAGTAGCGGCAAACATTGTAATTTGGAGTAATCAAGAGAGTGTACAGTTTTATGGAGAGATGAAAGGCAAGAGTAAGACTTTCATAAGCTTTAGACTGCCCAGGAGGCTGACTATTACCTGGCTCTGCTCTAAAAAAAGCTTTCTTGCCCCAAGAAGCAGAATTTAAAGTGGGGACTAAATTGAGTTAAAAAGCATCCTGCTCAGAGCTCTTCAGAAAAGCATTGAATTCGCCTATGCAATGAATCTGGGAAAAAAATGATTTTCTCTCTGGAAATGTCTTTCTCTCTCTTTTTGAGTTATTTTAATGTGAGAGTTGTAAATACAATGTTCATATATATATATATATATATATATTTAATGTGCAGAAGCTAGTTTCAGCTATCGCTGTATTTCCTTGGAAGGCAGGGCTGTGCTTTAAGCTTAACAATATTAGATGGCCCTCAAGACCCTTAAATCACCTTCATGTTACTGATTTAGCATTTCCCCTGAGGATGCATTCATTTGTTGTGACTCAGTCCTAGGAGTCTGGGTTTCACATTCATGCACATGCATGCACATGCGTGCACACACATACATGAGGAGATACAGAAGGTTAAAAGCAGAAGAGCTCAAAAATATATTATGGAGTGGGAACTTGCTGGAATTGTGTCACTTTAAATATAATTCCAAGCAAATAGTTTTATAGCCAGTTGCTGGTTTTCTTTATAAGAGGAAGAACAGTTTTATCAAAAACCACTGAGTGGGTGGCAGAAATAATAGCTCGGCATGGAGATGGAGTAGAGCTCTCTTGAATGGCTGCTACTTACGATACTAGCGATAATTTGTAATAATACATAAAAAGAGCACCCTGAATTCATTTAACCAGTTTCAATGAGATTTAAACACTTTTCACACATTTTCATTTACTTTTACAACATTCTGGTGAGGCAGAGTGGGCAGATCTTATTTCTCTCTCTGCAGTGAAGAGATGGCTCTGATGAAGACCAGAGCTGAGAATATGTGGAGCTGTGTCTGGTGATACAAGATTAGGCACTTCTGGTTAAACCTTTTTAAAGTTTTTTTTTCCCCCCCAATATATTTCTCTTTTAACATTTTTCTGTGCTCAGTTTCACACTGCTTCCCATGTGGCCTGAATGGAGGGAGAGGGGGTTGGGGGGTCTCAGGACATTGAATCAATCTGAAAAAACATATTCTTTGATTGTAATTCTCCTTTATCCTGAAACGCAGCCTCTGCTGCTGCCTCTGCATGACCTAGCAACCTTGAGCCATCAGACTGGCTTCTGATGTGACCGCAAGAAAATTTAGGGAAGAACGTATGGTCCACTCACCAAGTATGGAACTGTATCTCTATATTTTTTTCTTTTTTTCATTTATTGTTTTATTTTTACATTTTTCCACAAACACTTACTTTACATATCAAAAAATTTTTGCTCACACTCTATAGTTAATAAACAACTTTCAAAATTTTGAAATACTGAATTTTAAAGCTAATGTTCAAAATAGTTCTTAAAATTTTGTATAATTTTGTTTGCAATTCTATAACAACAGAGACGGTATGGTTTTAAATATTTTTGAGAAAATATTTACATGTCAGTTACTCAAATGGTTGAAAAGCAAATGCCCAGCACACAAGTCACACATAAACCTTCTCAACTCAGCCCTGCCTACCAAGTATTCTGTGATATACTATCTGCTAGCAAAGATCAGTCTCTTTTCCTTCCTTCAAAAACTTTCACAAGATAATCCTCTGGTGTGGTTGTTCTTTTGCAACCTCTACTGATTACAATGCTGGGTCAGAAAAGTCCAGGTTATTTTATATTATAAATTCTTTCATATATCTTCTCTAATCCTCCCTGCCAGGCAGTCTTATGTTCAAACTCTCTTCTGTTGAATATGCAGTGTTGCTGTGGTCCAGTCTTTCCGTTTAAATCCTGGAAGTTAACATTCAACATTATTATTGATATTTCTTGTCCCTAGCACTAAATTGGTCATTTTCTTTGTTGTCTTTTGTTCTGTTATTTCTATATGTGTTTTTAGTTTTCCTGATAGAATATGCCTTTCAGAACTTCTTGAAGAGTGGGTCTGCTGGGAACCAGCAGTTAGCAATGGCTATGTCGCTGGACTCCCACGTAGTCGACCGTGGTTTGCGTCCTGGACCCAGTTGCTTAAAACGCACGCCCGACGCGTGTGTGTGTGCGTGCCCAAGATCCCGAGAGGAGAATGGAGGAGAAGGGATTGCGGCATGGCCACCCCCCCCGGGGGGTGATTTCTCTCTTTCTGTCTCTCTGTTTCTTTCTGTCTGGCGAGCGCTCGCGCCCTATAGCTAAAACCTCACACACACACACAAAAAAAGAGTGGCTCTGCTATTGGCAAATTCTTTCAGGTCTTGTTTATCTGCGGATGTTCTTATCCTTTCTTTCCATATGAAAGATAATCTTGCCAGGTGTAGTATTCTTGGTTGAAACTGTTTTTCACTTAACACTTTGAATGTATTTTCCCATTCTTTCCTTGCTGGCATTGTTTCTGATGAGAGGTCTGAGGTTAGCCTGATGGGATAACCTTCATAAGTAACTTGACATTTCTCTCTTGCCAATTTTAGTATCTTGTCTTTGTCTATAGATTTGATCAGTCTGGCTATGATGTGCCTTGGAGATCTTCTTGGGTTGATTCTATTAGGGGTCCTTTTGTATTTCTTGTGTCTGGATATTTGAATGCCTCTCTAGATTTAGAAAGTTTTCCTCCAAGGTTTCATGGAATAAATTATCAATGCCCTTATTAGTCTCTTCACCTTCTGGGATACCGGTTTTCCTGATGTTTGGTCACTTAATGCTGTCTAGTATTTCTCATATAGTATTCTCAATTTTTTTTGGTTATTTTCTCAGTTTTATTTTTTATTTTTTTTTTTTTCTAGATCAGAAGTTTTGCCTTCAACATCTGAGATTCGATTTTCTGTATGGACTAATCTGCTTTTAATACTTTCGAGGGAGGTTTTGATTTCCTGAATGGCAGTCTTCATCTATAATAGCTCCATTTGATTCTTTTGTATGGTGTGTATTTCATCTTTCAGATCATGGAAGAACTTAAACAGCTCCTGGAACTCATTGTCTCTTTTCTCCTGCATCTTCTGGAATCATTATCTCTTAGCTCTTTCATCTCGTTTAGTTTTGTCACTAGGAATATTCTGAATTCTCTATCAGACATTTCCCAGTTTCTACTGTACTGTCTGTGGACCATGAGGGACTGTTCTTTTCTCTTAGGGGAGAGAGATTTTCTTGCTTTCTCATGTTTCTTGTTCCTCTGCGGTGGTTTCTGGTCATTTTGTAACAAAATCTCTCCTCCACTGTGCTTCGCAAGGTGGTATCCACAGAAAGAGATTAGGAGATCAGATTTATAAAAAGAAATTTCTTCCTTAAAGCAGGAGTTTCAATAAGCATTAAGGATTTCAATTAATCTAAAAGTATTCAGATGCTTGGTTACTGCGTACCTAGGCCTATCGAGGCATTTAGTGTGTGGAGAGTGAAGCTTAGAGTAGGAAAGTAAGGTTAAAAAAAATAAAACCAAAAAGCAAAAACAAAACAAAACAAAACAAAACAAAACCCCCAAAATACTAGAATATTACTAAAAAAAAAGAGAAAAAAAAATTTTTTTACACGTAAAAAATGCAAACCACACAGCATGCTCAGGCCAGGAACACCTTAGCTTTAAAATGGCTTCTTAAATTAACAAGTGAAAGAAAAGGTCAAGGTGAGGAGAAGTAGTTGAAAATTTTTAAAATAAAATAAATCAAAATTTTAAAAAGAGAGAGAGAGAGAGAATGAGACAGAGAGACAAACAAAGACAGAGAGAGAACAGAAGTCACTGTACCTTGTCTGAATATTTCAGGAGTATAGAAGATGGAGTTTTTTTTTGTTGTTTTTTTTTGTTTGTTTGTTTTTTTGAGAGATTTTTGCTATAGGGTGCATGCACTCGCCAGAAAGACAGAGAGAGACAGAGAGACAGAAAGCGAGAAATCACCTCCCAGGTGGGATGGTTACGCCGCAATCCCTTCTCCTCCATTCTCCTCTTGGGACCTTGGGCACGCACACAGATGCGCCCGGTGTGAGTTTAAGTCACTGGGTCTGGGACTTGAACCACGGTCAACAACATGGGAGTCCTGCGACACAGCTATTATATCAACTGCTGGTCCCTAGAAGATGGAGTTTAGAGTATAGCTTCCCTGAAGAGGCCAGGACACACCTCAGCTTTAAAACAGCTTCTTGTCTGAGTATTTCAGGAGTCTAGATGATCAGAACTGTATCTCTAAAACCAAGCCCGAACCTTCTTGAAGGATCAGAGAGAGGGACTATTTTGGCTTTTGAGTTCAGCTTAAGCCTGGGCTCTGATACTTAGTCTGAGGCTTTGCTTCATCATCTGTAAAATGGAGACATTATTGGTAATCACCTCATAGAATGGCTTATTTATTGATAAGGATGAATGAGATAGTGCAGGTAAAACATGGCTGTGATTATTAGTGTGTTATCATCACAGACCCAGCCTAAACCAAGCAGCTTACATCTTCATGGTGTTCATTAGCCTTGGGTTTTGTATTTTCTTGAATGCTATCTTTTATTTTCTTGACCTTTTTTTTTTTTTTTTGAGAGGTTTTTGCTATAGGGTGTGTGCGCTCGCCAGACAGACAGAGTGAGACACAGAGACAGAAGGCTAGAAATCACCCGCCAGGGGGAGGGCCATGCTGCAATCCCTTCTCCTCCATTCTCCTCTCGGGATCTTGGGCATGCATGCACACACGCCTGGTGTGAGTTTAAGCCACCGGGTCTGGGACTCAAACCACGATGGAGTATATGGGAGTCCAATGACATGGCCATTACGCCAACTGCTGGTCCCCAAACACTATATTTTCTGACATCTATCTTCTTAGTCAAAGCTTCCAAATGCCAACTTTCTATTAATCTATGTGGACCCTCACAAAGGATATTTCCCAAGTAGAGTTTTCACTTTAAAAATGTACTACAGAACTCTTCATATCAGAAACTTTTCTTGGACTCTATAGCTACTGAGGTTTTCTGTCCAATTGTCCTCAAGAATATATAGGTTGAATTAGATCAAACTGACTGAGGAAGACATTAACTAATCCCTCTCCTACTGAGAAGTGAATTTTGCCATAAGAAGGCCTTACTCCTCATAAAACACTCTATGAAGGTGCAAAGTGTATGTGGTAGGAGTTTCCAAATGCACTTTTGTACTTTGCTCCCAGAATTGAAACACTAGAGAATGGTAGGTCCAAAGTTATATTGAGTGAGTGCCCAACTCTCTGCTTGGCCCATTTTTCAGAAAAGGGCATTGAAACATAGAAAGATCACAGAGCCCTTCGGTCACCAAGCAGGACAAAGCTGTAGACTACTCACTTCTAGTATTGTACCTTATTTATGCCCCATAGAATAAAGCATAACACAATCTTTAGTAAATATTATGAATACAAATTTGAACACAATGTCTTCCTTCATAAAATAACTGGTTCATCTAGGAGATTTAGTTCCTTAAACACTTACTTCCTTACCTCATGAAAGGAGGATGTGTTGCTGATGAAGAAGGGACTGCAAAATTGGCCGTTTGGTTGAAACCATCCTCATCATTTCAATAGTCTCCTAGATACAAAAAAGATTAGGAAAAAAAAAGTATTTTCATGATATCCCTGCCACGGGTGTGCTGGATGAATGGAGGTGGTGGTTATAGTGCTAGGGCATCCAATTTGACAAATGAGATAGTTTTCATTTCTCAGGATTTGCAGGATGTATAAGTGTGGCCAGTTGTCAATTTTGCCTTGTTCAAATTGAGGTTAGTTCTGGGTGAGCTGTTACAGTTTTTTAAATCTTCTGCACGTTTATTTCCTCTATCCACGTTTCCATCAGTTGTGCATTTTCACAAGGCCTAACAAAAGATGGACAATAAACTCAAGTGCAGAGTTAGACAGCTCACAGGCCCTTCTCTGAGAATTAGGCAGATGTTTGAGCGACAGCCAGAATGACAGATGAAATCAGCAGAAGGTGATTTTAATTTTTTCCCTTTCTATTTTTTTCTAGAATTATGCATTTTTCCTAATGAAGAGTTGGTGAAGCTGACTCTCTAACAGTAAGGTTTAAAACACTTAGAAGAGTGAGGTGAATTTTACTCCTATTTCCAATTTCATCCCAGTTTCTTTCTCTTTTACAGCCATATTTTATTCTCATAGATCTCTACAGTTAAAAATGTTTCAAAGGCTACAGCATCCATGAAATACATTTCAGTCGTTCCCAAAATGGCTCTGCAGTAGTACCTAATGTAGAGCCAGCACTGAGCTCTGTTACATCTACCTAAGCACCACATTTCTGAGTGCCCAGCTATTTGTATAAAATGTGCAGCCTGAAAGCCCTGCTCTCATAAATGATGACACATCACTATTATCAGTTATCCTATCCCAGATCAGAGCCCCTCCTTGGCCACTGGGGAATCACAGTTCCTTCCCCACTCAGTCCTCTAGTTGATTGTGTAGGCCCACCTGGAGATGCATTCATTTAGGTTCTTTGCAAGGTTCTTCTCCAGTTTTGGCATGGTCCGCATGGAGAAGACCCTTCTCTGCACAGCAGTCATCTGGTAGTAGGTCCCCTGAGCCTTTAGGGACTTGATCTGTACCAGAATGGAAGGGTGGAGCTGGAAACACACCAATGGAGACAGCAAAGGCTCTTTCCCCAAATCTGTGTTGTGTTTTGTCACCTGGATTCCAGAGTAACTTAATTTGGGCCCAGAATCTCATAAAGTCTTCTGTGAATAAAGCTGTTTCTGTCCTAACCTCTCCCTTTGTATTCAAGACGACTGCCCCCCAGGCTGGAGGTGGGAAGAGAGGGGTTGGGAATAGAAGACACCATGCCACCTCGCCCACACTTTTTTCCCACCTCAACAACCTTCCTTAAAAACAACAACCACAGCTACAGTGCCATCACCCAGAAGGTCTCTTTTAGTGAAAATTCAAGTCTTCTTGAACACTAACTCATGGAAGTCTGTCCAATAAGACTTCAAGAAGTTCATAGAAAATGGAATTAAAGTATGAGTTTATTTTGGTACAAAAAAAATTGAAATCCGTACATAGTCTTTTCATAATATGCAATTTCCATGAACATTGTAAAGACCTCACAAACATGTGTGTGTTGAGATGGAGTGGAGAGGCGAGAGTATGGACAAGTTGGGATGGAGTGGAGAGGCAGGTGTATGGGCAAGTTCTCCTCCTGAAGTCCTTGAGGTGAGATGGGTAGAGATGCAATGTTGCAGTCACTCAGGTGGTGAGACCCTCCTGTAAGAGAGGCCAGTTCCCTTTGGCCAATCAGGCAGGGTATTTCCTGAGCGGGATGGTTGTTACAGAGTAGATAGATCCTCTTCTCCACTGGCAGTCCACAATGTGGCTAAGTGTAATGTCTGCCTCAGCTGGCTTCCAGGAGAGAAGATATGCAGCAGACATTTTTAGCAGTTCATTATTGAGTTCCTGAGCGTCATGAGTGATTGCTCTCAAACCACACAGAATGAGAGGATGAGAATGATGAAACTATGCAGTTTCTGCTCTGCACAAATGAGCTAGGCTTCACCACCTTGGTCTCAAGGGTATTCTAAGCTTTTGTGTTAACCAGTTCTTCCCCTTCTCTTCTCCCAAATCTTTAAAACCCTTTCTCATCTGCATTCCTGTGACCACCCTGACCCCCCTTCCTACTTCCACCAATTCTCCTAAAAATTCAACATTCTTGACAGAATAATAGTAATGTACCCCTCCTAGCATCAGGGAAATTCCAAAATGTGGGGCCTCAAATATCTCCTATCTACCATAGATTTTGTCAGTTATAGGATGAGTTCTAAGAACCTCCTAACTTTACTGAAAACATTCTCCCCTCCCCTCATTCCTCCCTTACCTGCTGGTCTAGGATGCTTTCCTTTGTAAAACACTGTGTCTAGGTTGCCAGCAGGTGGTGTGGTGGTTCAGGTGCTAGATTCCCATAGCTGATCATAGTTTAGGTCCCAGACCTGGCAGCATGAAAAATCACACAGCACATTTGTGTATGTGTCCAGAATCCCAAGAAAAGAACAGAGGGGAAGGGATTGTGACATGGCACCCCTCTGGGGGTGATTTCTTACTTTCCCTCTTCCTGTCTCTCTATTTCTTTCTCATATGCCCTTGGCAAAACAAACCAACAAAACTAAGAAACAAAACAAAACAAAAAAGCCACTGTACCTAATCTCTGGAACAAGTTTATATTTCTCCTTATTAATGTAACTTTGACTTTGTTTTTTGAGAATAATTCTGGCTATATATATATTAACGACAGGCTTAATCCCTTCCTGCCTAGATTATTTTCTAGGATATCCTAACATTACTTGACATGAATGGCATCAAATCTAAATCTCTTCTTCTAATCCTGCAATTAGTCCCTGACCACAGGACATTGGGTGTTGGAGTGGGGAGGATTGAGAGGTTGATTTTTACAGAATCCCAAGAGGCTGTGCTGCATAGGTGAGGGTCAGGGGTAGAATCTGTGCCTTGGACATGAAAAGTAAATTTTCACACGTCTTTTTGCCTTATGAAAGACTTTTCTGGAAACAGTGTGCCTTTGTCTTAGCTTGGGTGCCCCAGAAACGAACCCCAAGATAAGAATTTGTGCATGACTGGCTTATTTGAAAAGCGACCTCAGGAAACACCAACAGGGGAGTGAGGAGGTGAGACAAGGAAGGGAGTAAGGAAGTAGATGTGAGAGCAGTGGACTACCAGGTGTAGCCTTCCCCCTAATCTCTAGGAATCTGTGAGGAATTCACCTCAGAAGTGTCCTGCACAAAGTGGGGGAAAGGTAGGTATTATTCTTCTCCATTTTTAATGAGTGCTATTCCAGGATGGATTGGCTCCTCCAGCATTTCTGGCAAGCTCTGCCCTCTTTTGGAAAACAGAGAAAGTCCCTGGGACAGAGTCCTAAGTACTGGTAGTTAGAAGCCAAAAGCTTGTACTGAAGCAGAGCCAAGGGGAATGGGCAGGGCCTTCTCTTGCCAATCCATCACAGCCTTATCCAAAGATATGAGTCTAAACAACATTTATACTTTGTCAGTGACCCAGGAGGGCAGAAAATTCTTTTTGTTCCTTCGGTCTGAAAGTACTCTAGACAATTTACTGGTATGGTTTCTGAAATGAAAGCCCTCCCCACCGCTTCCATAGAGCAAGGTCTAGCAAGGAGGAAGGAATGCAACAAGAATATTGGGTCATCTACAAGCATTGGTCCTTGTTTTGATAGCTCCTTAGAAAGTGGCTAGTATCCGTTTAATGAAAATACGTATTTATTAAATGAAAGAACCAATAAAGAAATAGAGATTGGAACCAAGGACACCTGATCTTAAGAGCTGTGCTCTTTTCATTTAGTTCTGTCTTTACCTCGTTAAGGAGTCCCTGAGCTGAGGAGACGGGGAAACAGTAGCTGCCTCCACCGGTGGCAATGAAAGAGTCCCTCCCTGGGAATTCTCAGCCCTGGCTGATAATGGCTTTGTGTGTCTGACTGGGATCTGTAAATTGGCCTGCCAACCTAGCCAGAATGCAAAAAAAAAAAAAAACCCACTCCATTAAGGGCCATTCAAAATCAACCAAAATGTCAACACTCTTAAAAATGAATCTATTAATAATTCAAATGTTTTAGTAATAATATAAGCATTTTCTCACATTTTATCAGAAAATTTGACAATGTTTGCCCATATTTATAATTGTGATGGCTTTATTTTTCAGAAATCATATGATTGTTAAGAACTGATGCATTTGTTTCTGCACTGAATAGCCTGGCTTGATGAAAAATTTCCAATGCCAATAGCTCTTATTTAAACAAATAGAACGCTTCTAGCAAAGCATCCCCAGAAAAAGAAAGCTATATTTAGTATAAGTTTAGTGGTGTCTAAGTGTTATTTCTTCTAATTTTTTGATTATTGGTTATAGGTAATGACTTTCTATTCAGGATGCACTCTGTTCTACTGGCTGTGAGAGGAATGAGTTTCCATGGTGTAAGTCTGCATTCACATGGTGCACACACATGCACACTTGCACCCTTACCATACTCATTCATTTTGCAAATACTTATTTGCTGATCAGTACACTTGTATGAAAGACATAAACTTAGTTGAACAACCCCAACAAGTAAATTGCTCTGCTAATAAAAAGAACACAGCCTTTGTCTTAAGAAAAACCTTAGTTTAAATCCTATTGACTACTCAGCATTGAGTAGGCGACTTAAACCTTCCACCTCTCGGTTTCTAAATCGGTCAGAATGTGACCGATAACCCTGACCTCATGACGGATGAGGATTAAATTAGATAATATATATGAGTAATGAATGTTCAATTCTATGATGACGCTATAAGGTTGACGTTACTATACACATTGCTATAGAGGAGGCTTAATCAAGAGTCTCCCGAGTAGCCGGATTGGTGGCACAACAGAAAAATGTGCTGCACATGGGGAGTACACCAGGCATATAAACGTCCACGACCCCCGCTTGCTGAAGTTGGGGGTAGTGTCCGAAGTCAACACCCTGTCAGGGGTGGGTGCTATGTATCTCTCTCACTTTCTGTCTGTCTCTCATTCATAAAATAAATAAATGGACTTGAAAAGAAAGATTCTTCAAAATGTGGGTCCCTCAGTTTGTGCAGAATGGCATCTATACAGCTCATGCACTTAGACCATATTCTAACAAATACATATATTTGTTATCTTGCTTTAAAGTTTTCAGGGTTACCCAGAAGTAGCAAGAAGATTCCTCTTCTCTTAGGTGACATTATAATTGTTCCTATCAGGCAGGAGACATAGAATCTCTTTTTTATCAATTAGATGCTCATTAAGGTTAGCACACTTCTATTGATTAGTGAAGGAGTATGGCTAGTTAAAGGGGTAGCAGCAGCTTAACTGTTAACTAAAGAGCAGGGGATGCCTAACTTCTCTTCTAAAAATATTTAATTTATTTCTACAGGATTTTATTAAATGTCCAGCATCAAGCCCTAGACAGGCTGTTTAAATATTTGAAAGAGGATTGATTGTGTGTTTTGACATAGTTGTGCTTTTTACAGGAGTATCAGTGATCATATGGATTGGGTGTCTGTTTAATGAACTTCTCGCATGAGTGGTGTTGAAAGTCAGAATGTTCCGTAAAGTGCATGTGTGGCTTCACCCGTGTGCCTTCGTGATATCGGGGAAAATACTTTTCTTTGTGTATGGTAACGCATTTCAAGTATCACAAAGGAAGGCAGTGAGAGTATGTGATTTTTGTATACAAATATTTATTTTATAGACAACTTTTCAAGAACATTTAGTGCATAAAACCAAGTAGATCTATATATCGATCAGGCTGGCTGGTTTCCAGGGTAGGAGAACTTGATTCATCTCCCATAAATTCACTATTCTCTTTATAGTTTCAGGATTTTCTCTGGCATTTCTCCCAAGGCTATGAGGTCTTTGCCATTTACTTGGGTATGGGTAAAGAACAAGAAAAAAATAAATAAATGAAGGAAGGAAAAAAGCTTGTTCAGAATATTTTGTAGATAAAATTACAAAGCATGACAAAATTAAACTTTGTTTTAATAAGACAATAACTTTTGTTTTTTTAATTTTTTTCCCTTTTATTTTTGATCTACTCGTGGCAAAAGAAAAGATAAAGCCAAAATAAGGTGGCGTTGGGTTAGGCCCCCCTGAGCTCTCCTCTACACCCTGTGACTGTCATCCATGGCCTGAAGGCAGTCCCTACAGTCCTGAGTCTCAAGCTCATCAAGAATGAGAACAATTATAAATGCCACACGAGGTTGTTGTGAGGATTGAATAAAATGTATCCAAAGTACCCATCAAACAGTAGGTAATTTAAAATTTTTAGTTGTTTTGGATTTTTAACAAGGGTATTATAGTCTCTGGGAAGTCAGAATATCTCCTAGTTACAATATTATTAGACATGAGTAAGGTGCTAAATTCTGTTTTTAGTCTTCCTATTGACTCACTGTATACTTGGCATTGAATGCAGTAGCCATTTAACTTTAAGTTACATGGAAAAGAGGATTTTGGAACTTGATGCTAACAAGAAGCCTAAAATGTTTTCACAAAGTGATGTGGAGATAATCAGGGCAAGAACAGAACCTGCAGAGCCTTGTTGACTATTGTGAGGACATTGGTATCCGTTTAATGAAAATACGTATTTATTAAATGAAAGAACCAATAAAGAAATAGAGATTGGAACCAAGGACACCTGATCTTAAGAGCTGTGCTCTTTTCATTTAGTTCTGTCTTTACCTCGTTAAGGAGTCCCTGAGCTGAGGAGACGGGGAAACAGTAGCTGCCTCCACCGGTGGCAATGAAAGAGTCCCTCCCTGGGAATTCTCAGCCCTGGCTGATAATGGCTTTGTGTGTCTGACTGGGATCTGTAAATTGGCCTGCCAACCTAGCCAGAATGCAAAAAAAAAAAAAACCCACTCCATTAAGGGCCATTCAAAATCAACCAAAATGTCAACACTCTTAAAAATGAATCTATTAATAATTCAAATGTTTTAGTAATAATATAAGCATTTTCTCACATTTTATCAGAAAATTTGACAATGTTTGCCCATATTTATAATTGTGATGGCTTTATTTTTCAGAAATCATATGATTGTTAAGAACTGATGCATTTGTTTCTGCACTGAATAGCCTGGCTTGATGAAAAATTTCCAATGCCAATAGCTCTTATTTAAACAAATAGAACGCTTCTAGCAAAGCATCCCCAGAAAAAGAAAGCTATATTTAGTATAAGTTTAGTGGTGTCTAAGTGTTATTTCTTCTAATTTTTTGATTATTGGTTATAGGTAATGACTTTCTATTCAGGATGCACTCTGTTCTACTGGCTGTGAGAGGAATGAGTTTCCATGGTGTAAGTCTGCATTCACATGGTGCACACACATGCACACTTGCACCCTTACCATACTCATTCATTTTGCAAATACTTATTTGCTGATCAGTACACTTGTATGAAAGACATAAACTTAGTTGAACAACCCCAACAAGTAAATTGCTCTGCTAATAAAAAGAACACAGCCTTTGTCTTAAGAAAAACCTTAGTTTAAATCCTATTGACTACTCAGCATTGAGTAGGCGACTTAAACCTTCCACCTCTCGGTTTCTAAATCGGTCAGAATGTGACCGATAACCCTGACCTCATGACGGATGAGGATTAAATTAGATAATATATATGAGTAATGAATGTTCAATTCTATGATGACGCTATAAGGTTGACGTTACTATACACATTGCTATAGAGGAGGCTTAATCAAGAGTCTCCCGAGTAGCCGGATTGGTGGCACAACAGAAAAATGTGCTGCACATGGGGAGTACACCAGGCATATAAACGTCCACGACCCCCGCTTGCTGAAGTTGGGGGTAGTGTCCGAAGTCAACACCCTGTCAGGGGTGGGTGCTATGTATCTCTCTCACTTTCTGTCTGTCTCTCATTCATAAAATAAATAAATGGACTTGAAAAGAAAGATTCTTCAAAATGTGGGTCCCTCAGTTTGTGCAGAATGGCATCTATACAGCTCATGCACTTAGACCATATTCTAACAAATACATATATTTGTTATCTTGCTTTAAAGTTTTCAGGGTTACCCAGAAGTAGCAAGAAGATTCCTCTTCTCTTAGGTGACATTATAATTGTTCCTATCAGGCAGGAGACATAGAATCTCTTTTTTATCAATTAGATGCTCATTAAGGTTAGCACACTTCTATTGATTAGTGAAGGAGTATGGCTAGTTAAAGGGGTAGCAGCAGCTTAACTGTTAACTAAAGAGCAGGGGATGCCTAACTTCTCTTCTAAAAATATTTAATTTATTTCTACAGGATTTTATTAAATGTCCAGCATCAAGCCCTAGACAGGCTGTTTAAATATTTGAAAGAGGATTGATTGTGTGTTTTGACATAGTTGTGCTTTTTACAGGAGTATCAGTGATCATATGGATTGGGTGTCTGTTTAATGAACTTCTCGCATGAGTGGTGTTGAAAGTCAGAATGTTCCGTAAAGTGCATGTGTGGCTTCACCCGTGTGCCTTCGTGATATCGGGGAAAATACTTTTCTTTGTGTATGGTAACGCATTTCAAGTATCACAAAGGAAGGCAGTGAGAGTATGTGATTTTTGTATACAAATATTTATTTTATAGACAACTTTTCAAGAACATTTAGTGCATAAAACCAAGTAGATCTATATATCGATCAGGCTGGCTGGTTTCCAGGGTAGGAGAACTTGATTCATCTCCCATAAATTCACTATTCTCTTTATAGTTTCAGGATTTTCTCTGGCATTTCTCCCAAGGCTATGAGGTCTTTGCCATTTACTTGGGTATGGGTAAAGAACAAGAAAAAAATAAATAAATGAAGGAAGGAAAAAAGCTTGTTCAGAATATTTTGTAGATAAAATTACAAAGCATGACAAAATTAAACTTTGTTTTAATAAGACAATAACTTTTGTTTTTTTAATTTTTTTCCCTTTTATTTTTGATCTACTCGTGGCAAAAGAAAAGATAAAGCCAAAATAAGGTGGCGTTGGGTTAGGCCCCCCTGAGCTCTCCTCTACACCCTGTGACTGTCATCCATGGCCTGAAGGCAGTCCCTACAGTCCTGAGTCTCAAGCTCATCAAGAATGAGAACAATTATAAATGCCACACGAGGTTGTTGTGAGGATTGAATAAAATGTATCCAAAGTACCCATCAAACAGTAGGTAATTTAAAATTTTTAGTTGTTTTGGATTTTTAACAAGGGTATTATAGTCTCTGGGAAGTCAGAATATCTCCTAGTTACAATATTATTAGACATGAGTAAGGTGCTAAATTCTGTTTTTAGTCTTCCTATTGACTCACTGTATACTTGGCATTGAATGCAGTAGCCATTTAACTTTAAGTTACATGGAAAAGAGGATTTTGGAACTTGATGCTAACAAGAAGCCTAAAATGTTTTCACAAAGTGATGTGGAGATAATCAGGGCAAGAACAGAACCTGCAGAGCCTTGTTGACTATTGTGAGGACATTGGTTTTGACATCTACCACTGCAGGGTTTGTGTTTTGTTTTGTTCTGTTTCTTTCTTTTTTAATATTATCTTTTTGGTTATTCAAATCCTCTTTAAAATTTTGTTTAATTTATATCACTATTTCTGAGGGAATTTTAATTTTTTCTCACTGTGATTTTCTTGGTTTTTTTTTTGTTTTTGTTAATCACTAGAGAGAGACAGAGAGAGGAGAAGAGGGAAACCGCCCCTCCTGTCCCTGCCCTGAGGCACAGTCACACTGCAGTCCCTTCTCTATTTTCCATCCTGTTGGGATTTTGGGCACACATATATAGCCAGCATGTTTTCAGACTTCCAGAGCTAGGATTCAAATTGCTGTGGGTCATATGAGATCTGACTCTCTTAACCACTAGGCTGTGGGGCTGGCCCCACTTCAGGATTTTAGGCAGAGAAGTAAAAGGACCATATCCATATGTGTGTGTGTGTGTGTGTGTGCATGTATATATGTACACACATATACATATATATGTACACACATATACATATTTTATATATATATATGCTCTAGGGCACATGCCTGAGTTAGGGAGAAATTAGAGAAATGAGAAAGCACTCCCCGGCAGGTTGACCATGCCACAATCCATTCCCCTCTTGGGGAGTGCTTGGGATTATGCTAACTGCTGGTCCCAAGAATTATTTAATTTTATTATTCACTCATTTATTTTAATTTGACCAGACAGAGACATACACACAGCGAGAGAGGGAAAGCGAGAAAGCAAGCCACCAGGTCTGGGACTCAAACCGTGGTTGACCATGTGTGAGTGTCTGTCACCTTAACCACCACATCACCTGCTGCCCTCCTCCCGCCCCCCCAGTTGCATTTTTAATCAGCTGTTCTGGTTGCTAGTAGACTATGGGCTGGCGGTGGGGAGAGAAAAGTGAAAGAGGAAAGAGAAAAATCTGACTGGCAGATACTGCAGCCATCCAGGTGGGAACTGATAGTGTCTTGGGTCAGAGGGTTACAGTTGTACTTTTGAGAAGTAATCACATTCTTTTTTTTAAAAATTTATTTTAGAAAAACAATTTTTTTTAATTTACATTTAATCACTGTACATCTTTACAGCATACAAAATGATTTTTCTAAGTATGAATACAGTGCATATTAGTCAAGCAATAAATATTACTATATACATTGTCATCAACAGATAACTTTTCATTTTTCTTTCTGTTAAATGTGTTTTTTCCTGATCCTTCCCACCCCTACTACCTACTTCTTGATCTGCACCTCCTTTTATACTGTCTCTAGTATCTTTAGTTGCCCTCCCTGCTATTTTTTAAAGAATTCTTTCTTTATTTTTTTAATTTTTTCATTCATTTATTTTTTTTTAACTTGACAAGAGAGAGAGAGAGAAAGTGAGAAAGCAAGTGCAAGCCACCAGGTCTGGGATTCTAACCATGGTTGGCCATGTGGGAGTGTTTAGCACCTTAAGCACCATGCCACCTATTGGTCCCCCCTTTCTTTCTATTTTTATTTATTTATTTTTCCTTTCGATTCCCCTCACTTCCTACCCTGCTTCCAAACTGTCTCTGCTGTTGACAGTTGCCTGTCCGTGCTTTTACATCTTCCAGTCTTTCAGTTTTCTGTCACAGAGTGCAGACATTTGGTATACGCTAAGTGGGGACATACAATGCCTTTCTTTCATAGCCTGACTTGCTTTGCTTAGCAGTAAATCTTCCATATTCATCTACTTTCTATCAAATACCAGGATCTCACTGATCTTTAAAGGCTGAATATAATCTGTAGTGTATATATGCCACACTTTTTCTATTCATTCATCTGTTCTTGGACCTTAGGGTTGATTCTATGTCTTAGCGGTTGTGAATAATGCTACAATGAATGTAGATGTACAAGTGTTTTTCTGGCTGAGTGTGTTCCTGCCCTCTGGGTAGATACCCAGGAGTGGAATTGCTGGATCATGGTAGTTCTATTCGTAGATCTTTGAGGAACCTCCATATTGTTCTCCACAGTGACCATACTAATTTACATTCCCATCAACAGTTTAGGAGCATTCCTTTTTCACTTCAGCCTCTTTGACACTTATCATTCTTTATTTTTAAAATCTTAGACATTCTGACAGGGGTTAGGTGATATCTCATTGTGGTTTTTGCTTTGCGTTTCTCTTATGAAAAGGGATGTTAAGTATTATTTCATATGCATTTTACTGTTTGTATGTCTTCCTTGGGGAGTTGTCTATTCAGCTCATTTGCCCATCTTTTAATTGGGTTCTTGATATATGTTTAACTTGGAGACAACTGTATTGCAGACAGGTTGACCACAGGTGCAAGAGAATGAGAAGAGTCAAAAATCACTTCAAGGCTAAGTAACTGGAGAGATAAAGTTGCCATCAATTGGAATTAGGAAAATTGAAGTGAAGCAGATGTGGGGGTAACAGACCAGGAGTTCAGTTTGGTAATACTGAATTTTAAAATGTTTATTTATTTATTTGCAGAGGTTTTTGCTATAGGGTATGTGTGCTAGCCAGAAAGACAGAGACAGACAGAGAGACAGAAAGTGAGAAATCACCCCCCAGGGGGGATGGCCACGCCACAATCCCTTCTCCTCCATTCTCCTCTTGGGATCTTGAGCATGCATGCACACGCGCCCAGCATGAGTTTAAGACACTGGGTCTGGAACTCAAACCACGGTCGACCATGGGAGTCCAGTGACATAGCCATTACGCTGGTCTCTAAAATGTTTATTTTATTACAGGTAAAGATGTTGAATAAGAAGTTAGAGATATGAATCTAGAGTTTGAAAACAAGATCAAGCTGGAGATACGAATTTGGAAATCATTTGCTCAACAATAATATTGAAAGCCACAGGTGGGGTGAGACTGCCAGGCGCTAAATAGGTTAGAGAAGAGAGCAGTAAGGACTAAGCTCGGTGAGAATTTACTTTCATTAAATAACGTCCCCAAAAACTAAAGCAAGAGCAACATTGTGTAAGAGACCATATCTGGATTTAATCACTTTTTGTAACTGATTTAACCACTGCCTTGTAACTGCAAAAGGTCTAAGTACTCCTGTTTTTCCAGGCTTCTGCTGAAAGAGTATAGTAAGCACTGGATGAAAGCTGATCTTTTTAAATGTCTACTAGCTGTCACAGACTTGTACCTGGAATATATAAAGAATGCTCAAAATTCAATAATAAGAAAACCAATCCTCAATTAAAACACAGGCAAAAGATTTGAACTTAAACTACCAAAGAAGATATAAAAATGGCAAATAGACACAAGATGCACAACATCATTAGTCTTTATTAGAAATACAAGTCAAAATCACAATGAGATATCACATACTATCAACCAAAAGGGCACTATTTCTGAGGGAATTTTAATTTTTTCTCACTGTGATTTTCTTGGTTTTTTTTTTGTTTTTGTTAATCACTAGAGAGAGACAGAGAGAGGAGAAGAGGGAAACCGCCCCTCCTGTCCCTGCCCTGAGGCACAGTCACACTGCAGTCCCTTCTCTATTTTCCATCCTGTTGGGATTTTGGGCACACATATATAGCCAGCATGTTTTCAGACTTCCAGAGCTAGGATTCAAATTGCTGTGGGTCATATGAGATCTGACTCTCTTAACCACTAGGCTGTGGGGCTGGCCCCACTTCAGGATTTTAGGCAGAGAAGTAAAAGGACCATATCCATATGTGTGTGTGTGTGTGTGTGTGCATGTATATATGTACACACATATACATATATATGTACACACATATACATATTTTATATATATATATGCTCTAGGGCACATGCCTGAGTTAGGGAGAAATTAGAGAAATGAGAAAGCACTCCCCGGCAGGTTGACCATGCCACAATCCATTCCCCTCTTGGGGAGTGCTTGGGATTATGCTAACTGCTGGTCCCAAGAATTATTTAATTTTATTATTCACTCATTTATTTTAATTTGACCAGACAGAGACATACACACAGCGAGAGAGGGAAAGCGAGAAAGCAAGCCACCAGGTCTGGGACTCAAACCGTGGTTGACCATGTGTGAGTGTCTGTCACCTTAACCACCACATCACCTGCTGCCCTCCTCCCGCCCCCCCAGTTGCATTTTTAATCAGCTGTTCTGGTTGCTAGTAGACTATGGGCTGGCGGTGGGGAGAGAAAAGTGAAAGAGGAAAGAGAAAAATCTGACTGGCAGATACTGCAGCCATCCAGGTGGGAACTGATAGTGTCTTGGGTCAGAGGGTTACAGTTGTACTTTTGAGAAGTAATCACATTCTTTTTTTTAAAAATTTATTTTAGAAAAACAATTTTTTTTAATTTACATTTAATCACTGTACATCTTTACAGCATACAAAATGATTTTTCTAAGTATGAATACAGTGCATATTAGTCAAGCAATAAATATTACTATATACATTGTCATCAACAGATAACTTTTCATTTTTCTTTCTGTTAAATGTGTTTTTTCCTGATCCTTCCCACCCCTACTACCTACTTCTTGATCTGCACCTCCTTTTATACTGTCTCTAGTATCTTTAGTTGCCCTCCCTGCTATTTTTTAAAGAATTCTTTCTTTATTTTTTTAATTTTTTCATTCATTTATTTTTTTTTAACTTGACAAGAGAGAGAGAGAGAAAGTGAGAAAGCAAGTGCAAGCCACCAGGTCTGGGATTCTAACCATGGTTGGCCATGTGGGAGTGTTTAGCACCTTAAGCACCATGCCACCTATTGGTCCCCCCTTTCTTTCTATTTTTATTTATTTATTTTTCCTTTCGATTCCCCTCACTTCCTACCCTGCTTCCAAACTGTCTCTGCTGTTGACAGTTGCCTGTCCGTGCTTTTACATCTTCCAGTCTTTCAGTTTTCTGTCACAGAGTGCAGACATTTGGTATACGCTAAGTGGGGACATACAATGCCTTTCTTTCATAGCCTGACTTGCTTTGCTTAGCAGTAAATCTTCCATATTCATCTACTTTCTATCAAATACCAGGATCTCACTGATCTTTAAAGGCTGAATATAATCTGTAGTGTATATATGCCACACTTTTTCTATTCATTCATCTGTTCTTGGACCTTAGGGTTGATTCTATGTCTTAGCGGTTGTGAATAATGCTACAATGAATGTAGATGTACAAGTGTTTTTCTGGCTGAGTGTGTTCCTGCCCTCTGGGTAGATACCCAGGAGTGGAATTGCTGGATCATGGTAGTTCTATTCGTAGATCTTTGAGGAACCTCCATATTGTTCTCCACAGTGACCATACTAATTTACATTCCCATCAACAGTTTAGGAGCATTCCTTTTTCACTTCAGCCTCTTTGACACTTATCATTCTTTATTTTTAAAATCTTAGACATTCTGACAGGGGTTAGGTGATATCTCATTGTGGTTTTTGCTTTGCGTTTCTCTTATGAAAAGGGATGTTAAGTATTATTTCATATGCATTTTACTGTTTGTATGTCTTCCTTGGGGAGTTGTCTATTCAGCTCATTTGCCCATCTTTTAATTGGGTTCTTGATATATGTTTAACTTGGAGACAACTGTATTGCAGACAGGTTGACCACAGGTGCAAGAGAATGAGAAGAGTCAAAAATCACTTCAAGGCTAAGTAACTGGAGAGATAAAGTTGCCATCAATTGGAATTAGGAAAATTGAAGTGAAGCAGATGTGGGGGTAACAGACCAGGAGTTCAGTTTGGTAATACTGAATTTTAAAATGTTTATTTATTTATTTGCAGAGGTTTTTGCTATAGGGTATGTGTGCTAGCCAGAAAGACAGAGACAGACAGAGAGACAGAAAGTGAGAAATCACCCCCCAGGGGGGATGGCCACGCCACAATCCCTTCTCCTCCATTCTCCTCTTGGGATCTTGAGCATGCATGCACACGCGCCCAGCATGAGTTTAAGACACTGGGTCTGGAACTCAAACCACGGTCGACCATGGGAGTCCAGTGACATAGCCATTACGCTGGTCTCTAAAATGTTTATTTTATTACAGGTAAAGATGTTGAATAAGAAGTTAGAGATATGAATCTAGAGTTTGAAAACAAGATCAAGCTGGAGATACGAATTTGGAAATCATTTGCTCAACAATAATATTGAAAGCCACAGGTGGGGTGAGACTGCCAGGCGCTAAATAGGTTAGAGAAGAGAGCAGTAAGGACTAAGCTCGGTGAGAATTTACTTTCATTAAATAACGTCCCCAAAAACTAAAGCAAGAGCAACATTGTGTAAGAGACCATATCTGGATTTAATCACTTTTTGTAACTGATTTAACCACTGCCTTGTAACTGCAAAAGGTCTAAGTACTCCTGTTTTTCCAGGCTTCTGCTGAAAGAGTATAGTAAGCACTGGATGAAAGCTGATCTTTTTAAATGTCTACTAGCTGTCACAGACTTGTACCTGGAATATATAAAGAATGCTCAAAATTCAATAATAAGAAAACCAATCCTCAATTAAAACACAGGCAAAAGATTTGAACTTAAACTACCAAAGAAGATATAAAAATGGCAAATAGACACAAGATGCACAACATCATTAGTCTTTATTAGAAATACAAGTCAAAATCACAATGAGATATCACATACTATCAACCAAAAGGGCTAAGCAAACAGTAAAAATTAATAGTACTGGGGCCAGTAGACGGTGTAATGGCTATGTCGCTGGACTCCCATGTAGTCGACCACAGTTTGAGTCTCAGACTTGGTGGCTTAAAATGCAGTCCAGGTGCGCACATTGTGTGTGTGTGTGTGTGTGTGCGTGTGCCCAAAATCCTGAGAGGAGAATGGAGGAGAAGGCATTGCAGTGTGGCCATCTCCGCATGTGGATAATTCTTGTTTTCTGTTTCTCTCTGTCTCTCTGGCAAGCACATATGCCCTATAGCAAAGATCTCCCTAAAAACAAGAAAAGCCTAGTAGTAGCAAATGCTATGGTAGATACAGAGCAACTAGGAATCTGATATCTTGTTGTTTATGAATGCAAAATGGTATAGCCACTTCAGGAAACAGGCAATTTCTTATAAAGTTAAACTCATACTCAGCATTTATTCAGCAGTTCATACTTAACTAAAAGAAATAAAAATGAGGGACCAGCGGTTAGTGTAATGGCTATGTCACTGGACTCCCACATAGTCGACCGTGGTTTGAGCCCCAGACCCGGTGGCTTAAACTCACGCCGGGCGCATGTGCATGCCTGCCCAAGATCCCGAGAGGAAAATGGAGGAGAAGGGATTGCGGCGTGACCATCCCCTTCTGGGGGGTGATTTCTCGCTTTCTGTCTCTCTGTCTCTCTGTCTTTCTGGTGAGCCTATGCACCCTATAGCAAAAACCTCTCCAAAAAAAAAAAAAAAAAGAAAAAAAAATGCACAAAAGGACACAAATTATAAACATACCAGTAATTGAAATTTCAAGTGAACACATGAGCATAACCAAGACCCACTTCAAGATATAGAATATTACTAGAGCTCCACAAGCTGCCACATTCCCTTTTCTGCTCACTAATTCATTTCGTAGGGGATGGAATTTTAAATGGCAATTCTCGTTAACATACACGTTTCTCTAAACATCTTGTGTGTACACAAGGGGCAGAGCTATTGGCATGTTATCCTACAGAATGAACAGATGCATGTTACAGAAACATAATTTTGCATACTTTTTATATTATTGGCAGGTTCAGAATCATGTATAGCAAAAACCCCTCCAAAAAAAAAAAAAAAAAGAAATAAAAATGAAACACTTATGGCCATACAGATACCAGTGCACACAGACTTAGCTGCAGTAGTGTGGGCAGCAGGGGTGCTGCTACACAGCGTGGGAGACCATGCAGAGAGGCTCTGGGTTCCTGTCTGCTGCAATACTAGGTAGGCCCAGGGCAGAGCTAGGATGAGGAGCATGGGGTGCAGGCCCTGCCATGAATGTCTGTCTCTCTCTGCATCTCAAAAGATAAACTTAAAACAACAACCAAAATAAACCAATATGCATATGTTTATAGTGACCTTACTTATAATTCGTAAAAGCTGGAAACAGACATTTTTCAACTGGTGAGTGTTTAAATTGTGGTACATCTTTACAGTGAACACTATTTGGCAGCAAAAAAGAATACACCACTGGCATGCACACCAAATGCATTATGCAAGTGAAAAAAGCCATTAAAAAAGTTGTAGACTGTATGATCCTATAAGGATAATTGATAAAGAAGGAAACAGATTCGTTATCACCATACATGGTATAAGTGAGTATTTTGAGGGGAAAGGAACTATTTTGATGGTAGTGGTTACTTTACTGCATAGATTTGTTAAAATTCAGGACAGCATACTAAAAAGGGTACTAATTTTATCTCAATAAATCGGATTTTAAAAAACAATAGCAATTTTTTTTTTTTTGAGAGAGAGATGTTTGTATAGGGCATGTACACTCACCAGAGAGACAGAAAGCAAGAAATCCTCCCTCCTCCCTGTGGGGATGGCCATGCCACAATCCCTTCTCGAACTGTAGTTGGCCACGTGGGAGTCCAGTGCCTTCACCACGCCACCTGCTGTCCCCTTCAATAGCATTTTATGTTAACAATACATACCTAGAAAAAAATACAAAATTAGAACAAACAAAAAGCCAAATGATTTTTAGTATTGAACCATTGGATAACTACCTTTAAAAGTTAAGAGAGGGCCGACAGTGGTGGTATAATGATAATGCAGTGCTCTGTGATGCTGGACCCACATATTTAGGGTCCCAGGTTCACATCCTGAGGCCTCCCTGTACATGCTAGGTGTACATGGGCTCATGACCTAGGCTGGCTGAACCTGGGGATGGACTGTACCATAAAGACCCAGTTAGATACCACTCTCTCTCTTTCTCGCTTTCTTTCTTCCTCTGTCTCCCTCATGGAAGAAATCAAATGAATAACCTTCCAAAAAGAAAAAAAAAAGCAAGAGAAAGCCAGTTGCCATACTGAAGTCTTTCCCAAAGGGTGAGCAAGAGGTAGAGCCCACAATTTCTTTTTCATTTACTGCATCCATGAGAACTTTGAACAAAGGTGGCAAGGCACTTGCTAGAGACCAGTTGGACAGCGTATTCGCCTCAGTGAAAGATGACCCGCCTAATATACTATAAAGTGTCAGCATACAACAAGCCTGTATTTTTAGATCCCAGACTCAGAGACTCCATGTATGGTATTTTCACACAGAGTGAGGTTAACCGAAAACACTACAGGCAGATTCTCTGGAGTACACGATTTTTAACTACATGTCAGCAATGATTAGTTACAAAGGGAAGGAGAACTTGCCCTGCTTGACACTAAATGACAGAACAATGTGACAAAAGCTAAAAACAGGGGGGGAAACAGTCCTTAAGACAAGAGCCTGATCCCCAGTAGTGTTAGGGACAAGCCTTTTGATTACATCTTTTGTCCCACAAATAATAAATCCCTACCCTCAAAAGGCTTTCTAGGCTGGTCTCCTAGATTTTGGCCTGGCGACCCCCCAAAGTACGATACGTGGAGTTAAAAGGATCTGACCTGCATCCAATATTTAGTTTCCATGTTGCTCTGCAAAGCGTATTCTGAAGAGGAAGGCAGAGAATCTCATTATCCTCCTATAAATCAGGTACAACGAGAACAACATGTTCTGTAGCTTTTTAAAGACCTGGCTAACAGGTTAAAACCCTGATTAGTAAAGATGCTCTTTTAAACTTCTTGACTTAGGCTTCTAGCCAGGCTATTCACTGTGATGTTCCTTTCTCTGAAACCTCAACTGCAATAATAAGGTAACATGCGAGGCTTTGCTAGAGCTAAGCACACAGGGACACCAGGCAGGTCCCTGCCATGAGGGCTGGTGATTTGGGTGGGAAGAAGCAGGAATTAATAATAAGAACATGATCATCATGGTGGTAATTTAAAGTAGTTTTCTAAATTAGAAATGTGTACAAGAACAGTAAATGCAACAGACAGCAGCATATATGCTCACCAGAGCTTTAAGAATCAGACTCATTTGTTCTAGAGACAAGCTTCCGTTCCCTTGTGCCTGAAATGGTGGACAACTTAAACAGCCCCATAAGCTTCGCTTTTTCTCTTTTACTTTCTTCTTTATTCCTTCCTTCCTTTCTTTATTTTTCTTTCTTTTCATGTTACAATTTCTTTTGCTCCATTTCTCCATCCCATCAGGATTTGGGGCACCCCAAATCTGCACACTGGGTATGCATGCACCCAATGTGCTTTTCAAGGCACTAACACTGGAATTTGAACAAACTGTCATTGGCCATGTGGGATCCGGTTCCCACACTCAGCATTTAACCACTGTACTACAGGACCATTCCAGGCCTCAGTTTCTTTATCTTTTAAAAACAAAATAAGAATATATGCTCTAATGCTTGACTTGTGAGGATGAGAGTGTATCTGTAAATATTTACTTATTTAAAAAATATATTTATTGAATTTTATTTATTTATTATGATTATTTTTAATTTCTTATAGCACACATGCATTCACCAGAGAGACACAGGTAGAGAGAAAGAGAGGAAAAGCCAACATGTTTGAGACTCGAACCATGGTCAGACATGGGAATCCAGTGTCTCAAACACCATGCCACCTGCTGGCCCTGTGCCTGTAAATATTTAAGCACAAAACCTGGCATAGAAAGCGCTTGATGAGTGTTGGCACTTGGTAGCAGAAGCAGCAGTAGCAGGATTGGAAATAAGTAGCTACGCCTGCATTGGTATGTCCAGTATGCTCTGTGGGGGGAGGTCCCAGCTGGAGCCATGAATTCAGGAGTATAAATAGTGCTTAAAATATAGGGTGGAGTGAGACCGTTTAAGGAGAGAATGCAAATTTTAGAAAGGATACAGCATCTACCTAAATTCTAACAGGCATTCCCATTCACTTCTAGTTCTGTCATTATGAATAGAATGTGGAAAAATCAGTTAAATAAACTTCTGTTGGCTTATGCCATTTTAGTCCAGGTCTCTGTTGTCAAAGTAAAGAGTTGAAGCAATTATCTGGATAATTCAGGCAGAACCTACCAGGCCCTTGGGAATCTTTCCTCCTTCTGCTACTTCTGCCTGAGCAACCAGGGAATCGCTTCAGTCCTTTCCCTGCTCGTGTAACTCTGGTCTGACTACGTCTTTAACCATTGGACCTTGTCACTGAAATAAATATATCATATTGGAAACAAATACCAGTGAGAGACAGCACTCTCATTTCAAATGTGGGTGTATTTTATTTCCATAAGGACTATGCTGTGAGCCCGTGCAAAAGGCAGATCTAAAGCCTGAAGCATAAATGAAGGCAGACAGTCAGGAACTGAGTCCTTGTCAGTTTGAAAGGAAATCAAGCTCACTAAAGGTGAAGGGGCTGAATTTTCTCGACAAGAGCCTGTATTATCATTTATTATTATTTATGGCTCTTTGGAAGAATAGCAAGAATACTAAAATAAAGACAAACATTTTGACCCATGTCACAAAACACCATATGAATTTATAGCATCCTCATTAGAGAGACTTCTTTCTAATCAAGAAGCAGCACTTTACCATGATGAAAACGGATGTGAGGGGTGAGTTGCTTTCGATGGAAAAGCCTGGAAAATTTTACTTGTTTAAATATCTAGGTTGGAATAAAAAAAACAGAGTAAATCACCAGCAATAGATCCCCCTGCTTTTGCGTGACTGAGTGTAACTCCATGGCACTTGTGGTTGTGGCCAAATAAAGAGAAGCCACCAGCTCTAACTCGGCATTGACCGAGAGCCTGTCAGATCTTATCTTAATGAGCTACAGATCCGAGGACAGGAGAGGAACAAAACGAAGCTGTGTGATGAGGTACACAGTGCAGTAATTGGATCAAGCTGAGGCAGTGGTGGTCCTTAACAGTAGCTGTGGGTACAAATGAAAGCGCTGTCACTCGCAAATAATTTGCTATGTTTCAGTTTTCACTTTTGTTCATAGAAAGAAAAGGCTGAAAGCATAGACCTCTCTTCTCAAATTGCCTTCCAGAATATTTGCTTCTATCACTTTAGGAAATGTAATCTGGCAAACCTCAAGATGTTTGAAATTATATGAATCTAATCTACTCTCTCCAATTTTACAACCTAACTCTGTATCCAGTAAATTCTCGTATGTTGCTAGCATAGTCTTGCAATTCACATTGCATTTTCTATGATCTGCCAGTCTGCCCAAGAGATGCTAGGTAAAATTGACTGTGTGCTATGAAACAAGTCCTTCAAAATAAATGGAAGTTTTGTTTTGTTTTGTTTCTTTTACGAGTGAAGAAGCATTTAGCCCCCATGATCCAAAGTACTCTCACAATCCCATCATCATTGGTCCTTTAATCTGTTGCTATGTAATAAACTATCCCCAAATTTAGCAGCTTAACACAAAAACTTTTAATTATCTGCAATCTGGATTGGGCTCAGTGATGTGGTTCTTCTGCTCCATGTTCTGTTTTTTGGGGCTGTAACTTATAAGGTGTTTTCTTGTATCTATGTCTTATGCCCACCTGGGATGTCTGGAATAGCTGAGGGCTGGGTAGGCAGCTCTCTCCACATTGGCCTCTTCAGCCAATGAGCTTTTGATTCCTAATCACATCATGGCCTCAGCCAGGTCTGACTTCTTACCTAGTGACTAGCTTTCAATAAGGCCAAGGCCTTAAGTGATGTCCGAGCACACTTCTGCCACACTGTACTGATTCAAGTAAGTGGCAGGCCTGCATAGATTCAAAGGAGAGAAAGTAGCTTCATTTCTTAGAAGATGAAAGAATAGCATGTATGTGCAGGGAGAAAAGGAATTGATGGTGGCCATCTTTAGAGACCTTAGAGATGCCTCCTGGACTCTCCTGGGGAAACTAAGGAGCACAGGTATTGGAGTTATTTCTGATGAATAGTTTATTTCTAGTTTTGAGCATATTTTTTCAGAGATATGAAGAGCCTAGACTTCACTTAAAACTGATTCTCTGACAATTTTATGGTTATTTGTGGTATAAAACCTTTTATATCATGACTTCAGTACACAAAACAAATCATAGATGCACATAGAGAAATATATGTGTAATGTATATGTGCGTAAACCTCTATCCATCCACCCCTATATGCATATACATGTAACAATAGTTCCATGAAATAATGTTGATCCTTAATATGTGCACTGAACTGTAAGGTTTTTTTGTTCTGTTTTATTTTAAAGAAAATTGGTCTTGACCCATGAAATGGATTTCATGACCTATCAATGGGGTAGCACTGTGATTTGAAGCATAGCCACATAATCCTACTCATTTTACAGATGAGATTGCTGAGGATTCATGAGGTCGGGCGACTTGTTAGAGGCAGAACTAGAACATGGGTCTGCTGACGCAGAGGCTGACGCTCCGCCGACTCATCACACTGCTCTTATAGCCACAGAGAAGCAAGGATTAATGTAAGTTATTCATTTGATTTAGTTCACACTTTCTCATTCTGGTCTCCATAAAAGTGTAAATGAGGAGCTGTTTTTTTTTTAAAATGCATTTTCTTCCTGTTTTCTTAAACTATTCTTAATATAATTCTTCAAGGATAGCATTAACTCATAGTATTTTTCAAGCAAGCACACAAAACACAACCCATTCTTTGCCCTCAGAATGTTTCTTTCCTTTCCTGTTTTTTTTTGGGGGGTGGGGGTGGGGGAGAGGAGATGGCGGCTTACTTTTCCAACAACCCTAAGGAATATAAAGAAATAGAAGCCCCATAATAAGATCATGCTTATTTTTTAATGCAAAAAGGGAACATTTCCTGACTTTAATGCTTTGAAAAACCAGAGCCATTTCCTAGGGGAGGGAGTGGACATATCCACAGGAGATTTTGAGGAATAGGGCTGTCTTCCAGAAAGAGTTTTAGTGTATTTCTGCCTGAAATCATAGATTGACTAGATGACCTATGAATCTAAATCATTACTCACCTCGGTTCAGTGGTGTTATGGGGCTGCATTAACTGATGACCCAATTAGATTTCCAACAATAAAACTGCTTATTAAGTAAGCCAAACTATCTCTAAACATGGAGCTGCAATTGATAATGCAGAGTTGGACAGACATTACTTTGGTTCAATGTTCTACTGAAGCACCAGCCTATTAGAAATGTTATGTACGTCTCATATGTAACTCTGTTAAATTTTCTAAAAGCCACAAGTAGGAAGAGGTACACTTAATTTTTTTAACTTTATATTTTGAAATAAATTTAGACTTGAATGTAAAAACAGTATAGCATTCCCATATACCTTTTGTCCAGCTTCTTTTAATTTTAGCATCTCGAATAACCATAGTAACCTTAGCAAAATGCGAAAAATTAACATGTGTTTAACACTATTAACGACTATAGACTTTACAGGGTTTGGTGAAATTAACTAATCCAGTATGTCCCAAGTATCATTTCAACCTGGGATCAATACAAAAAATATTAATCGGATGTCTTACATTGTTTTGTATTAACCCTTCAAGACCTAGTGTGTCTTCTATTCTGTTAGCACATCTTAGTTTAGATCAGCCCATATTTTATGACCTCGGTCACTGTATGTGGCTGGTGTTGAGCATGTTAGACCACACATGGACCACCGTAACAACTCAGAGAAGAACCATCACCACCAACCTACTCATTCTGCATTTGAATTTTATGTATTGTATGCAAAGCACTGTTTAGAGGCAAAATAGCTTACTCTGCAGAACTCTGGTTTAGGGATCTTGCAGAGGAATTTCAGCTTTGCAACCTTTCATTGGCTGTGTGACCTTGAACATATAACTCAAACTTTCTGGGCCTTTCTTACATTTTTTCCCAATCTGTTAAAATAAATAAGTAATGGAGAAAATAACACCAACTCATGGAGTTATTGGATGGATTAGATGAGATGACACATGTTAAATGCTAGCACAGCACCTTATGTGGGGTTGGTACATAACAAATGTTAGCTTTCAGTGGTCATCTGTGTCACAACCAAAAGATCAAACATTTGCGTGCACTTTCTTCAGTGCTGGGTGATATTAAAAGTCAGGTTACAGCTCTGGTTAATATTTTAGAAAGGCTCAACAAATGTTTATTGAGTATCTACTATTTACCCTGGGCTGAATTCTAGGGGTGTAAAGCTGAATAAAGCCTTTATGGATTTTATTATTAAGTAAAATACAGGTAGTGTTTATATGAAAAGTTTACATTTTCTGTGTGTATGTGTTTGTGAATCTGTAGTAGGGTGGGGAATGGAAATTGTTCGAGCAATTTAGTTTATTTTTTAAATGATAAAATACTGTCTTTAAGCATTAATGATTTAAAAAGTTTAAACACTATTATCAAAAATCCTATCACCCTCACATTTAACTTTCTAGCTCACTTTTTTATACATTTTAGTTTTTCATTTCCTTAATTATACATATTTGTAATTCCAGCATAGCTACAATCACTTAACTTTGTAAATAATGCCATGCATTTTCTGCAGCATCTGAAGACTCTTTATAAAATGGACAGTTACTTGAAGTATTTTAAAATAAATGGATCAGTGGCATTTATTAGTAGGAATAATATTTGTTAATTTCTTGTTACAGAGAGAGGTAGCTCACAGTGAGCTCACCATGATGGTTAGGTGTGTTAAAGAAAGCCATTGATGGTGGTGATATCTACCATAAAAGCTAATATTTCTTGAGCATATGCATTGTTGTGAACCCTGCAATAGGACTCCAGAACTCTGGCTTAGCTAATACTCAATATCACGGCCAGTAAAGTTTGTTTGTTTTAATATGAACATAGTATAAGTTAATTTTTAAATGCCTAGCTAAATATAGAAAATCAGAAAACCACAAACCAAACTTGTAGTTGTATTTGGGAAGTTGTACTATGAACTATGTACCATCCTTTGCTGTATTTCCTTCCTTTATCTTGTATCATGGGATTCATCATTTTTTGACAAAATCATCTAATATTTTTTTCTTTTTTTTTAATTGCCAGAGGGTATGTGTGCTCATCAGATACAAAGAGAAGGGAGGGGGGAGGAGCAACCCCCAATGGAGCTCAGTCGCATGACAATCTCTTTTCCTCCACTTTCGCATCCTGTTGGGATTTGAGGCATACAGGCGTGCATGACCAGCATGGTTTCTCAAGTCTTCAGGGCTGGGATTTAAATGGCACAGTTGTCTATGTGGGATCCAGCTCCCTCAACCACTGTGATATAGGGCTGGCTCAAATTGCCTAATTTTTTGTTTTAGATGCAATTGAAAAATGAACAACCTTGAAGTTCCAAAATGAAAACTGATAGCTCATTGGTATAGTTTAAAATATTTATTCATAATGCAGAATTCACAGTGCAGATTCAGGACTGAATTCTAGTGCGCGCGCGCGTGCGCACACACACGAACACACACATATTTGCAATTTAATTCCTTTGAGTCTTAGTATTCCTTTTTGTAAAATGAGAATAAGAAAAATGCCCTAATTCCAGGGTTGATTGAGGATTTAAAAGCAACTGTACGTAAAGCTTGTACTACAACATATGCTGTACACACATTCTGTGTTTAATACATGGTTGTGTAGTGTAGTCAGTGCAAAGTGCCAACCTACTTGAGGCTGGGAATGGGGAGGGATCGAGGATCCATATAGTGAGAATGCAAAAAGAAAAGGTGCCGTAGCTTTGAATGAGCCAAGTGTGATCTTCGAATGGGACAATCCTTTTTTTTTTGGAGAGGTTTTTGCTACAGGGTGTGTGTGTTCGCCAGAAAGACAGAGACAGGGAGACAGAAAGTGAGAAATTACCCCCCCAGGGGGGATGGCCACGCTGAAAACTGTTCTCCTCCATTTTCCTCTCGGGATCTTGGGCATGCACGCACATGTGCCCGGTGTGAGTTTAAGCCACTGAGTCCGGGACTCGAACCATGGTCAACTACATGGGAGTCCAGCGACATAGCCATTATGCTATATGCTGGTCTCAAGGACAATCATTTTGAAAATCAGATGTTTTTTAAAAATATTAAACTGGGTTTTTCTGTTTATTTGTTGATCCCTTTTTAAAAAAAACTCCCATTTGTCTTTTCAAGAACTAACTCTAGGTTTTATTACTTAAAGAGGATTGCCCTTTGAATTCTATTAGTGAGGACTTGAGGCTCATTGTCCTAGTGCAAAACGGAAAGCCAGAGGTGGGCCACTTTGGATTCAGAGGATTTAGGAAAGAAGAGACAAAGTGAGAAAGTAATTCTGCCCCTTGGTTGGGTCCACAGCTCATCTACACTAGGAAACTTTAGAATCAACCACATAATTTGGAGAATGAGTTTGCTAATGGCATGGTGTGGGAAGGGGCAATGGGCTCTTATAACAATCCCAACTTTTATATTTGCCAACTTAGTTTAGGAGTGATTGTGCCATCCTTCTTAAGGAAGAGCCCAAGGAGCACCCCTGGCTCCCATTGGCCCTTGCCAGGCTTGGAGGAATTGCCTGGTGAAGGGATACAGAGGACAGGAAACTCAAAGATTGGCATGAAGGGAAAGGGATTGAAATGGCTGGGATCATGGACTCCAGCAATAAACACCAGAACCTCACTCTTAGAAAGATGTGAGATAAAAGCAAACACCTCTCCAGTCTGAGTTCATGGGCCAGAGCAGACCACACCATCCAGAGCAGAGGACCCGGGTGAAGCTGTGAGTTCTGACTCCTTGCTCTAGGTCACATTAACTCCATTCTTCCATATACACTGATGACAAATCTTTACAAGTAGTGGGGGAAGAATATGATGGTTTGAAATACTGAAAGAGAGACTCTTAGACCAAAAGAGACTGACCTACCTACAGGGAACAAGCTATTGATGTGGTACATTTACTTTCACTGCCATAATACACGTGTCTGAATACGTGTATTGAAGATGGATGTGTAAGGCAGAGGTAAATGCTGATAGTACAGATATATTTACATGCCTTAAATGTATCTTAATCATGAGGCATGGAAATGACACAACGATGGCAAACACCTCAGTAGACAAAGTCCAAAGAGACTATGACACCAGAAGAGACTGAACCACCCAAAGGGAACAAGCTATTCAATTTATTAGGTTAAACTAAAATGTACTTTTTCAACTATTAACAGTTGGTATGGGTGCATATGTTTGTATTAGTTTAGAATGATTGGAGATTTCTTTTAAAGAGATGGGTAAGATTGTGGGAGGAGCACCATTTTGGTGAGAAGATCAAAAGTTCCATTTGGATGTTAAATTAGAGACACCTATTAGACATTTAAATGCAGAGAAGAAGTACGCTTTTAAGTGACATGAGTCTGAAATTCAGAGAAGATGGCTGTGGCAAATAAAATTATTAGCATAGAGCTGTTGCTTTTGTGCCAGGCATAGCTGACACTTGGCAACTTAAGTGTTTGGAGGACACAGATACACTTCCTATTGGTTATCTTTTGGCAACTCTTACATAGGTAACTAGGGCTGGAGGGCTGAAGCTTAACTGATTCTCCCTTTTTCTTAATCCTAAACCTAAGGCAAGTGGGAGGTGAGTGGGCTGAGATGACCTGGAGGATGTCTGCTGGTGCCGAATACGATATTCTGAGACATGCGCCTGTTGCCTGTGGTGGAGGGACAGGGCAATTCTCTCTACACTCCTCCAGGCTTCAGGAAGGCCATAGTGGGAACACTACTTTTACATCATTCAGGGTGATATTTTGAAAAGGGAAGTCATATCTTTTTGTATCCTTATGGCTTAATGGAAAGGTATGAGAAGAAAAGACAAAAAAGGTCGTTTTCCTTTGAACACTAACGAACATCACTTACTGTTTCTACCTTGTGGCGGTTTAAATGTGTCCCCCCAGATTCATGACTTGAGAGTTGTTTCCTATTGTGAAATTATTAAAAAAAGCTTGAAAGACTGTGGTAGTAAGAGGTGGGAGTGTTGGGAGGTGATTCAGATGAGATAAGTCTTCAGGGTGGGACTGCCATGATTGAATTCCGGTAGCTATGTAAAACAGAGAGAAACCAGGGATAGGAACTGAGGCACGGATACAGATGCCCAAGCTCTTGCCATGCCATGCCCTGCATGCTCTTAGGACTCTGTATAGAGTATCACCACCAAGACTCTTGCCAGACTTTGACCTTGAAACTTTGAAAGACAGGATCAAAATATATTCTATTACTTTGTAAAAAATCTTTGATTTGGGACCAGCAGATAGCGTAGTAGTTACCTTGCTGGACTCCCGTATAACCAACCACGGTTTGAATCCCAGACGTGGTGGCGTAACAATCACTCTAGGTATGTGTGCGTGCATGCCCAAGATCCTTGGATAAGAATGGAGAAAGAATTGTGGAGTGGCCATCCCCCCTGGGGGGTGATTTCTCACTTTTCCTTTCACTGTCTCTGTCTCTCTCTCTCTGGTAAGCATATGCACCCTAAGGCAACAACCTCTCAAAAAACCTCCAAAACTTTATGTATTTAATGAGGGTGAGAGACAGAAACAGAGACAGAGAGAGATACGACACCTGGCACAAGGTCTCACGTCAGAGTCTCTGTCTCCTCTGTCCCAGCTTTTTCAGCAGCCGAGATCATGGGCACACATGCCCAGCCTGTACAGATCAACCAGGGAACTGAACGTCAACTCACCTACATGGATCCAGCATCACTTTGACTGTGTGTTACTGCTGTGTGGCTAAGAAGGCCTAATCTCTCTTTATACATCACCTGGACTCAGGTATTTATTTATTTATTTATTTATTTTTTTTTTGAGAGGTTTTCGCTATAGGGAGTGTGCGCTCGCCAGTCAGACAGAGAGACGTAGAGACAGAAAGCGAGAAATCACCACCCAGAGGGGATAGTCACGTCGCAATCCCTTCTCCTCCATTCTCCTCTTGGGATCTTGGGCACGCACGCACACGCGCCCGGCATGAGTTCTAAGCCACCGGGTCCGGGACGCAAACTGCGGTCGACTACGTGGGAGTTCAGCGACATAGCCATTACGCTAACTGCTGGTTCCCGGGTATTTCTGTTATTAGCAACTCAGTGGACTAAAACACACCTCTTTGCCTACTATAATAACATCTTTGAAAACTAGGCCCAGATATCCATTTATCTGTTGAGGCCCTCACCATTCCTGTGTCATTGTCATGCCTTATGATGAGGAGACGTTTAAGACATGTAACTGCGTTTCCTTCCTCCTTTTGTTCTCTTGGCGTTTACCTCTGCTTCACACATCCATCTTCGATATGCGTGTTCAGACGTGACAGTGGAAGTAAACGTGCTATTTCATGTCACCAGGGATGGATGCCATCTTTCCAAGTAGATGCCTCTGAACTGATCTTCTCTGCATCACTGACATAATATAAAACTCCCACTCCGTTGAGGTGTCGACAGGTCCATTGTCATACCTGACTTGTTTTGAGTTGCTGATTCTGTGGAGTCTATCTTGTTCTTGAAACAAATGTAGACATCTTTCCTGAGAAGCCCAAACAAAGTACAGGAGAAAGGTTCATAAGAAGAATGGCAGTGATCATATTAATTATGATAATATTGATAGTATTAAACAATTTCTCATGGACTGGGTTACTAAAGGTGCATCTTCACATGCCTTGTCTGAAATCCTTGTGCAGTGACGTTAGGATGCCACGAACATAGTGGTTAGGGCCCAGCATCTGAAGTCAAACTGGGTTAGAACTTTGGTGGCATCACTTACTATTATGTGATCTGGGTCCCTTTTGCCTCATTTTGTAAATCTGAAAAATGGAAAGCATAAATTATAGTGAAGATATTAAGAGTACCTGCCTAGGATTGCTCCATAGACTCTACTGGATAATACATGTAAAGAATTTAGAAAAAAAAATACCTGGCAACAGTAAACGGTTCATAGATATCAGTATTATAAATATCAGTATTTTTCAACCCTGTCAAAAATGAGAAAAATAAACTAAACATAAGAGATCCTCCGCTGCGCTATGACAGATGGTATGTCTGGACTTAAAGTCAGTTTTGTTTGGGGCTATATATCATCTGATCGTGCAGAGGCCCAACAGTCCATAAGATATTTCTGATATTTGTCTATAACTCATGAATGCTTCATTCTAACGAGAGCGTGGTAGACATGTCACATGCCTTATCACATGAGCACATGTTATCGCCCTCGAGAGAAGTCTACAGTGTTCTCATTTTCCTGGCTTTCTCTGTGCTAGTTCAGATGTCCCTAATCCATACACAAACTAAAAATGTAGAAAACAAACACAAAATCGCAGTCATGTCAATACATCTGATACTACAACATCAGTTTCTGGGCTGCAGAGTCCTGACTTTATAGGTGAACCCGTATATGTCAAAGCACTTGGCAAAGTTTAAAGCTCTTATAATTAGTATCCTGGGATGCCTGTTGTGTGGGTATCAATACCTAGGAATATTTGTGCCATCTGGATAGAAATAAAAAGCTCCGGAAAGTTGATGTTATAACTCTCGACGCATTTTCCCCTCTATTTTTCTTGTTTCTAATGTTGACAACCGCCCACATGGCAGTCACTGGTTCTCAGTGTAGCCCACAGAAATGCCAGCTGGCTGCATGCCAGTGTCAGGGGATGAGAGTGTTGAGAGCTTCCTCCTAGCAAAACCCTGTCAATGAGAAGCATTGTTGCTGAATCTAAAATACTTTTCTTTTTCTGTCCCTTTGGTTTCTCTTCCCACCTGGGACTGGAACTCAGAATGGGTTACTAATTATATCGTGGTAGCTGTGATTCCTAACAACACCAGCCCTCATTTTTATGCAGCATCACTCACTCTGCTGTACCAGCTAGTATGTGAAGACGGGTGAGGCTGTCAGCATCCACACGCGACGTTGCAGGCGAGTCTGGTTGCTTCTTGCAGTTCCATGCCTGCTTTTGAAAACATGATTTGTTTTCTCCAAACCTGTCCAGTGTACCACATCCCGAGAGAAACATGAGAAAAAGACAAAATCTGCCTCCTGCCAGGTTTTGGCAATGACAACAATCTTTGTCTTAATAGATATGCCAAATTTTCCTGTTTGAGAACTAGTGACCACCAAAATTCAAATACCAGCCTTTGGAAACCACAGACCTCTCTGATAACGACGTTTCAGACAGCATCACAGACTCACTCTAAGGAATAGCCTTTATTTGGAATCCGGTCTTATGCACATTGGATTGCTGATTAGAGCAATAAACGAAGGAGGCTTGCAGAGCTCACAGCACTTCCTGGACTGTATAAAAACACATTACCTTTTACTCAACAGGCATAATGCTTTAAAAAAATTGATCCTCATTGGCTTTAGGACCTATTTTAGCCTCCAAACTCTGCCAGCCAAAATCTAAGGGATTACATGGATTGGGTCGTCAGAAAAGTTACGATGCATTTTTGCGTATAAAAATACACCATGACTTTTCTGATGACCCAGTATCATGTACATGATAAACATGTGGTGAGCCATCAACATGTGTGTAAAGTGTGTATAAAATTTTAAGAATTTTATATGTAACTGTGCTTAAATTATTCTGCCAAGAATAAGATCATTCACAGACTTCTCCCCGTAGAGAATGATAGAGTTAGGATTCATGTTTGTTATTCAAGGTTTATATTTGTTTTTTATTATCAAAACACTGTCTTCTATGACAGTTTAGAATACTATATTATCTCACGTGGAGAACTATCTCCTATATAAACTTTGAGAGACAGGTTTTGTGTAGAAGTAGCAGTAATGGAATTTTCCAACATCTGGTTAGTCCAGAAGAGAAGCAAGGAACCTCTAGTTTTTCACATTGCTTTATGCTATTAGTAGCAGCTTCTAGGATTCCTTAATTTGGGGAAAATATGGCCTATTGTAACTACATAGTTTCTCCTTTGCAACACAGGAGAACGTGCTACATTCTGAACGTGCTAGGTAGGCATTGAGGGCACATGAAGGCATTGCTGATTATAGCAGGCACGAGCAGAAAGCTCCTGAACATATGACTATGGTGGTTATAGAACAGGCATTTCCAGAATTGGTATCATCCACAGTTTTAAGCCTTCCTCAAGAAAGAGATAGGGTTTCACCACAAAGGAATTTAGTATTCCCTACAATAAAAACATTTGTATCTGTGTCACTTGAGTGAGGGCTTCTCAGTTCCTGACTGTGGCAGGAAAGTATTAAAGCATGAGTCAGATAGTGAAGCAAAAGCAGTTTACTGAGGAAAAGTGAGCATACACTCCATGGGCAGAGTGGACTCCTCCATAGGAGACAGTGCTGAGTGGCCTTGTGGATCTCCTTTGTGGGACAATTATATACAGTCATAAAAGGGGTTGGATGTTACGGTTCAAGGGTGGTCTTGAAGATCTTTGCATGTACATCCTCTTTGGGTGAACATGCTTGAACATATGTAGTATGTATCATTAGCATTGAAAATGTCTCCCCAGGGGTGTTTCTTAGCATGCTAATAGAGCAAAGGTCGATCCTAGTTTGCCCAAAATCTCAGTGGGCATGCAGGATCATCTAGCTGCTATAAATCGCAATGGACAAAATGCTTATGGTCTCTTTTTCCTGTCAAGTTTTGTTGTTAGGATTGGCCTGGTTTCTTCTGCCTCAATCTCTTTTCTTTTGAGCACTGTTCTTGGGGTTGGCCTTATTTTCATTCCTGTCACTCATCCCTGTCTCACTTGGAATGAGGAACATGTACTGTGTTCTCCTTCAGAGGGAGTGGGGAACATCTGTTTTTTTTTTTTTTTTTTTTTTTTTTTTGGTTTTTTCCCACCGGGCGCATGTGCTCTACA